>NC_068566.1:43987677-44599509 GCF_025698545.1 Gossypium raimondii | reverse complement strand
GTGTTGTAATAATAAAATCTTGAAAGAATTTATGTATAGATAGTTTAAAATTTTATAAAAATACCAATAGTCATCATTTATAACATAATATAAAAAGAAAATAGGCAATTATAAAATAAAATAAAAAGTTAGTAAAATACCAAATAAAAGCGTCTTGAAAGTGTTATGGTTGCTTGAAATGTTGGCATCTCAGTTTGTTTAATCCTAATTTACCGACAAGGGGCTAAGGAGGTTCTTAATATACGATAATAATAATAGTAAAGTATTCTATGAAATAAAGACATTTCGTCCTTTTTTAATTATTTAATAATATTTTAGTAATTTTTTATATTATTAATTTAATTTAGAATTCTGAACTTCAAATCTAAGACCGTGAACTTCGAACTCTGAACTCTAAACCAAAAGGTTTTGTTCAAGGTTTAGGGTTCATGGTTGATGATTTAGGGTTTGAGATTCATGATTCAATGTTCAAGGTTCAGGTTTAAAAATTGCTAAAATTATGTATTAATGACATGAAAAAAAATTATTGAAATATCATTAAATAATTAAGAAGGGATACAGGATGACGTGACGCCCCTATTTCATACAATCCTTTCTCGTAATAATAATAAAATAAGCACAAGTTAGGAAACCAAATTTAATTGAATAATATAGCCTTTGTTGTTTATTATATAATTGATGCCATCAATTTAATTTTTATTATTTATAAAAATTATCACATTTTATAATAATTTTAATTTTAATAAAATTAAATAAATTATAAATAAAATATTGATTTTATTAAAAGAACTTTCTTAAAATGAGATTATATATAATTTATAGTTAAATTATTCCTTAAAAAGTTATAGTTAAATTATCTCTTCACTAATTGAAAAGTAATATATAATACTTATAGTTGTAAATAGTAAAAGAAAATGAGCTTGTAGAATATTTTAAATGATTAAAATACATTTGATTGTTTTTTATATTATTGTATTCACATTAGAATTGTCGAAACCACCTTTAATTTTAAAAAAAAGGGAAGTCGACTTTGAAAATGAAAATGGAGTCGCCACCGATCCTTTATCAAGGTGTGATCGGATTACCTAAAAACAAATTTGGTCTACAAATTAAAACAATGGATATGAGGAAGGGTTAGCAACCTCATAACGCCCAAAATTGGTACCTAATTAATTAACAGATGTCTTATAGTCGAATAATGAGAATCCAAGATTTTTCTTTAAAAAGAAAAATTCCCCTTTGATTAATACCATAAATTTTTTAGAAAAACATTTGAATAAATTTGATCGAGGGTAAAAGGTTTTCCCACCTCGAGACAACAAAATGTCGTACCCCGTAAGTTAGGATACAACATTTAGATTCTCAAGAATAAGCTAACCTTTAAAACTTTATTGAAATTTAACGACCTTAAAATATTTAGCCGTTTTAGTTCAACGAGAAAATCGAAACCCCGTAAGTTAGAGTACGATTTCTCAGAGTTCCAAATAAGACATCTAGCTTGCCTTTGATTTTATTAAAAACATATATTTTCGAAAATAAAAAGGACCTTTCGAATTAACAAGAAAATCGAGACCCCGTAAATTAGGGTACGATTTCTCAAAACTTCAAAACGTATTATAAAACCGACTCAAAACGTATTTAATTGATTAGCTTGACATAAAAAAAAATAATCTCATACATTAAAATTTGGCTCACAATACAATAATGAGAAATAAGTGTGTAATGGCATAATAGTGCATATCCAAGATAAAATAGTACATAAATGCTAAAGTGCCAATCAAGGTATACATATACATAACAATTGCCACACATCATATACTATGCAAACATTCAAAGGCTAATGTACTAGAATCCAAGGCATTAAACAAATTAATACTTAAGAAAAGACATTCACAAAAGGAGATTCAAAATAATATACATATATACATTGATCTTAACTGAATAATACTTGAAAACCTTTTTTAAAAGAAAAAATGCATATACAAAGCTATAAAAGTTTAGATGAACCAAACATATAATAAAATGGGGGCTTAAAGTTCGTATTATATAAAATGGATTTTTATTAAAAATAAAAACGTATTTAAAAGAAAATGTATAGTTACTGTTGACACCATTTTTTGTAAAAACGGGGTCGACTTGGATTTTAAAAATGAAAACAAAAAAGGGAGTCGCCACCAATCTTTTTTGATAAGGTGTGATCGGATCACCTTAAAAAGTGGTTGTTTCTTTTTTTTTATAAAAGATTTAATTTTATTAAAACAACGATTTTGGTCCACGAAATTCAAAATATGAGTTCGGGAGTCGGTTACGTACGAGGAAGGATTAGCACCCTCGTAACGCCCAAAAATTGGTACCTAGTTGATTAGTTAATTTCTTAATGTCGAAGATTGAAAACTTTGAAGAGTTTTAAAGTACGATCCTTGAAAATTTGAACGACATAGATTGAAATTTAAGAGGATATTTGGCTATTTAGTCGAACGAGAAATCGAAACCCAGCACATTAGGGCACGTTCTCTCGAATTTCCAAACGCAAAACATTGCCTCGTTTTGAAATTTTGAAAGGATATTCAACTATTTGGTCAAACGAGTAATCGAAACCCAACACGTTAGGGCATGTTTTCTCGAATTTTCAAATGCGAAATATTGCTTTATTTTGAAAGTTAAAAAGGATATTTGACTATTTGGTTGAACGAGAAATCGAAACCCAGCACGTTAGGGCACGTTTTCTCGAGTTTCCAAATGCGAAATATTGCCTTATTTTGAAAGTTTCTTTTTGATGTATGGTGTTAGTAGGCATAACAAAACGGAAATGAATAAGACAAGCTAAGCATGAATAATACAACAATCATCAAAACGAAATAAATAAGTATAAGAGACGAATCAATCACATAATATCAAATAAATAAAAGAATAGAATTAAAATGTCCCTTTCAAAAAAAAATAAACACGTGAATAAATAAATAATAACAACAATAAAGAAGATGAACAAAAATTATGAAAATATAAAAGATATACATGTATGTACACACACATATATATATATCATAAAAATATATGAAAAAGAAGTATGTATATATGTATATTCATAAAAACAAAATGTATGTATATATATATATAGATATGGGTACAAATTACAAAATAAATAAAAATATATACGAGCTTCTATGTATATATAAATAAGTTATAAAAAGGCATATAAGTGTATATATCGTGAAAATGTATGTATGTACATATGTATTTTAGAAGCATAAAACCAAGGATAAATATGTATGCATGTATTTGTACGACTTATATGTATATATATATATAAAGAAAAAACTATGTATATGGATATATTACACATATATAACAAAGTTTGAAAGATAGGAAGAATATAAATAACATCAATACAAATATAGTAATATTAATATAAAGATAAATGTCTTTGATATTTAAACTAGTTAATATAAATGCATATAACGATAGTAAAACAAATAATAATCATGATAAACTCCAATTTATTAATATAAAATAATTAAAACAATCAAACAAAATCGACTAAATTGAATTTAGAAACAAAACATGGGGTCTAGAGTGTAAATAATCAGAAAATGGATCCCAGGGACCAAAATAAAATGCGCTGCAAAAGCGAGGGACTGATCAGGCAATAGGCCCAAGCCCTGAAGCGCAGCATTTATGCGCGGACTTAATTGGAACATGCAGCAAATTTACGGGACCAAATTAAATAACAAAGAAACAAGCAGAAGGATCAAATCAAAGCAAAACAAAAATGAAAGGGACCGAGGGCGCAAATAGCCCATTCGTCAGAAACGTGCGGATCCCCTGGAGCGGGTCGGGTCATGCGCAGATCTTAAGGGCCAAAACGGCGCCGTTTTATTTTTACTATTTAAACTAAAATATTTTTTTACCCCCATTTCAGCCCCATTTCTGAAAAAAAAATCGAACTCTCCCCCTTCTCTCTAGGCTTCCAGGCCCGGCCTATGATGCCGGCGGGCTCGCGCGTTGGCTGTGCCACACTCCGTCGTAGCGCCGCCGTGCCTAAAGGCCAAAACCTAAATTTTCTTTTTTTTAGATCCATTTTCTCCCTTTTTTTAAAAAAGTAATAGACCCGATTTGGGTATTCCGAAAACTGAAACGGAAGGGAAACAGAATGGCCTTTCGACCTTTGTCTTTTTGGTTGCGACCCGAACGAACCCTTGAAGGGTTTTCGTGGCCTAAACGAATGGAGGGGGTCTCCGACAGCGGCACACGACCCGATCTTAGGTACGTTTCAACCTCTTTTCGTTTTTTTATTCCTATAATAGTACCCGAAAAAAGGAAAAAATAAAATCTAAAAAAAGAAGCAGAAGTTTGAAATAAAAATATCAACCTTGGATTTTTTTCTTGATTGATTTTTGTTCTCTGTTGTATTTCTCTTGTTGTGTAAAGATTACATTTTTCCTCAAGCTTTATAGCCGATTACAAAGATTCGTTTTTTTCTCTACGTTCTGTCCTCTATTTTTGCTTTGTTTTGCAGGGTTAGGCAAGGTCAACAGAGGTGACCTTGCCATTTCGGTGCAAAGGGGAGGCAGACCTCGGGACGAAGCACCTCTGGTGGCCCGAAAGGGGGGAACGGCGCGAGAGGGGAGGGAACTCTAGGGTTCCCTAGGGGTGTTCATTCGGTTAACCGACCCGAAATTACTATAACCGAATTAACCGACCTTCCAAAAATTTTAACCGTTAACCGAACCGATTTTTTTTAAAAAAAAATTAACCGAACCGAAATTTTTTCGATTAATAAGGTCAGTTAACCGAATTAACCGAACATTATGTATTTTTATTTTGGTTAAAATTACCCGAATTACCGAATTACCGAATTAACCGAATTAACGAATTAACTGAATTACGAAAAATACCGAATAACCGAATTTTTATTTTTATTTTAAAATTTAAAAATTTATAAATTATTAAAGTAAATTGGGTTTTAGACTTTAGTAAATTGGGTTGTCTTTTAGTTTTAGTTTTATTGGATTGGGTAATTGGGTAAACTTTAGTTTTAGTTTTATTGGGTTGGGTAATTGGGTTGGGTAATTGAGTTTGAAATGGGTTGGATAATTTTATTTATTAATTTTTTCGTTTAACGAAAATTTTGATTAACCGACCAGTTTCGAACCGAATTAACCGTTAACCGAAAAATCATAAAAAAAATTAACCGACCCCCGACCGAAAAAAATTCGGTTAACCGACCAATTAACCGAATTCGATCGGTTAACCGAATTTTTTCGGTTTTACCCGAATTATGCACACCCCTAGGGTTCCCTGGTGCTTGCTTAGTTTTTGGGCCCCAATGGGTCGTTTAGGGTTTTAAGAATTTGGGCCGTTTCGGGCCCGTTGTACATAAGTTGTTTCATTTTGCGCCCGGGCATAAATTGGGTCCTACAGTTACTATAAAAAAAACCCATGTGTATATAAAAATAATATTATACAAAAATTGCTATCATATTAATCCTTTACAGCATAAGAAAGAAGTGTATTTATGAAAATAAAAATCATTAAAAGTATTATATTAGATTTTTTTAAAAGGATCAAATAAAATAAAATAAAAATATATTATAAAATTAAATAATAATACTTGATAAAAAAAACTAAAATAATAATACATGGTAGAATAAAATTACATATAAAAAATTTAAATAAACTGTTATAAAAAAATAGTACTTGCGTTAATAATAATAGATAATAATAATATTATTAAATTATTTTTTAAAAAAACAAATTGCAAAAAGGAAAAAAACCTAAATAACCAATAAATGAAATTAAAACAAAACGGATGACTAATTTGCAACGCGCGCATTATATAAGGGGCCAAATTGAAAATAATCTGTCTCCCCAAAACGCTGCACAGCAACAGGGATTAAAACGTCACACGGGTAAAATATTTGGGCCAAATTAAAAAAAAGGCAACGGGTTTGATTAAAACGTGTCGCAAAAGGGAGGGCCCAACTGCGCAAATTGACCATTTAGGCCAGAACGCGCGGACCTTGGTTGCGGGTCGGGTCGACGCGCGGATCTGGGCTTTCAAATGGCGTCGTTTTGCTCTTTAGCTAAGTAAAAAAAATTTAAGAACACATTTTATTTCATTTTTTCCCTAAAAAACTGCCCTGCTCAGTTTAGGGTTTTTTCTTTTAACCCTTGAGCCGCCGTTCCATCTTGTGCCAACGCTCCGATTGCGACGGAGACGACATCAATTCAATGACTCCGGCAAAAAAGGTAAGTTTCTTTTCCTCCTTTCTTTATATTTTGGGGAAAAAAAAAACAAAACGAATAATCTAAAAGAATGGCGAACACCAAATAAAGCAAAACGGAAAAAAATCACCTTTATATTCAAAGAAAATTTTTGTATCTCTCTTTAATCTTTTTCTCTGTATTTTAGTATCTGTCTCTGTATTTTTTTGTCTCCCCTTTTTACATATTTCCCCTTTTTTGTTATTTTTCACTGTTTTCTCTCCATTGGACTCCTTGAGTCCGTTTTGTAGGTGAACGTGGGGGATACGGCGCGCGTGGAGGAGGCCGGTCCCAAGACGTGCGGCGGCTAGAGTCTAGGGAGACTGTTTAGGGTTTCTTAATTTTAGTTTTGTTGGGCTAGGGTTTGTAGTTGGGTGTTGGGCCTGCTATTGGGCTTGTAAAAACTAGACTGTGACCACCAGTTTATTTTTTGGTTTGTACAGGCCTGGGCTAATTGGGTCTGTTACAGCTGCCCCTCTTTGCTCATTGTTGTGTAACAAGAATGAAGCAAAGACTAAAAAAACCCAATTATGCCCGGTCTTGCTGAGCCTCGACTTCTTCAGTGCTTCTCTTCTTCAAGAAGCCTCGTTCTACCCACTACATCCTCAGAGGTATAGAACTGGTGCTTCAATCCACTCCACTGCAATGTCAGGGAAATAGGATTCGTACGTTGTAGCTTCTCAAAAGAACAAAATTTGCTATCTTTAATTCGCTCCACTGCCACTTCAAGGAGATAAGACTTATAGCTTCAACTTGTTCTGCTGCAACTTAAAGATAAATCTGATGCGATCTGCTCTACTGCAACTTTAGAGAGATGAGATCTGTGGTTTTAATCCACTCCATTGCAACTTCAAGGAGATAGGACTGGTTACTTTTGTCTGCTCCACTGCTATTTTGGGGAGATAAGACTTGTATCTTCAATCTATTTCACTGCCGATATAGGAAGACAAGGTCTGCTATCTTTGATCTACTTCGCTGCCAATACAGGAAGACAAGATCTGTTATCTTTGATCTACTTCGCTGCCAATACAGGAAGACAAGATCTGCTATCTACTACGCTGCCAATACAGGAAGACAAGATCTGTTATCTTCGATCTACTTTGCTACCAATATAGGAAGACAAGATCTGCTATCTTTGATCTACTTCGCTGCCAATACAGGAAGACAAGTTCTGCTATCTTCGATCTACTTCGCTACCAATATAGGAAGACAATATCTGCTACCTTTGATCTACTTCGCTGCCAATACAGGAAGACAAGATCTGTTATCTTCGATCTACTTCGCTACCAATATAGGAAGACAAGATATTCGATCTACTTCGCTACCAATATAGGAAGACAAGATCTGTTATCTTTGATCTACTTCGCTACCAACATAGGAAGACAAGATCTACTATCTTTGATCTACTTCGCTGCCAATACAGGAAGACAAGATTTGTTATCTTCGATCTGCTTTGCTACCAACATAGGAAGAAAAGATCTGCTATCTTTGACCTACTCCACTATTGCTCGGGGAGATAAGGCTGCTATCACCGGTTTGTTCTCTGGGGAACATGACCTGTATAATTCACTTTAGGAACCTAATTATGCCTAGTGATTTAGATGTCATGATCAGAATGAATCAAATGCTCCTAACTAGACGTGTATGAATGACATGCAATGTCATGAAAATGATCCCTTAATTATTGAGTTGTTATTGCTCATTATTCGTTAAGGCTTTATTCGTGACAACCATGTTTTGACAACAAAATCTGAGGAGATAGTCTTAATCTAGAATTTCCTTTCTAGATATTTCCAACCCTTAAACTTGGAAAAAGTTATAGTTAAATTATCTCTTCACTAATTGAAAAGTAATATATAATACTTAGTTGTAAATAGAAAATGAGCTTGTAGAATACTTTTAAATGATTAAAATACATTTGATTGTTTTTATATTATTGTATTCACATTAGAATAAAATTATATATTAGTAAAATTTTAAAATAATTTATTAAAGATGAAATTATATTTTGTATTTACATTAAATTATACTTTTATTACATTTTAAAATTATTCAATTTTAAGTTATTTGTAAATTAAATTTTTAATGTTATAAAACTAAAGCTTACTAATTTATCAGCATTCAAGATTTAGAAATTTTCATTAAATTAGTAGTTAAAAATTTTAAAATGGTAGAATTTCACATTTTCCATAAATTTTATGGTTTCAATTTCTTTTATAATTGTAATGTTTTAATTATGTTCAATAATTAGAATAATATCATTTTACAATAAATAATACGTAAAATCACATGCAATACATGTGATATTAAAACTAATAATAAGAAATAGTTTAATACATTTTTATACAATATCTATAATTATCCATATTCTCTCATTAATCCTTAAATAGAATTCACGTTTTATATGAAAATTAACGCCAACAGAAATCAGAATCAATCACCTAATTTTACACCCATTTATATAATATCTCATGAAAAGATGATTATAACTTTGATTGCAAACATTAGTATCATTAATTTCTACACGTACGTAATTTTATATATCTAGATATTGTAATTTACATCACGCATTTAAATCTAGTGCCAACTTTTGAGAATCTTGCCGGCAATGCTAAACTGATATTGCATTGACCATTTATATTAAGATTTAGATTCGGACATTTACAAGCAATTCCATAGATATGAATACAACTTATTATGCAGTTGATTCGAAAAGTGTAAAGATTTGAACACAAAATAAGATGGTTTTGTAAATAGGTCAAGTCTCGAGTAAGATTTTTTAATCTGATTTCAGTCCGGCCCAAATCAATTGTTTTGCTGTTATTTTAGAAATATTTGTTTGCTAAGTTACAACTATTTTAGTATTATTTAAGTATAAAGATTTTTTTAATGTATTTTCAATTTGTTAAGAAATATTAATTTAATGTTTTTAGTATATTTGATATATTATAAAAATAATCTAAAAGAAATTAATACAGACAGATCAGGACGGACTCAGATTTAACATTTTTAATTTGGGTCAGACTTAAACAGAATTTTAAACCCATTTTTTAAACCAAATCGAATCTAAAAACGAACTTAAAATTTTACACCGACCCAACCTGAATTCCATCAGAACCATGAGCAGATATATGAATATAATACTTCTTTTTTTTTTCTTTCTTTCATTAGATGTAGCTCTTATTAAATTATTGATTTGTGGTGATTATTTTTACTTTGTTGTTAAATTAGCCGTCTTGACTTAACAAGGGAGATTAGGGTCTGCATCACATCACATGGGCTTTTTTGGTTGAAGGAAATATAATATAATCCGTACATATTAGTCTTGTTCCCATATCAATATTTAATATGAAAATTAAGAAATTGGGATGTATGTATATATTATATTATTTCCTTAATTAATTGTAATATATTTTAGATATATACTATTTTAATTAATAATTAAAATATATTATATTAATTTTAATTAATTAAGAGTTTCTGTTTAATAATTTAAAATTCTGTTTCTAAATTTTTAATTAAACAGACATTTTCTAAAAAAATTATGTGTTCAATAAATACAATATGATTTTTATTTTTCGTTTTAAACATAATATTAATTATATTTTTAGATATTAGTAAAATTAGAATTAAAGTCTATTTTAAATATGTTTATTTAATTTAACTTTTTTAATATGTTATAAACAAATTTTAAACATATACGCACAATTAATAAAAATTAAAATAAATATGTAATAAAATTTCTAAGGAAATTTAAATTTAATTATGATTTATAACATATTTATTTTTATGTAAACTATTTATAAAAATCATTTAAACACCTTTTAACTTAATTTAATTGAAAATTTGTATACAATTTTTATTTATTTATGACCTTTGTATATTTGTAATACCATTTATATTATAATGTCTCTCTCAAATTTTTTCTACTTTTTAATTGACAATATTTTACAAAATATATACTTATGGTATCATATTAATAAATCTATAATATAAATGGAAATAAAACATAATATAGTAAACAAAAATTGAGAATATAATGAGATTTTTTTGTTATATAAGGATTTTATTGTATAAAAATTTGTATGAGTGATAATCTTTAACACTCATTTTTTTATATACATCATACAAATTTTTTTTGATCAATCTCATTATAGGTTCTGATCATATATGCTCTTTTTAACATAATGCCTAAAACTACTCATAGCTTCTCCCCAACATATAAACAGAAGGATATGTAATATGTTTTAGCACACTAAAATCCATATCTTGCAGTGGCAACAATACCCATACTAATCAAGTTAAGACTCAATTATCGGTTCAAAAGTAACTTGAAAAGTAAATAAAAGTAAAATCTATATTAGAAAGAAGGAAAATGAAAATAAGAATTGAAAATTGAAAAAATTAAATGAATATCATAATACATAATAAAATCATTAATAATTTTTCAAAAAATTGAAAGAAAATCAATATATTCATTGAAAAAATGCATAATTGGAAAAATGAAATGTACAAAGTAAAACAGTAATATATAAAAAAAATTGAATACTAATTTTGTGTGCAAAAATCTTATTTATAGGTTAAAATATACTAAATACATAGACATACAATTAATTACTTTACCAAAAATATTATCTACTTTCCCTAAATTGTTTTTTTTCTAAGTAATGGGAAGAGGACTAAAACATGTCACTAAAGGACTACTGAAATAAAGATGGGCTGTCAAGAACATAGAAGAGGTACAATAGGTGGTTGGTCAGATCTAGGTTCTCCCATCTAGGATCTTTGGAGAAGAGAATCAAGTTGGCCCTTACGAACAGCTTGATGCACCATCTCCCTTCAATCCTTTAAGAGAAACGTGGCAAAAGGAAGGAAAATCAGTGGGCCGCTGAAACAAATATGGAATAGGACGTTCGAAACTTCTTAATCTTTTCATTCAATTTTATTTGAAGGCACAAAAGAATGAAAATCCGGAAGCTCTTTTTTGTAATTGTAATTATAATGCCAAAAAATCAAATTGGCATTGTCGAAACCATTTTTGAAAAATAAAAAATTTTAAGGTTGTCGACTTTAAAAAATGAAAATTGGGAGTCGCCACCAATCTTTTATTAAGGTGTGATTGGGTCACCTAAAAACGACTTTGGTCTATGAATTTTAGAAAAACGGGTCCGGGAGTCGGTTACGCATGAGGAAGGATTAGCACCCTCATTACGCCCAAAAATTGGTACCTAGTTAACTAATTAATGTCTTAAGGTCGAAAATTTTAAAAATATAATCTTTAAAAACTTAAAACGTTGCATATTAAAACCCTTTTCAATTCAGAGAAGCAAAAATGCCACACCCAATACGTTAGGGCACAACATTCTAATTTCCTCCAAAATGAATTAGGTCAGAATACTTATACAATAAAACTTTAAAAGAACATCCACTCATCCAAGATTTAAGAAATCACGCCCAATACGTTAGGGCACGATCCCTTTAGAATCTCAAACTCGGAATATTTCCTTTACTTTAAAAGAACATCCACTTATCCAAGATTTAAGAAATCACACCCAATACGTTAGGGCACAATTCCTTTAGAATCTCAAACTCGGAATATTTCCTTTATGATTTTTAAAAAAATCTTCATTTCGAGAAATCAATGCGTCACATCCAATACGTTAGGACACAACGTGTTGAATTCCCAATAATGAGTTTTTATTATTTTCTTGATTGAAGAGAAATGCTCGATTGTCGGATTTAACGAAGAAAATCGGAACCCAATACGTTAGGGCTCAATTCCTTGAAAATCCCAAATCGAACATTATCTCAATTTTAAAAAATTTCTATCTTTAAATTTGAGTAAAAATGATGTAACGTGATTTTATATATAATAATAATAATAATAATAATAATAATAATAATAATAATAATAATAAATACATCATCGACATAAAAATAATATAAGCAAATGAATAAACAAAATAAAAAAGGTAATCCATGACATGCAAAATATTAAATGTAAACACAATTATACAATGGATGGGATAGCAAACAAAATAAATAAAGATTAGAAGACATATAATATACACATGGAAGTTATGAAGATTAAAATATAAATATAATTTACAAATAAAATTTTGGGTTATAGAATTTATACATATATATAATACATAATATACTTATGAAAATAAAGAAAAATATAATTATACGTACATATATAAAATAATAAAAAAGGTGTGTTTTAAAAGGAAAAGTGAGTATTTAATCATTTTAAAAATCATAAATATATACATATAAAGATGAAAATATTCATTTAAAAAATATAGGAAAAATATTCGTTAAAATAAATATATACACGTACATATAAAAGGAATATATATAGATAAAAACAATTAAATAATGAGTACATTAAAAATATATATACGTACATATATATATAAATGTGAGAAAAATATAAGTTTAAAAAAAATGTGCATAAAAATATTCATGTATAGATTTTTAAAAAAATAAAAATAAAAAAGATGATTACGTTATTAATTAATAAAATAAATGAAAAGAAAGAAAAGAAAAACTAAATTGAATTGCAATAAAAAAACTGGGGTAAATCTGCAAATAAATAAAAGTAAAAGGATTAATTTGAACGCGCGAATTACATAGAGGGGCTGGAAGGGAAATTTTCCCTTCTCCTCTAAAACGACGCCGTTCAACTTAGACCCAATTGAAATAAAAATAAATAAAAGGGTAAATTAAGAAAAATAAAAATAAAAAAAAACTTAATTACAAAAACATTAAAAGGCGGAGGGGCTAAATAAAATAAATAAATAAAATTCGCAGTGGTATCATCTTCTCCCCCTTTTTAAAATCGTAAATAAGTAAAAAAATAATCGAAAGAAAAAAAATAGTAAGCCACCTTTAAAAAACTGCCAATCGTTCTCTTTTTATTCCTCTTCCTCCTTTTTTTCCCCCTTTACAATGAAGGAGAGGCCTCTATTTATAGTTGAGCCTCCCCAAATCCAACAATGATGATCAATTACATCAACTACTGAGATTAAAGGGTATCTCTAAGATTACAAAATCATATCTTCTAAGATTGCATATCATATCAAAGATTATACATCATATCTAAGATTGCATATCATATCTAAGATTGCATATCATATCTACGATTGCATATCATATATAAGATTGCATATCCTCAAAAATTATGTTTTCATATGTGAGCCCGGGCTAAAATTGGGTATTACAGGCATAGTCGTCTTTATGTTGATCGTTACAGGCCTTTCGAATTTTCTATTAGCCTACTTATTTCTTTTTCTTTGCTTTGATTTGGACTTTTTATAAAATGTGGTTTTATTATTGTTTTCTTTCTTTTTTTTTATAGGAATTCTCTTATTAAGACCCTATGAATCAATTGAAACTTCAGATTTATGGGTTTGAGTGTGTTAAAGCGCATCCTCCTCTTATTTATGAGTTGGGAGGGGTTATGAGTAATTCTAGACATTATGTAAAAAAAAAGACATAATCAAAACTTATAATAAGATAGTTTTAAAAAATTACTATTTCATTTCTTTATTGAGTGCAATTAAGGTTATAATTTTTGATTTAATAAAATTTCAATATAAATTATTCGTAACAAAATAGACTAAAATTAAGTCAAGATTGTAGTCACCATGAATGAATTAAATTAGTGAAAATTATAAAACTTTAATCATTGATAATATTTTTTGCAAAATATAAATCATGCCTTAGTTCCAAAATTGCATGAATCATAACAAAATGTTAATGTTTATACCCATAAGGATGAAGGAATTAAGTATATAATTAAATAGCAATTTAATAGGCAATAAAGAATTTCTATGTTCATATTTAAAAACAAAATGATCTTTTACAAATGTCATGCTACAATTGTTCCAAGTGTCAATTGGAGAACTGGGCCAAAAAACTTAACTTTCCTTCCTTCTTTTTATTTTTTTCAAAATCCAGAATACAGAACATAGTTTGAGGATGTATTGTGAAATTAACCCTTAGTTATGTAAATATACAAATGCACATCATGAATGGGTATGGAGAACAAAAACCAAGCCCAGCGGGTTTTGGTCATCCCAACTTGATAAGACTCTTAATATATTTACAAAAAACACCTTCTTTTAATTTTATACTTGTTTTTCCTTTCAAAAGATTATTTTAATTTTATAATATTATTATATATTGATACAATTTCCTTAATTTTATAAGTTTATAAATATTTGATTTTTTTGTGATAAACAAAAATCAAAGTTAAATCAAATTAAATTAGTTAAAAGCACCACTAATTTTGTCTCGTTGTAGAAACTCCAAAACTTTATTGGGGGCATTATAAAAAACTTGTAGGCTTGCCATCCACACTAAAGAGTCAGCGACTAGATTGCCTTTTCTACGGATATACTTAATTCATCATTGTCCTTCAGCTCTCATAAACCATTGAGCCCTCCTAAGCATTGTAATTCTTGAATCCGTCATCGCATTATCTTGTAAGGCTGTGATCACCTCCGTATTATTTGTCTGAATTGTAGCCCTTTTGAAACTTCTACTAAGCAGCACGAGAATATAATCTAAAATGCCCCATAGTTCAGCCTCAAAAATTGTGTATCTCCCTAAATAATGATTAAACCCCAAAATCTAATTCTCATGCTGATCACGATACACCTATTTGATTTCATTTTTAAAAATTAATATATTATAAAACATTTTTTAAAATTTCAGGGCGAGATCAAAAAACCTATTTCGAGGTTGAGTTGAGATTGAAGTCAAAAACAAAAATTTTAAATAAAGCCAGATTTTAAACAAAATCGAAACAAAATCAGGGCAAGCAAAAACTAAACTGTCATTAAACGATTTACTCAAAAACTATTTTCTTCTTCATATTTTAGTTACTAACCTTTTAAAGACACTTGACATCTTTTAAAATTTTGTTTATATACAACACTTACAGAAAATTCATAATGTTTAGGCTTAATTTTAGCAAGCAATTGCACTGATACAGCCAGGTTGGGCAGTGAGCCCATCTTCATCTTCAACATTAGGACATTATGTAGGGCTTAGAAAAGGAGTCTGGGTTAACTGTAGCATTTTAAACGACCATGTCCTTGCTAGCTTAGCTGCAGAGTGAGAAACACCCTTTCAACTCCATTGGCAGCAGTGAGTCTTCCCTCCTCTAACTCATATAATTGGATATATTAAGCCAGCGGAATCAAAATTTTCATTGATCACGTAACATATACACAGTTTAGTCAATAACAATACTGTCGCCAGCTGCTATTACCACCGCATACGGTAGCTAGCAGGCCTAACTTTCCCAACCCTTGACTTATTTAATTATTGTGGGCATCAACAACTTGGCTTCCTTTCACTGATGAATTTCTGTTATTGACACATGCATCGAATAGTAACCACAATATCAACATTATATTCTTTTTCATCCCTTCATAATTAATTACCCTATATTTATAGACTTTTGGTCAAACAAGGCTAAAGCTCTTTCAATGGAGTTGCCTTCTTTCCGCTGTGCTGTAAGAGAATTTGCTTAGGTTTCGTTTGTTTCACTGAAAATGACTTTCGAAAAATGTTTTTTTTTGAAAAAACTAATATTTTTTGGTGTTTGGATAAATCTGTGTAAGATATTTTCTGCTGTCTGACAAATTTCCTGAAAATATTTCATAAAAGTTGTTTTCAATGAAGCAAACATACATTTGAGATTTATGATAAAGAGTTTTAATGAAGTAGTGAATTGATTACAAAGTGATGTTAAAGTGAAATTATAGTAAATAATGAATCTTCATGATGTTAAGGATTAAATTATAAATTTTGTGAATTTTATAATTGCAACAAAACAAGAGAAGTGATATGCATGAATTTTTTTATGTGAAATAAGATATTATAATGAACTGTTTGATTAAAGTGCTTATATGGTGAAAAACAAATTACATGGCAATAGAGACTAAATTGAAAATTGGACAAAAGTTTAAGTGTGGAACAATTTAATGTGTGAATAAATAAATTTTAATAGAAGTTTAATGAATGTGTTATGAGATGATAAAATATGCATAAAGTATTGTAAAAGTAAAATTGTGGAAAAATATAGAATTTTCATGATGACAAGGACTACATTGTTAAACTTGAAAAAATATTTAATATGCCTAGTCCTCCATAATTATCTGCGGGATGGAGGACCTGGCATATTACGGATATAACATTGCAATATCCGATCTACATACTTTTATAAGAAATAATAAAATAAAAATTATTTAAAATTACATATATGAAAAAAATCTTAAATAATATTTAAAAATTAAATTTAACACTTACCATTTTCATTTGTTCGATGGATATGTGTTTATCATCGAGAAGAATTAATTCTCCGGCCATTGCTAACACGATCAATTTTTTTTATTTAAAAAAATAAATTTAAAAAAATATAAAATTAGAGCTTTTTCGAAAAAAATTAAAGAGAGCTTTGAGAGGAATTTGAGAAAATATTGAAAGACTGAAGATGAAAAGGATTTAAGTGTGAAAAAAAATGAAATGAGGGGTTTCATAGTTTTTTTTTTACCATTGGGGGGTTACCAACGGTAAAAAAAAAGCCTTTGGTACTGTAGCAGACACGGGGAAAACGCTTCCTCAAGGAAGCGCTTTGTCCACGTGGACACAAAGTGTGCCCTCAAGGACGTGTTTTCTATCCATGTGGACAAAGCGCTTCCTTGCGGAAGCATTTTCCTGCTTTATCCCTTGACAACGCACTGACGTGGACGCGTTTTGGGAGAAATTGGCCCATTCTGGTAATTAATTTAGGACCTAACCTATTTCGGTAATTTTAAAAATAAAAGGGCTTTTATTGGTAAGTTCCCCATGAGAGAGAGATCTAACAAATTTTTTTTCTTTTCCTTTTTTTCTACAACTAATGTTTGGGTTAATTCTACTTAGAGTTGATAAACAGGCAAGCTCAAACGGGTTTGGATTGGGCTTATTTTGGATTTGAATTTTTTGTCAGACTCAAATTTGTTATGAGCTCGAATTTTTTTATATTCAAGTCCTTTTGGACTTAGGATTTTCTAGGATTCGGACTTGGATCGAGCCGAGTGAGCTTTGACAGATTCAAATAATTTTAAATTTTATAAGTTATAAATATTCTAATTTCGAATGTAATAATTCATTTTACTTTATACGATGACAACACAATTCAAATTTATATCATAAAAAGCCTAAATTATATATATTTAATAAATTTATTTAATATAAAATAATTAAAGTGCTTGTTTATGGAGAATTTTTATTCTATGATATTATATGAATTAACAAAAAATATTTTTATTATTCATTATTATATTATATTATATTGACAATTGAATAACTTTTTATCTTTTTATTAAATTTATAAACTTGATACTGTTTTCTAAAGCATTTATTCCAAAACCCAAATATACATATTACCCAAACTCAAAATAAGTATAAGCAATGCTTATGAATACATTTTCAAAAATAAAGAATCATCATTTATTTATATATATATTTTTAAGTAATACCATAAAATTATATTAATTATTAAGATATATTACGGTTGTTCACTTATAAATTCAGGCATTGGGCCAGATTTATCTTGAGCTCAAATCTTTTACAGGCTCGGACTTTCTCGAGCTCAAATCATTATGAGCTCAAATTGACACAGATGGGCTTTTAGGCTCTGGCCTATTTTGCCAACTCTAATTCTACCAAAGGTCTCCAAACTATTATCCAGTTTTTATATTGGTCTTTAAACTTTAAAATACTTTAAGTGAGTGCTCAAAGTATCAATATTGTATTAATCATATATTTTTATATTTAAAATGCTTAGATCAATTTGTAAATCCATACATACTTATTGCATAGACTTGAATATGATATGTTAAAAAATAGACATCCAATAAAGTCGAGGAGGGGTTTTTTTTTTTATTGTAACATGTTGATTCAATTTTTCCACGCCACAAGTATATGTGTTTTACAATTTGACCCATGTGTTTTAAATATATTTTATGACGGCATTTAATATCCAGGCTAATGACTGAATTAATGGGAGGACTTAATTGATACGATCTGAGAATTCAACTAAAATATTTTAAAATTTGAGGACCAATTTAAATTTCAAACCATAATTTCAGGACATATAGTGAAATTAACCTTGTTTATATATAAATTTATATGTATCAGTATAGGGTTAGTTACCTAGGACATTCTCTGACAACGAATCAAATTTTAAATTGGTCTTAAATTTGATTACTTTTTGATTGAGTCATCGATGTATCATTATTTTATCAATTAGATCCTTCTATCAATCAATTGTCAATTTAGATATTAATTCAGTTATAAAGTGGAACACATTTAAAAAATGGATTAAATTGTAAACACATGTATTTATATCTTATAAACATCTTTGATTCTATTTTTAATATATTATTTATAAACTGTTTAAATAATAGATACCTACATATTTAAAATTTGATATGCATATTTTAAATATACTTTACATTAAATTCAAATTAACATTTAACACATAAATTAATAAAAAACTTCATTCATACTTTTGAAATTTGAAAAACAATTCAAAATTTAATCGTGTGGTGAAATTAATATTATTTGAAATTAATATTATTAGATACCTATCAAAGAACATTAATTTAGATTGGTGATGGAGGTGGAAAATTCAAAGCTAAGGGGCCCATGGCATGCATGATTAGACACCTAAACAACCAAGAGCTCCCCTATATTGATGATTAAACAAGGAGGGAATGTATTAGCCCAGCAGCAAGCTAATTAATGGCGGCTTTGCTCACATCTTCATTTAGCTTCTCCACTCTTCCTCACTGGTTGCATGTATAAAAGAGGAAGATACCGAATTCTCCCTCCCACAGTATTACCTTTGGTGTAAGTAAAGGACAAATTAAATGCTTTTACTGTATGCACTGGAAAAGTCAGGATTGTTATCCAATTGGAATTTAGCCTTTTTCTTTATAGTTATTATACTATTCCATGTTTTCACTGCATTGCATGTTTGAATCTTCAGCTCAAATTTGAAGTCACTGTCACTTTATCCATATAGTTAAAGCTAATACGTTACCTTGGGAGAGAGATAAATTAGGTAGTGTATCCTTTCTTTCCGGTTCACACAGCCATCTTTGAAACTTCTTTGATAGAGTGAGTAATTGTTGACTTTAATTAAGTGGTTTTTAATGTTTAGATTTGATTTATCTTTTAAAAATCAACCAATTATTAACAATAAACTTGCATTCATTACGGACTGAATGAAAATATAGGAGGAAATTTCGTATGTTGACATGATGATTAGGATATTCACCGTCTCAAGTATGACCTAGGTTCAAGTCGAGTATTTTAATTTTTCAACATGTGCTATTAGCTTCAACTTTGATTAATTGGATACAAATCATTGATTCTATGATTAACAATTTATTATAAATTTTCTCTATCAACCCTAATTATTACTTATATAATTAAGGCTTAAGGGTGTAAAAAGCCCTCAAATTTAAAAAAACGTTGATTGATTAGCTTGACATAAAATAATAATAATAATAATCGCATACATTGAAATTTGGCTCACAATACAATCATAAGAAATAAGTGGTGCATATCCAAGATAAAATAGTACATTCAAAGGCTAATGTAGTAGAAGTGAATCCAAGCGTTAAACAAATTAACAGTTAAGAAAAGACAGATTCAAAATCATATACATATAATAATACTTGAAAACCTTTTAAAAAGAAATAATGCAAATACAAAGCTATAAAAGTTTAGATAATAAAATGGGGCTTAAAGTTCGTATTATATAAAATGGATTTTATTAAAAATCAAAAAGTATTTAAAAGAAAATGTATAGTTACTATAAAAAAAACCCATGTGTATATAAAAATCATATCATACAAAAATGCTATCATATAAATCCTTTGCAGCATAAGAAACAAGTGTATTTATGAAAATAAAATCATTAAAAGTATTATATTAGATTTTTTAAAAGGATAAAATAATATTAAATAATAATACTTGATAAAAAACTAAAATAATAATACATGGTAGAATAAAATTACATATAAAAAAATTAAATAAACTGTTATAAAAAATAGCACTTACGTTAATAATAATAGCTAATAATAATAATAATAAATTATTTTTTTAAAAACAAATTGCAAAAAGGAAAAAAAACCTAAATAACCAATAAATGAAATTAAAACAAAACGGAGGACTAATTTGCAACGCGCGCATTATATGAGGGGGCCAAATCGAAAATAATCTGTCTCCCCAAAACGCTGCGTAGCAACAGGGATTAAAACATCACACGGGTAAAATATTTGGGCCAAATTAAAAAAAAGACAACGGGTTTGATTAAAACATGTCACAAAAGGGAGGGCCCAATTGCGCAAATTGACCATTTAGGCCGGAACATGCGAACCCTGCTTGCGGGTCGAGTCGACGCGCGGATCTGGCCTTTCAAACGGCGCCGTTTTGCTCTTTAGCTAAGAAAAAAAATTAAAAAACACATTTTATTTCATTTTTTCCTTAAAAAATTGCCTTGCTCTGTTTAGGGTTTTTTCTTTTAACCCTTAAGCCGCCGTTCCATTTTGTGCCAACGCTCCGATTGCGATGGAGACGGCATCAATTTGACGACTCCGGCGAAAAATGTAAGCTTCCTTTCCTCCTTTCTTTATATTTTGAGCAAAAAAAAAAACAAAACAAATAATCTAAAAGAATGACGAACACCAAATACAGCAAAACGGAAAAAAAATTACCTTTATATTCAAAGAAAATTTTTGTATCTCTCTTTAATCTTTTTCTCTGTATTTTAGTATCTGTCTCTGTATTTTTTTGTCTCCCCTTTTTACAGAATAAAACGGCCTTTATATAGCCCAAAAGAAAACATATTTCCCCCCTTTTTTGTTATTTTTCATTGTTTTCTCTCTATTGGACTCCTTGAGTCCGTTTTGCAGGCGAACGTGGGGGAAACGGCGCTCGTGTAGGAGGCCGGTCCCGAGACATGCGGCGGCTAGAGTCTGGGTAGACTGTTTAGGGTTTCTTAATTTTAGTTTTGTTGGGCTAGGGTTTGTAGTTGGGTGTTAGGCCTGCTATTGGGCTTGTAAAAACTGGACTATGACCACCGATTTATTTTTTGGTTTGTACGGGCCCAGGCTAACTGGGCCTGTTACAGCTGCCCCTCTTTGCTCATTGTTGTGTAACAGGAATGAAGCAAAGACTAAAAAAAGCCCAATTATGCCCAGTCTTGCTGAGCCTCGACTTTTTCAGTACTTCTCTTCTTCAAGAAGCCTCGTTCTAACCCACTACATCCTCAGATGTATAGAACTGGTGCTTCAATCCACTCCACTGCAATGTCAAGGAAATAAGATTCGCACGTTGTAGCTTCTCAAAAGAACAAAATTTGTTATCTTTAATATGCTCCACTTCCACTTCAGGGAGATAAGACTTATATCTTCGACTTGTTCTGCTGCAACTTAAAGATAAATCTGATGCGATCTGCTCTACTGCAACTTCAAAGAGATAAGATCTGTGGTTTTAATCCACTCAATTGCAACTTCAAAGAGATAGGACTGGTTACTTCTGTCTGCTCCACTACCACTTTAGGGAGATAAGACTTGTATATTTAATCTACTTCGCTGCCGATATAGGGAGACAAGGTCTTCTATCTTTGATCTACTTTGCTGCCAATACAGGAAGACAAGATCTGTTATCTTTGATTTACTTCGCTGCCAATATAGGAAGACAAAATCCGCTATCTTCAATCTACTTCGTTGCCAATATAGGAAGACAAGGTCTGCTATCTTTGATCTACTTCGCTACCAATACAGTAAGACAAGATCTGTTATCTTTTATCTACTTCACTGCCAATACACGAAGACAAGATCTGCTATCTTCGATCTACTTCGCTACCAATATAGGAAGACAAGATCTGCTATCTTTGATCTACTTCGCTACCGATATAAGAAGACAATATCTGTTATCTTTGATCTACTTCGCTACCAACATAGGAAGACAAGATCTACTATCTTTGATCTACTTCGCTGCCAATACAGGAAGACAAGATCAGTTATATTCGATCTACTTCGCTACCAATATAGGAAGACAAGATCTACTATATTTGACCTACTCCACTATTGCTCAGGGAGATAAGGCTGCTATCACCGGTTTGTTCTCTGGGGAACATGACCTGTATAATTCACTTTAGGAACCTAATTATGCCTAGTGATTTAGATGTCATGATCAGAATGAATCAAATGCTCCTAACTAGACGTGTATGAATGACATGCAATATCATGAAAATGATCCCTTAATTATTTGAGTTGTTATTGCTCATTATTCGTTAAGGCTTTATTCGTGACAACCATGTTTTGACAACAAAATCTGAGGAGATAGTCTTAATCTAGACTTTCCTTCCTATATATTTCCAACCCTTAAACTTGGAAAAAGTTATAGTCAAATTATCTCTTCACTAATTGAAAAGTAATATATAATACTTAGTTGTAAATAGTAAAAGAAAATGAACTTGTAGAATATTTTAAATGATTAAAATACATTTGATTGTTTTTATATTATTGTATTCACATTAGAATAAAATTATATATTAGTAAAATTTTAAAATAATTTATTAAAGATGAAATTATATTTTGTATTTACATTAAATTATACTTTTATTACATTTTAAAATTATTCAATTTTAAGTTATTTGTAAATTAAATTTTAATGTTATAAAACTAAAGCTTACCAATATATTAGCATTCAAGATTTAGAAATTTTCATTAAATTAGTAGTTAAAAATTTTAAAATGGTAGAATTTCACATTTTCCATAAATTTTATGGTTTCAATTTCTTTTATAATTGTAATGTTTTAATTATGTTCAATAATTAGAATAATATTATTTTACAATAAATAATATGTAAAATCACATGCAATACATGTGATATTAAGAACTAATAATAAGAAATAAGCATGAAATCTTTCTATATGAGTTTAGTTTAATACATTTTTTATACAATATCTATAATTATCCATATTCTCTCGTTAATCCTTAAATAGAATTCACGTTTTATATGAACAATAAAATTAACGCCAATGTAATTTAGAATCAATTAGCTAATTTAATAAAATTTTATTTTTACACCCATTTATATAATATCTCATGAAAAGATGATTATAACTTTGATTGCAAACATTAGTATCATTAATTTCTAGTGTGGCAAAACTTACACGTACGTAATTTTATATATCTAGATATTGTAGTTTACTAATTTAAATCTATTGGCAACTTTTGAGAATCTTGTCGGCAATGGTAAACTGATATTGCACTTGTGAGGCACTGGGTCTGAACATCAGAATGCTACATACGTTGTCGGAGCAACTACAGTCAATCAAACATGATACAATCATTTATACATGTAATCTAATGCCAATCACATTCAAATAATGTTAATCAACCAATTCCGAGTCTTGATCAAGCTTGCGAAAGTTCTTTTAAAAACCCGAGCACGAAATAGGACCAAATTGTAAAGTTTTAAAAGTGTATGGATAGACGTAGTGACTTCATCTAGTGCTCGTCACAACGTGGCCATCTCAGTATGTCACATCGAGACGACAAGCCTTAGCTTGTCACGACGTCACAACGTCACTCATTGTAATGGCAACATTGTGACGTACGTAGACAATGTCACTCACTAGATAAAAATAACAACGTCACAACGTCACTCAAATTCATCAAGACTTTTATACATTACAATATATATAGAAAATACTTATATACATGTCACAACTCTAGACTCAAAACGATAAAAAAGCTACCAATCACCAGACCAAAATCTAGGTTTGGGCAGTTCATCCATACCCACCAGACCAATCACTAGAACCCTCTTATAAGATCTAGAATCAACCATTCTTTTATTCGAATCAAGCTATGGAGATAATCTCACCCTAGGATCATTGTTCAACAAACCACTTGGAGCTTCCCAAAACCCTCTTCAGTAGTCGCTTTTTATAACCACCTTGCTAATCAAAAGCCTTGAACACTTTAAGGCAAAAACCATTCTGAACGATGTGGTTTCCTTCATTCACCGTTTTTTATAAATCTACCTTGTATTTGAAACGAACAAAAGTAAAAGTAGTCTCCTGGTATCTTCTCATAAGGCTATGAAACACCATGTAAACGTCTCGATCATCACCATATTTCTCAAAGAACTTTTTCACAATGAGTTTAGAAATCCCTTTGTTGAAGGAGCCAACAAAAGTTGTGAAAAACTTTTGATGATTGTCTGTCGTTTAAATTAACATTTTGAAAATTATGTATCTAAATGACCTGTTTTGAACAATAAATGTCAGTGACATTATTGGACTGAAATGTGATTATATAAAACATTTAGAAACCTGATGAAGTAATTACCCTTTAGATTTGATGAAAAAAGTAGCTACTTTTGAAATTAAATTTAAATAACCTTAAAAAAAATAAAAGAATAACAGAAAACTCATTTCAAATTTTATTATTTTCTAAAAACAAAACTTGAAAACTATATAAAATTCTTATTTAAATTACTCAAATATATCCCTCAAGAATTTTTCTCAAGTAAAAAATTTTATTTAAAACTTGAGAAAATTTTTGAGGATACATTTGGGTAAGTCAAATAAAATTTTATATAGCTTTTAAGTTTATTATTTTAAAAATAATAAAAATTGAAAAGTGTTTACTTTTGTTATTTTTATATTTTTAGGGCTATTTAAATTTAATTTCAAAAGGAAAGAGATCTAACATGCAAATAGACTAAAAGTTTAAAAGCATTTAAAATTGGAGACGGTTGGGTTCGCTATCTTGATCATGATTTTCCTACCCTCAGAGGGAAAGGTCCTTCCCTTTTGGGTCGGTTGTGGGCGAGGAGGGATTCGAACCCTCGACACTGTGGTTCGTAGCTACATGCTCTAATCCTCTGAGCTACAGGCCCCACATTGTCTCCACTGGATCTATTCCCAGGAGTACCCTAAAAAAAAGGAACCTTTCCTCTCCCCAGCCATTTCAGGTTAAGAATATGTGAAAGTGTCTTTCTCTCTATAAGAATTGTGCGTTCCGAGTAAAGTGGGAGAGAGGAGATTTCTTAATTGGGGTTTTGAATAAAACGACCTTTTCATTTTTCATTCTTCTTACTTTTTCATATTATGAAAAAGTAATAAGAATGAGAGGATTGGCGTGACCATTTTTTTCATTCAATCTAAAAGGGTAATTGCTTCATCAGATTCTTTGATGTTTTATATAATCACAGTTTAGTTCGATGCCGTCAATAGCAACGACAACGGCGGCACCCAAAAAAAATATTTTTTAAAAACCAAGGGTGGTGATGCCAATAGCAATGGTGCCACCGACATTCACTGTTCAAAACAGACCATGTACATAATTTTCAAAGTGGATTTTTTTTTGTAAATAATGCAAAATTTTGGGTCATTTTTAAAAAAAAAAAACCCCATATTTAGAGGTAGATTGTATTTTGACATTTTTATTAAAAAATGTAAATGAGTTCTTATACATTTTGAAATATGCAAATTAATCCTTTTGTTAAATTTTTTCGTTAAATGATAATGTAGAACGTTGATTTAAATGGTTATTACTAATTTGGTCCCCGATTTATAGCTCCAATATCATTTTAATTTTTAAAAAAATTCTTAACAATAATTCTAAAAATAAAAACATCTTAAAAATAATATAAATGATTAAAATTATGTTAAGCTATTTGAAAAATAATTTGATAATTTCTCTGCAAAATTGTTTATTATTAATAAAAGGGACAAGGTGACAGAAAACAAAATAAGGTGCAAGAGCATCAAAATTTATGGTTCACTGCTAACAATCAGAAGATATTATGGTTACTTCGTAATCAAGCTCATCATCTCAAGACTAATGCAGGAGACAATAATCGTTGATTACCACTGAAGATTTTGAGGGGCAAGGGCATCATATGTCTCCTTCAACCCTTCATTTTACTTGTTGATTAGTTACCATTCTAAATTTTAAAAATATATTGAAGGTAACTGTGCTGAATTTTTTAACATAATGTTTAATATTTTCAATAATTTATATTTATTTTTAAGATTTATTTTTATTTTTAGAATTATTGTTAAAAATTTTAAAAATCAAAATGATAGTTTAACTATAGTTTAGAGACCAAATTAGTAATTAATCAAAATGATAATTTAACGAATGAGCTTATTTGCACATTTCGAAATGCATAAAGATCAATTTACTCATTTTTTTTCAATAGAATCCACCCTTAAGTACAGGGATTAGGGAAATTATTTGGTACACTATCAATAGAGTTTGTAGGCTCCACAAGCAGGGTCAAGAGGTTATCAAATATCTTACAGAGTTATAGTAAAATATTAAAAAAAAGAGACACATATCAATTTTTTAAAGCTTTACTTCTAAAATAAAAAAAAAATTATACTACAGTGTACCAAATGTTTATTATTTTAAAAATATTATATTAAATCACGGTAAGATAATGGTTTGAATTGTTTAATAGATTAAATTTTTATTTTATTTAGAAGTAAAAACAGAAATTTCCTATTTCTACAGAATGTTTCTAGATACTCTATTAAATCCATACACCGCGATTAAAAATTTTATATTTATCAAATTTAAGGATTAAATTATTAAATTATTAAATATGGAAGGATTGTCGAAATAATTATTAAATAATCTTTTAAATGTAAAATATAAGTAAAAGATTTTCCGGGGTATTGTACGAGAGGGGAGACTGGTGGCAGCAGAGTAACATGGAGATGCTGACCCCCGAGGGTTCTTTTCTTTTTATTTTATTTATATATTAACAATTAAATTTATAAAATATCGCTATCTTGAATTCAATTTAATTTTTAATTTATGAAATAAACATATAGATGGAATTTTTAAAATGAAAATAATTTAAATATTATTTTCTTGTGTTACATACGTAAGAATACTAAAATGCCAAATGGCATAAAAATACAATATGAACACAATTTATTTGAGACCTTATATGATTTCAATATTTTATTTTTTGAAAATTTCACTTAAATTCATATTATAAAATATTAATTTATATTGAATTAAAAGGAAATTAAAATTTTAATTTTTTATAAAATTAATACTACTAAATGACATCATAAATAATTATAAATCTAAATTTATCGTAATTATTCTATATTTTATTTAAGTTTATCTTTAGAAATGATAATAAAAAGAAGGAGAACCATGCAAAGATACTAGTTTTGAACAATAAAAATGATGTTCATAAATATTTAATAATTGAGATTGGAGAATGATTTTTTAATTAAATATTACAAATTGAAAAGCTATGGTAACATAAGAATTTAAACCTTAATTTTTTAGACGCTAATAAGTAGATCTGTTCATGGTTTGGTCCGTTTGAACAATGGGAGAGTTTGAATAAAAATATAAATCTAAAAAATGAGTTTGAGCAAAAAAATAATACTCGTTTAGAAAACGGGTCGAGCCTCGAGTAAAGCTTTTTTGACCTAGCTCAACCCGACCCAAATTTGTAAAAAAAAAATATCTTGTTGTTTTCTCTCTATTTTGCTACCGTTTCACATTATGTTGCTGTTATTGTTTTGATATTGTATAGCTCTTATTTTATTGTTAATTTTGTTATATTTTAAAGGCATCTTCTTGTTAAGTTGCACCTATGTTAATGTTATTTAAGTATAAAGATTTTCTTTTTCAATTATTTTCAATTTGTTAGGAGACATTTATTTTAATATTTTTATATATTATATATATATTTAAAAATTTAATACGGGCGAGTAGGTTGAACTTAAGTTTTAATATTTTTATACGAGTTAAACTTAAATAAAATTTTAAATCTATTTTTAGACCGAACCAAATCTTAACTTATTAAATGAACCTAAAATTTTGTCAAAATTTGGCCGCCCGAATTCATAAACAGATATACTAATAAGTAATAAATATCCCTAGTTACCCTTTACACTGTTGGCATGGAAAAGGATAAGCGATAAAGTGAAATTGATGTGTCAGACATTAAAAGTAATAAAGAAGCAAAAGGAAAAGAAAAAGGAGGTCTTGTAATAATTAACGTGGACTTTATCACGTGCACAAATATAATAAGATTTGAATTTGCATTCCAATTTGTTTCGTTTACTTAATTATTAATTAGTTTTTATTATACTATCGAGAGTAGAGATAGTATTTGATAAGAATTTTAACTATTGTTTCATACAAATTAATATATTAATTAATTGTTTTAGAGCATATAAGTATGATATAATTATAATACGTTTATAAATAAATGTCTAAACAATTACAAAATAGAATTAAATTAAAGTTAATATAAATCGATAAAAATCAAAACAATCTGAACTAAAATCCATCGATCTATTGAATTAAAACTCACATATAACAACATGTGATAGAACTGAAGAGCTATATACAAGAATTACACATAATAAATCTTGAACTTAAGTATTCTCAAAGCTTATTAGCAATTATTGTTTCATAAAAATATATGTAGTTAGTAATGGTAGAGGGTGAGAATTTTAGTTTTGGGTCGAATTTTAAAATTTTAAAATATTGAAAACTTTTATATAAATTAATGTATAACATTAACATTCAATAATTATATGATATGATTAAATATAAATTTTGGTGTTTTAAGAATGTAATATATCAAATACAAATACAGGATTTATAATAATCACACTAACAACGATAATTTGTAAACAACAATGGCAAAATTTTAATCAACATTTAATAAACTCAAGATTATGAAGACAATCAGTCCTAATTTTTTAAGGATTTGTATTAATTAAAATTTAAGGAGGATTTATTCACACAATGTAAAAACTAAAATAATTTTGCATACTTCCGTAATTATTTATTTGATTAATATTTTAAAGATCCAATCGTTATATTTTATGATCTATTCATATAGATAATGCATGTCAAATTTGATGTAAATTTAAAACTTCTAACTATTTGTTTTATGTAAAAAAATTTAACCGTTGAATATTTATTAATATATAGAGTATTTTAGAACGACATGATAGAGATATCAAATCGGTTAAAATTTACATGCATGACAAATATAATTATATTAATAAATTTAATGATTGAATCGTTAAAATACCGAAATGCGTAAAATTACTTTAATTTTTACACTTTACAAATAAATTTTTCCCCAATTTCTAAATATAATTATTCAATCAAAATATTAATAACCTCATACAAATTAATATCTTAAAATTATTAATCAATAAAAAATCCTTCAATTATTACGAAGGAAAGCAAAATTCCAATTCTTTTTCCTTATTTAAAATATTTTTTTAAAAATTTGTGGGCCAATTGACTCTGCTGGTAGCTAGTATCGTGTCACATCTTCAGCACCCTCGAGAAGAAAATACTAAAAAAGCAAAATATCTTTTTTATTTTTCAAATGTTAACTCAGCAATATAATTTAGCTTACGTTTGTGACAACGGAAAAGAATAATAATAATAATAATAATAATAATAATAGAAAGCAGACAGACAAGTTGGACTCCGTTGGTACTGCGTGATTCTGATATAAATAATTTAGGGTAAAAATATTTAACAGTTCCTTTTATTATAGAGATCTTATCAATTTAGTCCTTTACTATTAAATGTATTAATCTAGTCTTTCTACTAAGAATTAGTCCCTTTATATCGTCTTTCCTCATCTTTGAAATCACCGCATACGCATAACTTTCCAAAATGATATCCATGAAACCACGTTCTTGGCCAAACTTAAGAGCAAGAGTGATTGCATGTGCTCTAACTTTACTAGCATTCTTACCACCGACAATACAAAGATGACAAACCCTTGATTATCCCATGCCACCAAGCTGACACCCTTTTCTTGTGGCCTAAATTGAAAGCCCTATATACATTGATTTCACACAATTACGCATTGGTAAAATAGGAGTCTATACAATATTGTAGATTTTAGTGCCATTTGTATATTCCAGGGGTGTTCATTCGGTTCACCGGCCCGAAATAACATTAACTAAATTAACCGACCTTTCAAAATCTTTAACCGTTAACCGAACCGAAATTTTTTCAAAAAAATTAACCGAACCGAAAATTTTTCGGTTAATTCGGTCGGTTAACCGAATTAACTGAAAATTATATTTTTTTTATTTTTGGTTAAAAATTAACCGAATTACCCGAATTAACCGAATTACCCGAATTATCCGAATTAACCAAATTGAATCACTACATGATTAAATTATTTTTAGATTTTTACAGCACGTTTGGTTCGCTGTATTGGAATAGAGGCGTAATGGAATAGAGGTGTAATAGCAAATCAATTGTTTGGTTGAATGTAATGGAATAGAGACGTAATAGTATTCTTGTGTTTGGTTGAATGGAATAGATGTGTAATAGCATAATGGAAAAAAAAACTAAAATGACTAGAATACCCTTAGCATAAATTTGTTTGGGTAAATGATTATTGTTATTGTTATTTAAATTTTAATAAGATTATTAATATCAATAATAAATAATTTAATCATATTTAAACATAATTATTATTAAATATATTATAATTAAAATATATAATTTAATAAAATTCTTAATAATCAATATTCTTACATGAATTTACTCAAATCATAATATATGATCCTATAAAATATAAATTAACATAATTATTATTAAATATATTATAATAAAATATATAATTTAATAAAATTCTTAATAATTAATATTCTTATATGAATTTTCTCAAATCATAATATATGATACTATAAAAGATAATTTGAAATAATTAATATTAAATATATTTTAATTAAAATATATGATTTAATAAAATTTAAAATAATTATAACTAATAAAATTTAATAAGTGAGTAAGAATTGAACTCTAAAAAATAAAAATAAAAACATAACCATATCGAATTATCATCAACAACTCGATTGAATTTACAACAATTCTGAATTAAATGGAAGTACTGCCTCAATATCTCACTTCAACTAAAAATATAAAGCAAGCATTCAATAGAAGAAATTCAAGTCGATACAATATCTCTTTCACCCTGCTCTCAACTCCAATTGGCCTTCCATGGAACCAATTCTTCACTTCAAACAAAATAGCTCACCAATCTAGCAGGAAAACGAATACTGTCCAAAGTTGCCATTCAAAATAACCTCCAACTTCATGTGTCCATTCCACAAGTTAAGGGAAAAGCAATCTCGCCAATTCGGATTTATATGATGCATTGATAAATCGGAAAAAGAAGGCCATGAGGTAAGGTTGCTAAAAATCACAATGAATCAAAAGTAATTTACCTCTCCAGAAGGCTAAATTGCCAAGAGCACATGTTTCCTCTAAAGCACCAAAAACCGAAGGCATATTTGTTGACAAGTTGCGATCGCCTCAAGATCTTAGTTCAACTACAATATAAAGCAAGCATTCAACAGAAGAAATTAAAAGCTTACTTGTTCCTCGTTTTTGAGAAGGAATCGCCATTTATTCCTCTACACTCTTTGTTGTCTTCGTTCTCCGATAGTAGCAAATTTCTAAAGCCAAAGCTTAAACTCTAGGTTTTGGCTTACTTATACTACAATTCATTAAACCCATCCTTTGAAAAGCACATCTATAATGTTAGATAAATTTTGTCTTGCATTGGTCACAACCTTGACATTGAGACCACTAGAGATCAAAGTTATATAATTCTAAAAGACAATGCATGAAAATACCAACCACCTAGTCTTACATCAACATAAAAGCCTAAGTTATAAGAAAAAAACAATCTTTCTGATTAACATTAATAAAAATAAAAAATCAGGTGATCAATCACTAGCTTTTAAACGAAACATGAAATGTATATCAATGCGTCAATATACCATTGAATGAAAATGCAGTGAGTATAGAGATACAAGATGATCAAATCTCTACTTACTCTACCTATGTCATGAGCACCAATGCCAGAAACTAAACAATGAAGCTGAATGATGTCCATCACTGATCCTATGAATTAAAACCAAGCAATAACAAGTCAACTGTCAAAAAAAAATTAAAGTATGAATCTTAATATCTGAATTCGGGTGCCCACCATGTCCTCCTATGGATACTTTTATGAAATCCAAAGCTTTCTTGGCTTTCTTGATTTTCCTGGCTTTGAAGTACTATCTTCTCCAGTAGAGCAATTGGTATCGTCTTAACATTTCATCTTGGCTACCACCAGTCGGACAATGGTGCACCGACAAAAGGGTCAATGGTGCACCATTGGAAATAATGCCTCTCGAGGTATACTTTTTGACCCCTAATCACACCAAAAGGAGAAGGGGAGAGTAGCTACTAGAAATGGTACATTTTAAAGTCGCAGTAACAAGAAAATAAGATTTGTCACTTTAACTTACAAGGAAATTAACAAGTATGACAGATAATATTCCCAAGTAAACACATATAAAAGTGAACATGCTAGTGTGGCATAGGCAAACACAAAAAACCAGAGAGGAAGTCAATGATTATATACTTACAGTAGATAAAGATTGATATGTGCCTTCCTTCCAACATCTTTCTCTAAGAATGGCAGGATGTGCACTCCCACAAAAAACACAATGGATGCGGGTGTCCCACAATCTAAGTAGCACTCCATCAACCAGCAAGTGGCTGAAAGGGGAAATCAATTCAGGAGAGAAAAAGAGTGCAATGGCTTATGTATTAAGAGTTTTCAAGCAACAGATGAACACGAAATTAGCATTTCTTCCGGATACAGAGTGAAAAAATGAAGAGATGGTTAAGAAAATGTCAACCACATAGATTTGCATAATCAAAAGCATTTTGTAGTCACCCACTTACCCAAAATTGTAAAAGAAACCAAGAACTTGGCATGACTCTTTAGAAAAAGGAAAATAATGCAATCAGCTACCTTCCATTGAAACGAATATCACTGCCGCTTGCGACGTCTTTAAGAGAACCAAACAACTTTCACCGAATATCATTTCCGGTAAGTGGCGAAGTTTGGAGTCTTTGTTCCCATTGTTGGAGAGCCAATAAGTTGAGAATCAAGCGGTTACCACCATGAAACAGCAACAGGGTCGAGCGGATGAAGAAGAAGAAGCAGTCTGCTGATGAGTGATGAAGAAGAAGCAGTTGTGGCGACCGAAAGGAAGGAAAAAGTTATGGAATCAGAAGAAATCAGAAGAAGCAATTAGGAGGGTAAAACAGGGTAGAAGAAATGGGGAGAACTTAATACGCAGCAAAACTGAACTTTTCTTCCGGAATAGAAATCGGTGGATTTTGGGGATTAGGTTCGTAATGTATTAGACCTGTAATAGCAATACACTGAACCAAACAAAGGATTAAAGGGGGATTAAGTGGGGCCCACCGATTAGGGGTGTAATGGCTAGCCATTACACCCAACCAAACATGCTGTTAGACTTTAGTTTTAGTCTTAGTTTTAGAATTTTATTTTTATTTATTAAATTATTTGTAATTTTTATGATTCGGTTGGGTTGGGTAATTGGGTTGGGTTGAATACTTGGGTTTAGATTGGGTTTAGGTGAATAGTGGGCCTAATTATATATTATAATTTTATTTATTAATTTTTGGTTAAGCAGAAAAAATTGATTAACCGACCGATTTCGAACCGAATTAACCGTTAACCGAAAAATTAAAAATAATTAATTGACCTCATTTGAAAAAAATTGATTAACCGATCGATTAAACGAATTGATCGATTAACCGAATTTTTTCGATTTTACCCGAATTTTGCACACCCCTAATTCCAGTTGCAATTTGGACGCGTGTGCAACCTATCATTTGTGTTGGCATATTTGACATAAATTGTGAGTATATCTTCTTAAGGATTTTAACAAATAATTATATGAATCTACTCATGTTGAATTAAGGTCAAGCAAAGACTTTATTGGGAGGGTTTGTATGTAATCAAGTTGCCATATTTAAGGAGTTACAATCTCTATATATGAAAGTTCAATTCAAGATCTCTACTTATTTTGATGCCATATAAAAGTTTAATTGAAACATAATTTCAATGCATATCTCGATAACATGAGTAGGAGATTTACAAGCCTACAATTGCCTAGTTAAAGAAGGCTTGTTTTTTTTATTAGGTACGAATTAGAGGGAATTTAAATTGTTTCTTAGAGGAACTTATTTTAGTGTAAATACATTATAAACAATCTATTTCATGATCAGTTTGTACCTAAGCTCTTAAGGGGAAAGTCTTAGTGGGAAGGTTAATCTTAGTTAATGTATGAGCATGGGATTGCAACTAATTGGTGAGTGAGTTGAACTTAAATAACATCTTGTACAATTAATTGATAGTATATTACTCTTTAGGCAAGGCCTTGAAGAATTATTAAAGGGTTCCAAACTACATAACTAATCCGTTTGCTTATATCTTACTTTTACTTTTCTTTATTTTTTCTGTTAGTTGTAACTTAATGTACAATTAATGAGCAAATCAACTTTAACAGTGGAGAAAAATAATAATTTTCTATCCATTGAGGACACTTAACAATAATAATAGTGTTATACCCCCTCCAGCCTAAAACACGCTATGCACAACAAGCCACTAGAAAGAAGTCCCTCCGCTTGTCACTAGAAAACTGATAGCCCAAAAGGCTTAAAACCAACTAACCTTCTGTCTTCTTTGGAATAACCTTGGCCAACCATTCCTAAGAACTAGCTACCTACTTTCTATGAAAAGTCTTCACTCAATACCTGCTCTTTTGTTCAGAACGTGACTCTTTAGGCCACCGAACCCCATGTGGGCTTAACCATTCTACACCATGGTTTAAAAGGAATGACAGAATCCATCCCATCACAGACATCCTCCTCATGTGTCTTACAATGATAACTTGATAGCAAGTTCACCATGTCAGTGCTACCAAACACAAACCTCCCCTATAAATAACCCTCGATGCGATGAAGAAGGGATGGATCTAAAAGCATTCAAGCCTATTTATTGCCTCTAGCATACTCCTTAGCAACCTTAGTCTCTTTGCTCACTTACCATCTTCGGCTCTTTACCTAGAAAAGGTGAACTAGCCATCACCAACATCACCACTCTCTCCTCCATATCTCCCCTCTTTTTGATACCCAACATCAATAATTGGTGCGACTCTCCGCCCAAACTGGGTGAATCGGCCTTCACTAGCACCATCACTCCCTCATTCATATCTCCCCTCTTTTTGATACCCTACATCAACAATCGGTGCGACTCTCTGCCCAAATTGGATGAACCGACCTTCACCAACACCGCCACTCCCTCCACTGTGTCTCCCCCTTGTTGATACCCAACATCAATAATTGGTGAAGTGAGCATGGGCATCATGGCATCTCAGTCTCAAACTGTGAAAATTAAACATCGATAATGACAATGAACCAAAAAGAAAGAGAGAAAATAGAAAACACAGAATTTTACGTGAAAACTCATTTGAGAAAAAACTAGAGGTAGAGGAGAAGAAAATTCACTATGTCAATTTTGAATGATACAAGAGGAGAGATGATTACATCTATTTATAGGTTTAAAAATCTTATTCTAATAAAAGTCAAATAGAAGTAATGTAGTAAGATTAAAACACCTTATTCTAATCATCATCAAATAAAGGAAGTAAACTTCTATACGAATTTTACTTGTGTAGCCTGTGCCGTACCGCGGCCCTCAGCCTTGCCCTCGTAGATCCCCCTATCTTGCCATTTGTATTTTATTTTAACAAGAATTTGGGTGACACAAATCTAACACAAACTAAATCTCTCCTTGACCTTGCTAACCCTACCAACCTCGCTAATTCTTTTGCTCTAGCAAACTCTACCAGTCTAACCAACCTTGGATCATTTTCTGGGCTGAATACCACTTAGAATCCTCTATCAACTCAGTCATAAACTAGTCTTTATAGTTAACATCCATTCTTCTACCATCCCTCACACAATTTATGGAAGCACTCAACATCCTATTGGCCTCCAATCCATCTACTTCCATCTCATCTACTTTAAAATCCATTGAAATCGTGGCTTAAGAAAATGATGATGCTTTAAAATCTATCGAGAAGGATCTAGCTGATTAGAAGGTTGTTTTGAAGAAGTCTAGAGGCCAACATGAGAAGCTTGATGAAATTTTGGCTTCAAGAAAATTTAAACTTGGCCATAAAGGACTTGGTTACATCGATTATAGTAAAGAGCCTATTACTCCTACAATTTCTATTAGAGCAAAAGAAGTGGGTTCTTCTTTGCTTGAGACTAGAAAAAGGAAGAATCAAAAGCATGTTTGTTATCATTGTGAAAAAGGTTATGTATATTAGATCTTTTTGTTACAAGTTGATGAATGATCGAAGGAGAAATGCAAAGTTTGTTGCAATGTTTAATATAACAATACCTAGACAACAACACAAAGTTAACGGGATGAAGGGAAAACCCATATACTTTTGTTGTGGGAATAAATGACATATCAAACCTTTATTGTTTTAAAATGATGCAAGACTATAAGAAGTTCAGATCTGGTGCACAACTTGTTAGAACGTCAAATGGAATAAGGAGACTACAATAAAGTAGATTTGCGTGAGAAATGATTGAGCATATTTGAGTTATAAATATCAATGTTTGGTTGATTCTCATGTGAAACATGAGGTTGCAACTCATGTTGATCATATTGAACATACATCGAAGATTACACATACTCCATGTAATAACCCGTTTTCAGTAAAATCGAAACAGTAGTTTCGGGACCACAAATCTGAAGTCAAAAAAAATTATTTTATTATTATTTTATGGTCTACTGTATGATAGAATACAATATAAAAATTTTGTCAAGAAATTCTACCGTTTACATGCCTAATTTGATGAAAAGGACTAAATTGCATTAAGTGCAAAAGTTGAGTTCTAATAGCTGTTGGTATCAAATAGCTATAGAATTTGAAATTGGAGGTTCTTATATAGTAATTAACCATTAAAATGCTTAGTAGTTAAGCATGAATAGTCATCATTGGAAATTTCATGAAACATTAGGGTTAATTTTGGAAATTAAAGAATAAAGTTATATTAAATCAAATAAAAAACCTATTATCATCATCATCCACCAAACATATAAAAAAAACCCTAGCCATGGAAGCCTGAGATATTAGCAATCTTTTTTTCTCAATTAGGTATGTATCATTTTTCCGTTTTGATGATTTATATATTTTCGAGATCGTAATAGCTTAATCTAGATAGCTCGTGGATTAAATTGTAAAATTGTTAAAGTATTAGGTTTTTCCATTGATTAGTATGCTTTAATTATGGATTTTATGATAGAAAATGAAAGGTTGTTGTTAGATAAACAACTTTTACAAAGAGAATTTTGATGAAATTATCAATTAGGGATTAAATTAAAAATGATAAATTTATGGTAAAATTGTGAATTTTATGAAATATATGGGCTGCCATTAATATGTATAAAAATTTACTAGGCTTGAGTAAGGATTAAATTGTATGAAAGTTATTTTTCGAGCATAGGAACTAAATTGTAATGAATTAAAAGTATAAGGGCAAATAGTAATTTTACCAAAAATATGTGCTGGACTAAATTGATTATGAATTATATTGAATTGAGTTAAATTCATTCGTATAGATCCTGATAGACCTAGTACGGAGTTAGATCGAGGCAAATGAAAAATATTGGATTAGCCGCCTTCGTATCTACGTACATTTGTTGAGGTAAGTTCGAGTAATTAAGTTGTACATTTTTATGTGTTAAATTGATTTATTGTTTGTGAATTATAAAATTGCCATGAATAAATACCGATTGCATATTCAACGATTACCGAGTCCCGTATGAACCTTATGAAATTTGTAGGATACAAATGACATGTCATTAGGGTTAACGATTTGGTTGGGGTTCTGCATGTGTTGCGGATACACCACAACTCTTATGAGCTTCCCGATATTTAGCTCACATGAGCTTCTCCATATTTAGCTCACGTGAGCTTCCAGATACTTAGCTTGCATGAGCTTCCCGTTTACAACTCATATGAGCATACATGTACATGAATTGATGGATTACAGTTCAATACACTTCGTGTGTACTACCCGTGTATCTAACAATATTCTAAATGGTTCAACAGGCACAGTTCTGTTATAAAGTTATATGAGTTCGATATGAACTATTACCAGTATATACATGAAATGTGATTACTTGATGAATTTATCCATGTGTGTTAGATTCTTTATGTGATTTACATGGCTAGCATCTTGAGGATATGTGTTTAGGCTTTTGGCCAAATTAGTTTGGATATGTTTGTATGCTTACCTTAAACGTGAATAAACAGTAAGTTAAATTCTGAATTATACGAACTTACTAAGCTTAAATGCTTACTCTATGTTATTTTTCGTGTCTTATAGTAATTTAGAAGCTCGTACGGGTTGGAAGCTAGTCGGAGCTATTTCGTACTATCTATCGACTCTTTTGGTAGTTTTAGCAAATTAATTCCAGTTATAATGACATGTATAGGTTAATTTGGCCAATATTGGTATATAAGGATTTTGTTGAGACTAGCCATTTGAATGGCTTGTGTTGATAATGTGTATATATATGTGGCCTTATCATATTCAATGTGTGTTTGGTATGGTTGAATGATGGAAATCTTATAGATATATTGATAATTTGTTTGAAATAGTATATTTGGTACAATTATGCATACATGCATTTGAATATCTAGGTAAATTTGAATATTTGGTTGACATGTTATTAAGTTGTCATTTGAGGTGTCTAAGGGCATATTGGTTGTATGTTGTGATAATACATGTTTAAGATTTGATTTTGGCTTGATTTGAATACATTGTTATGACTTGTTGATATGCAAATTGTTGTGTTTAGGTTGATACCAAATTGGATGAGAAATGTGGCTTAGAAATGACCTATTTTTGTCCATACAGGTGTGTGTCTCAGTCGTGTGTGACACACGGCTAGGTGACACGGCCGTGTGTCACCTCTATCTTTAAAATTACATAAGTCAATATGCTTAACAAGGCCTAGCACATGGGCATGTAACTTGGCCGTGTGGCCCAAGTCAAGGAGTTACACGGGTACGAACATGGGCTGGGACACGACCTTGTGTCCCTATTTCGAATTCCCACACTGCCTGAGTCATGGGCGTGTCTCATGACCGTGTGAGTCACACGGCTGTGTGTCCTTTGCAACTTTGAAAAATTTTAATGTTTTTCGAAAAATTCTTTGAGTATTCGATCTAGTCTCGACTTGTTTCTAACGTGTATTTTAGGCCCCAATGACTCGTATAAGGGACAATATGTATGATTTCGATACATTTATGATATGAATATTATATTATATGAAATGTATGATTAATTGATCTATAAACTTTGGTAATATTCCGTAACCGTACTTTGACGATGAATTCAGGTTAGGGGTGTTGCACTTCATCTAAATTTCGTGGAAAATATCTCTATTGTTCCACAAGCTACAATCCCTGTTAAGGTGGCATTTAATCCCATCCCATCTAAACAACATGAAGCAATCTGATTAGGAATGAATAGAGTAAGGGGAGAGCAATACTTCTGATTTTACTTATGGTTGATTTCAATATTTCTGTGGTCTGAATTGATGCACCTAAACTGATATTGTTGGTTGTTGTTATTGCATATTATTGTTGATTTTAGGATGTTCTTTTTCTAAAGATACAATCTGGGTTGATCATGAAATTGGAGAGATTTGTGGCTAAGAAAGAAAAATGTTGTTGAGCTGGTATATGATTTGTCACTGTTTCATCTTTTGTTCAAACTGAAAATACAAGAGACTATTGTTTTGGCTACCTAAAAAGCTCAAGTGTTGGGGTTATTGAGGACTAATATGAATTCATTTAATACTCATATTCAAATGTTGGAGGCTAAAAGTCCAGGTTTGCTAAAAAGACCTTTTAGTGTGGGGGAGCACTTTTGGTAACTTTTAGTGATAGTTGATGGTTGATTTATGGTCTATTTTGATGGTTATTGCATTTCGCTTTGTCAAAAGGGGAAATGATGATGAATTTTTAAAGACTTTGTGGATTCGATAATGGTTCGTTACTTTTAATTTTTATGGATTGATATAAATTCATTTTATATCCTATATTATATACCCCTTGATTTTATTTTGAGTTTTTGATGCATGCTCGGTTGATTTTGTGATGAACAAGCTTGGTTGTTGATATAGAGAGTGGTTGTTTGAGGATCGTTCTACTTCTTAGGGGGAGAAATATTCTAGTTCCTTTCATATTTAATTTGTTTGAATTGTGTGTTAATTATTTGTTGTAGGGTTTTGTAAAAAATGTCAAAGAGAGAAATTGTTGGGAAAGTTGTCTGCCTTGTCCCATTTCATGTTTGAACAAATGTTAGAACAAGTTGTTTGGAGCAATCAAAGTTTTTGGTGTTAGCATATTTAACTTTCAATGGCTTATGATTGAATTTTATTAAACAACAAACGAGGAGGGAATTTCGCAATAAATTAAAATATGATCATCATCCATTTGATCAGCCTTGGAGAGGAAGGAAGAAGTTTAAAGTGTTAAAGATATCTACCCTTATCCTTCTTATCTCTTTAAGTGATTTGAGGTTTCTGTAAAACTTGATAATAATAGGATTAATGATATTATTTATTAGAGAATTTGTGCAGAAGTCTTATCTTGTCTTGGGAGGTTGTGCTATTCATGGCCTATATATTGGTGGACAATTTTTTTAGTATCTTTGACTTTTTTTTTTATTCAGATATTTTATCGAATGTAAGGTGAGGTATTTAGAAAAAGTGATTTGTAACAATTTGAGTTCAGTATTGAAGTTGCAAATATTCATCGGTTTAAGGGTAGCCAATAGTTGAGTCGTACGAATTGTGAAATAAAATCATTTCCTGAGATGAGACTTCGCAAAATAAAATTGGTGAATTCAAACTGTATTAACAAATATTGTGTTATACTTTTCTCCTTGTTCTTTAAAACTTGCAATCCAATCCTAAATAGCCTGAAAAGGAAACAGAAATCAGTAGCAAGACAAGAAAAGTCCGCCAAACGTTGAGAGAAACCCCAAATGCGTAAGGAGAGAATTAGTTTGTTGTTAGTTTTCTTGGTGATTGATGGTAGCAATAAAATTGAATTGTTAGGCTTTGCAAGTATCAAATTGAATGACTAAAAATGGGCAAAAACAGCTGAAGTGGAAGATTAGATTAGTATGATTATCAATTGATGAAAAAATTACTTGAGATTACGAGTCTTTTGCTGTTTCAAAATGAAATTATTGAAAATTTCTGGTTTTTGTTATCATCATTAATTTGTAACTATTACGAGTCTTTTGCTAGTTGCTGCCGATTAATTTCTGAGTACGATTGTTTCCTTGACTCTACTTAATTATTGAGAAAGTGAGAAGAGTAAGCTTAATTTGTCAACTCATTTGATTAGGTTTTGGTTTGGTGAGCAGAATAGGATTGAGGAACAGTTCAATTAATTAGAAATATAAATGAGGGGAGTTGAATATTGGCGCTAAAGTGAATCCCCACCAAACTGAGACGGAAAATTACTGTTTAAGGTTTCATTATTGTTAGTAAAAACCGTTGGTTAACGAATCCAATTTCTATAAACTATCAACCTTGTTGGTCCAAGACCAAGACATAAAAACAAAATTTTAACCAATTGGTTCAGTTTCATGAATACTCGTCACTATTTAATATTCAAGGCTCACCAACTATTGTGTCGCAATTGGAAAGTGCGAGTTCGACATGTTCTAAGGGATCACATGGCGAAGATTGCAGACTTTCACCGTAATAACTTACAGATTTTTAATCGTTATAATCGTTGTTTTTTAGCTGTTTAATTCCACCGAAAAAATATTCAAGACTCATCAATAGTTTAATTAGACGGATGATTTGTAAATACTACTTTCAATCTTTTATAACGAGGGTAATTGGCCCTAAATGCTAGATTGAAGTATGCAACTTGAGTTAAACTGTTAACTTTATATGACCAAGAAAAACAGATAGAAACAAAATCAATAAACAAGTGATTAGCTGTAGTGTGCCTAGCAGAGAACTTTTCAAATAGTGAGTGAATTTGTCAAATGCACTGCCCTCTAGCCTCTAGGTAGTTTTGTTTTATAGTCTTGCATTGCGTGTCGTCTTTAACGAAAGGGAATATTTAAATGCGTTTAGGAATCATGGACCCCAATGAGTTTGATAATTGGATGCTCACCCCACCAACTCGTTGATGAATTCCTGTCACCAATCAATTACTAATATGCTTTTTATAGATATATTATCTTCATCTTAATTACTAGACATCGAAAATACAGTCATTCATGCCTTGGTCTTAAAGATTAGGTGACCTGCCGGTTTCATGGTGCCCAACGCCTCTATATATTACCTCTAATGGCTAATGCTAACACCATCCCTTCATCCAAACACCTCTGCACTTTTATCTCTTCTATAATTTGTCAAGTATAACATTATACATATCGAGACTAGAGAGAATGGCTTTTTCTTCTTCATTTAGTGTCATGTTTGTTGTGGTGGTTTGGATGATGGTGGGGAGCAGTAGCTATGCTCAGCTCTCCACTAATTTCTACTCTAAATCATGTCCAAAGGTGTTGTCTACAGTTGAGTCAGTAGTTAAATCAGCAGTGTCAAAAGAGAAGCGCATGGGTGCTTCTCTCGTCCGCTTGTTCTTCCATGACTGCTTTGTCAATGTAATTTCCTCTCTTTCTCTTTCCTTCTTCTTGCTAAGCCCTTCTCTTCTATACACACATACGCATACACCTGCTGCAGCCTCCCTTGTTTTCTCGATACACTAATATTTTTGTTGCATTGCATGCCTACATGCATATTCATTATTCTTGGTCAACTGAGCTTAAGGTTTTTTCCCCTTTCAATTTAAAAATGGAGTTTCACGTTGAATGGTATCCACACACACGCATATATATATATATATATATATATATATATCTATATACATCAACCCTATACATATTGGGTTTAAAGTGTTCTAAATGAATCTTCAACCTATCAACATCATATTATAGTTAGGTTATTTAATTAGCTAGAGCGTTAAATATTAATTGAATGTTTAACTTAAATACAATGTGAAGCATATTTAAAACTGATGAATCAAATTTCAAATACGTATAAACCTGTTGCATGATAATTTGAATATTTGACATGTTAAAAGAATAAATAGTTATTTTAATGATATTATTCATTTTCAATACGCGTATATAAATTACCTATATTGTGTAAGTATATATGTTTAACATTTAGTCCATATGTTTTAAATATGCTCTATATTATATTCGAGCTGACATTTAATGATATTAATAGTCAGATTGACAAAAAAATCTCAACTGAAATAACATGATTTAAATTCATTTCACTTACCTGGTAAACATTGGCTGCGGGTCCAAATAACTTTCCAACCATGCATGCATGCTTTTTTCCTGCGGGCCAATACGAAATTACATTCGCGAACCCAAGTAACAACAATTATTGATGTCTGATTATCAAATGCCATTGCCTCATTAGCTATTAAGCTAAACCCCTCAAAAAGAGAAAAGATTGCAGATTGAGCAAGTAAACGACTAAGGAAATATCAACCATCTTAATTAGTTAGAATATATATATATGGTTGTTAAGTATGTATATATTTATCATGTCTAATTATGACAGGGTTGTGATGGGTCAATACTCCTAGACGACACTTCTTCTTTCAGGGGGGAGAAAACTGCGGCTCCCAATAATAATTCCGTGAGAGGTTTCAATGTTGTTGATGACATTAAGGCCAAGGTGGAGAAAGCTTGCCCTGGTGTAGTCTCTTGTGCTGATATCTTAGCCCTTGCAGCTCGGGACTCTGTTGTTATTGTAAGTAATTGAAATGAAAAGTACATATATACATGTATGTGCTCCTTTTATATTATTATTGCGTATTAGTCATCAACTAATCATAGAAAATCTGCTGTACTTGAAAAGATAACGATATTCACAAGAAAAAAGTTGAATTTGATTGGTACAGCTTGGAGGGCCCGGCTGGGATGTTAAGCTTGGAAGAAGGGATTCAAAGACCGCCAGCTTTTCTGCTGCGAATAGTGGTGTCATCCCACCTCCGACCGCCACCCTTAGTCAACTCATCAATAGATTCCAAGCGCGAGGTCTTTCTGCCAAGGACATGGTTGCTTTATCTGGTATAATAGACCATTCTTTCCTCCCCTGCACTGCACTACTTTATTATATCTATACATCTCTTCTAAGCTAAATTGCTTTATGGTGCCGAGCCAGGGGCTCACACAATTGGGAAGGCAAGGTGCGTGCTTTTCAGAGGTCGCATATACAACGAGACAAACATCGATACTTCATTTGCGAAGGCAAGGCAAAGTAGCTGCCCAAGAACCAGCGGATCAGGGGACAACAATCTAGCACCCCTAGACGTGGCAACCCCAGATTCTTTTGACTTAAAATACTTCAATAACCTCTTAAACAAAAAGGGTTTGCTCCACTCGGACCAAATACTCTTCAATGGCGGATCCACCGACTCATTGGTTAAAACATACAGCAGCAACACCAAGAAGTTCTATTCAGACTTCGTTACTGCAATGATAAAGATGGGAGATATTACCCCACTCACCGGATCAAATGGTGAAATCAGGAAGAATTGCAGGAAGCCTAACTAATGGCTCTTCCTCCATTGCTTTGCCCCAATAACTGAGGACTTGTCTAGTCTACACAGTTTGCTTCTTTATTTATATGGTCGTAGGAGGTCGGACAGTTACGAAGAAAAAACTGTACTTGCCGTTCGTTATGAATCCAACAACAAAAGAAAGATAATTGATTCCAACAAAATAAAATTAAGTGGAAAAGAGAAAGCATGCTAATGTTTGATGAGTTCCAGAAGGAACAATGATGCGTCTGTTTTGATGCAAATTAATGAATTTTGTGTTTTCTCTTAGCCTAGCCAGCTATTAAGCACAATGAGTACATTTTTCTTAGGTATTCAACGCACACGGATAAACTGATACAAGCAACAACAAAGATGATCAAGATTTGCATATGTTTCGAACTTGTTATGATATGGCAAATATGTCGGTAATGGCTTTGTGTCAATATATTAGAATGCATTTTGGAGCATGTCAGGTTGCATTTGAGTCTTATTTTTCTGCAATTCTAAGTAGGCTTGAGTCTTTAGACAAGACAAACATGTCTCATTATAGGATGATGTCTTAAGACATGATAAGCAAGTCGAGACATTTGAAGTCATCAACTAAATTAGTTTCACGGGAGATTAGTCTTGAGACATGGTCTTTGTGTCTCACGATATAAGACCATGTATTGATACATTGGCCCAAGTATAAAGAATTGGCTCTAGTTTTTAAAATTTGAGCTTCAAGATCTGATATAAAAATTTAATAAATCAGGATCTGTCATGTCAAATCATTAAGAATAAATTAAGAACAAAACTAAATGCGAAAACGTACTTGAATCCATTGTTGGAGATTACCTAAAAGATTTTGATTTTCCAAGAAAATAGTTTATCTCATTGTTTAACCCTCTAAAAGAGATAAAAACAAATACGAGATATATATCTATTTCTTGGGTACCACTAGAGGTGCTCATGGGCCGGGCAGCCCGGCCCGGCCCGACGGCCCGCCCGAAATATGGGAGGGTTCGGGTAAAAATATAGTCCCGAAATATGAGTTTGGGCAAAAAACGAGGCCCATTTAGAAAACGAGCCTGGGCCCGGCCCGAATATAATAAATATTTTTTATTTTTTATTTTAAAATACTTTTTTATTTTTTTATATTTAAAATAAATTTTTGGTGTTTATTAAAAAAATAGGTCGGGCCGAGCCAGGCTCGGGCTTAGGAATTTTTCCCGGGCCGGGCCAAGACAAAATTTTGGGCTCATATTTCGGGCCGGGCAGGGCTCGGGCCTAGGACGCGGGCCGAAATTTTTAAATAGCTTATTATTAAATCAATTTTGATATTTATAATTTGGCCCCTCATCAAATTATAAATACAACTTATGGTATCTATACATTATTTCCATGACACTTTAATACACATGACACTTTTAACATAATTGGCCACTTAATTTTATATCACACTTTATAATAGCATTATACATTATACATTATACATATGCATCCATAATTGAAGATTTTAATCCAACATCCAATTTAACGTTTTAAGGTCCTTTTGAGCTCATTGTTGGTTCGTAATGTTTTATAGATGTTGGATAGATTATTTGCATGATTAAAACTTCAGTATGAATACGTTTTAGATATTTGAATGATTAATCATTATTGCTTCGACAACTCTCGTGACATGCTTTATTCGATTTAACTTCTATATCTGATATAAGATATTACAAAATCCTACTTGAAACGATAATAATAGTAATAAGAGATGGCACGAACCATCCCATAAAATGGAGAATGAAAAATATAAATTAAATAAAAGAATATTGAAAAACACTTCAATCTTACAATTCTAAAAAATATAACTTCGGCTAGATAAATGGAAATTAATTACTCATAATTTTTGTAAATGCCAAAACAATATTAACCAAAGAAATATATTACAAAGCCTCCTCCCACCTTGGGAAGTGCCGAGTTCTTTATTTATAAGGACTAAAAAGGAATTCTACCCTAACTTTCTCTGCAAAATAATAAAAATAAGGGTAAACTACAAAAAGTCAATTTTGTTTGCTTTAGATTATATTTTAGTCACTTATGTTTGAAATGTTATGTTTTAGTCACTTACGTTATCGTTTTGTTACAAAGTGGTCACTCTACCGTTAAGCTCCGCTATCTACCTAACGGCGGTCCTACATGGCAATCCAAATAGGTTTTAAATGCTAACTTGTATGTCCTACGTGACAGTCCAAATTAAATTTATTTAATTAAAAACCTATTTTCATCCCAACAACTGGACATCCAAGTTGGCATTTAAAACTCATTTGGACTGCCACATAGGACTACCGTTAGAGAGGTAATGGAGTTTAACGGTAGAGTGACCATTTCGTAACAAACAATAACGTAAGTGACTAAAACGTAACATATCAAAACAAAAGTAATTTATCCTTAAAAATAATATAAAAATAAAATAAGATCTCAAAAAGACAAAATCATTAAATATAATATCTAACATTCAAAGCAAATCCTAAATCATTAAATACAAAACAATTGCTTTATCTCAAAATAATTCTATGATTATTAATGTGATCCACATTTTGTCCAAAATCTTCAAGCAACACACCTACCGTATTGTTCCCACGCCTTTGTCAATCATCGTTCATGCATCAACTACAGAAATTGGATCCAAATCTTAATATTTTGTGACATGTATTACACTTTTTAAAAATCAATATAATTTACTAAAATTAGTAAAAAAAATTGTAAATATTCAACTAAGGGAGCAAAGATAAGGATTGATTGCTCAACAAAAATAAATAGATTTATATATTGTTTAATTAGTCTAAAGTATCAAACAATACGGACGTGGAAATTTCGAAGCTAAGGGGTCCATAGGTATGTACCATATGGATAGGCAAACGCTGCAAGATTAGACACCTAAACAACCAGCTCTACCTACCGTGATAAGTTTGTCGATTGGATTTTAACTCAATTAATATTAATATTATTGTCAATGCAGGAGGACGTAGATTTGAGTACGTCGAAGCACATTATCCTCCTATTTATGAGTTAAAGAGGAAGTATTGTGTCAAAAAGAACAAATGTGATCAGAACTTGTAATATAGATTTGAAATTTAGTCCATATACATTTATTTTTAGAAATTTATTCTTTTTACTTTTCAGATTTCAAAATATAGATCCAACAATTAACATTGGTAAAATTATTTTGTTAAATTCAAGTTCATTATGTCTTTTTTTTTTAATTATTTGACTATCAAGTAAGTATTTTTTTTTAACTCCACTCCAACATTAAATAAGAGGATAAATGCGCTTCAACGAGCTTAAATTGTCCCTTAAATCGTATTTCTGGATCCATCAATGATCGAAGGGTTTATTAGAATATAAGGGCTTATCTTTTAGGATCAATTTGTTTGAAAGATTTCTTATTTTTTATGAATAAATATTTGATAGTACAATAATCTAATATTAAATTTGAGACCATCAACATTGCAAGAATGGCTATCTAATATATTATTGCGACATTGGCTTGCCTTAAAAATAATTATGCCATATAATTAATTATTTTGATTTTATTTAATCATTAAAATATATTTATCATTGAAATTATTATATTTAATTTTTAATTAAATAAATATTTTATAATCAAATGGGTAATATATAAAATTTTGAAATGTAATTACTTACATTTTAATTTTGCTTAAATTATCCAAATTTGATAATTGATTATTTAAAATTGTTTAAATTAAAATTTAAAATAGATAATATATAAATATTTAAGTTAAATCAAATGGTTAATTATCTAATTAATTTTTTATTTAATTAAATATTTATCTAAAATTTAAAGATTCTAATTATCTAATTAAAATTTTAATAAATTTTAATTATTAAATATAATAATTATCCAATTTATTATTTTTAATTTCTTATTTAATTAAATAAATATTTTATAATCAAATGGATAATATACAAAAAATTATATGTAAATTGTACTTATATTTTAATTTTACTTAAATTATCTAAAATTTTTAAGTAGATAAAAATAAATATATATATAGAAATTAAATTTAAAAAAAGATGCAACACCTGTCCGATATCATGCTTTCGTACCTTGTTATATATATATATATATATATATATATATATATATATATATATATATATATATATATAATATGTAAGTTTGGTTTTAAAGTTTATTTTGGCATTTGAGTCTTCTTTTTTTTTGTTTTAATTTGGTACATAAGTTCAATTTTAATGTTCAATTTGGTACCTAGGTAAAAAACCCAATAAATAATTGATACATCTGCTCTAGTAAAAAAACTTAAGTACTTAATTGGGACAAAAATAGCTCAGGTTCGGTATTTAATTGAGATAAAAAAACTTCAAGTACCAAAATGAATATTGAAATTAAATTCAAGTATCAAATTAAAAAAACCTTTTGAATAACTCAATTTAAAGTTAACTAGTTAAGGTGAGGAAAAAATAACTAGTTAATTAATCTAAATAAATCTATAGGTGATTTATATATGATGAAAATAGAAATTAAACATTTTATTGTTGGTTCTTTGGGTAGAAACATTTTATTGCATAATTGAAGATATTGCATAGAAACACAAGAAAAGTAAAATTTCCTTTGAAAAGTGAAACTAGTAATAGTAAAAGGTAACAATAAAGAGAAAGCAGCCACAAAAGTTTAAATTGATATTGTTGGAGATTAGATTGATAAAAATTATTTAAGGGTGTGTTTGGAAGGATAATTATTTCTAAAACATGTATTGATTTTGTTATGTTTGGATGATTATGTGAAATATTTTGCGTTGTTTGAAAATTTTACTGGAATCATTTTTAAAAGTTGTTCTTAGTGAAACAAACATAATATAACATTATATTTGTTATGAAATATTATTAAAGTATTTTCTTTTGGTAACTGGATTTCATTTTATAATAATTATATTTTATATAAACTTAATAATAAATAATACCTAATTAAAACTTAATTTGAAGTTATGTATGACATTTATGCGAGTGGATAATAACACATTGAAGTTTGAAAGGACATGATTTAAACAAATAGTCATATTTGTATTGTTAAAATATTCAAATTTTACACTATTAAATATTATAAACTGTAATATATAAATATTTTTCGATAAAATATTAAGAATATTATTTAAAATTTAAAATTATTGCTAATGTTAAAATATATTATTAAAATGAAACTGCATTATTAAATAATTTATTAAAATAAGAAATTATATTAATAAGCTATTATATTATTAAATATAAATAATAAAATATGCATATTTAATAATATAAGAATATAATATTTGATATTAATATTTTAAAAATTAAAATTTATTAATAATATTATGCTTGATCCAAGTATAAAAATCAAGAGGCTTATTTTCTATTGATCTGTAAGTCATTTTCATTAATTAAATTATTTTCCATGAAACAAACAGGAAAAATATAAAGAGTTATTTTCCATAAATAATTTTTCGTGGAATAAACAGAGCATAATTAGAAATTCGTAACTAGTATGCTCACCATTCTTATATGATTGAGAATAGGAGAAAATTAGGAGGTGATTAAGCATGATTACTTTCTCTTTTCTTTTTATTCCACTTTTAAAGATGGAAAGTTTAATTCATGGTATAGCCCTTAAACTAAATTAGCTTTTTAATTTTGTATATAAATATATTTGTCTGTATATGACACATATTGTTATTGGATGACGATAAACTTTGGCAGCACTTTGAACATCATCAACCCTGTTGGTGCAATAGATAAAAACAAAACCAACAAACAAGTGATTTAGGAGAGGTGACAACTTTTTAAAACGTGACTGACTAAATCAAAATTCAGTCCCCTAAGCCTCTAGCTATGGCGGTGTCGTCTTCAACATAAGAGAATACTCAAAAGGCATTAAGGAATCATGGACCCCAATGAGTTTGAAAATTCAATCGGTTGATGAATTGCTGTCATGGATTAATTACTAATTTGATTTTTATAGATATACTTTCATTAATAATCTTATTCACTAACATGCCTTAGTGACTTGCCGGTGTCATTGTGCCACATGCCTATATATATTATCCCTAATGGCTAATGGTACCACCATCCATTCATCTAAACACCTCTGCACTTTTTTATCTTCTTCTATTATAATTTGTCAAGTATAATAATATATAAGCATATTCAGAGTTGAGAGTATGGCTTCTTCATTTGGTGTCTTGTTTGTTGTAGGGGTTTGGATGATGATGGGGAGCAGTAGTTATGCTCAGCTCTCCACTAATTTCTACTCTAAATCATGTCCAAAGGTGTTGTCTACGGTTGAGTTAGTAGTTGAAAGAGCTGTGTCAAAAGAGAAGCGCTTGGGTGCTTCTCTCCTCCGCTTGTTCTTCCATGACTGTTTTGTCAACGTAATTTCCACTGTTTCTCTTTCCATCTTCTTACTACATATACACATGGTCACATAAGCATATTCAGTGTTCTTGGTCAACGGAACTTGAGTAACTTTTTTTTCATTCCTTTCAATTTAATAGTATATTGGAGTTTCGTGTTGAAAAGCGCCGTCAAATGTTTAATCTCATGTATATATATTTAGGGTAATCAATATAAAACTCAATCCAGAATACCTTTCCAACCATGCATGCATGCATGTGTTTTTTTCCCTGCGGACTTAAAGAAATTCCATTTGTGGAGCCAATATAAGTACTGATGTATGATGATGAAATGCCTTTGCACCTCACTCAAAAGGGGAAAGGATTGCATATGGAGCAAGTGAATGACTAATGAAATACTTATATATATGGTTATTAATTAAGTACGTCCTGTATTTATCATATTTAATTATGACAGGGTTGTGATGGGTCAGTACTCCTAGACGACACTTCTTCTTTCACCGGGGAGCAAACTGCTACTCCCAATAATGGGTCCTTGAGAGGTTTCGAAGTTGTTGATGAGATTAAGGCCAAGGTGGAGAAAGTGTGTCCTGGTGTAGTCTCATGTGCTGATATCTTAGCCATTGCAGCTCGGGACTCCGTTGTTATTGTAAGCACTTGAAATGAACAGTCCAACGTACATACTGCATATTAGTGTGTCACCAAATGAATATAGAAAATTGAGTTTGATTGGTGCAGCTTGGAGGGCCCGACTGGGATGTTAAGCTTGGAAGAAGGGATTCAAAGACCACCAGCTTTTCTGATGCAAATAGTGGTGTACTCCCACTGGGTAGTGCCAATCTTAGCCAACTTATCAGCTTATTCCAAGCGCAAGGTCTTTCTACCAAGGACATGGTTGCATTATCTGGTATAATACAAGTATATAACATTCTTTCCTCTCCTGCACTTCAGTCTGTACTACTTTATTATATCTATAGATCTCTTCTAAGCCAAATTGCTTTATGTTGCTGACCCAGGAGCTCACACAATTGGGAAGGCAAGGTGCTTGGTTTTCAGAAATCGCATATACAACGACACAATTATCGATACTTCATTTGCAAAGACAAGGCAAAGTAGCTGCCCAAGAACCAGCGGATCAGGAGACAACAACCTTGCACCCCTAGACCTGGCAACCCCAAATTCTTTTGACTCCAAATACTTCGAAAACCTCTTAAACAAAAAGGGTCTACTCCACTCAGACCAAGAACTCTTCAATGGCGGATCCACCGATTCATTGGTCAAAACATACAGCAGCAACGTGAAGAAATTCTATTCAGACTTTATTGCTGCAATGATAAAGATGGGAGATATTAAGCCACTCACCGGATCAAATGGTGAAATCAGGAAGAATTGCGGGAAGCCTAATTAATATAGCTCCTCCGTTGCTTTGGCCTTATAATTAATGAGGACTACCCAGGATTTACTTCTATGTTTATATCGTCGTATGAGGTAAAACAGTTTACGAATAAAAAATATTACTTATCGTTTTTAACTAAAGAAGAAAAATAGAGCATGCTTAGACGATAAGCAGCTTGCATGTTAATGTTTGATCGAGTTCCAAGAAGGACAATGTTGTTTGTGTATTTTGAAGCATATTAATGAATCGTTTTTCTTTCTTCTTAAGCATAGTGATTCACAGGTTGCCAGTAAATTATTGCTCTTTTTGTTACTATATTATATATTTCTTTAAATAGATACCATTAGCTTTTTAAGTTTGAGATGGTCACTGGTCAGAGGCTGACAGCCACTGGTTTGATCATTTCTTTTCCATTAAATGCTTTCATTTTTATTTTTTTTTATATTTGTACATTATAATAAATTAGCCCATGGTATACGCATACTAGATAATTCGTTTAGTTAAAAATAAACCAGTCAATCAGTATATTAATGGTAGCTTAGCTATTGACGGAGATGTTTGCTTTACTCTAATTAAATAAAACCTTCCATTAGTAGGGCCTAACCATCTAATTATAACATCACACATTTATATTTTTTTTTGGATAAGTCCATGGAGTGCTTGAAAACAAACAGGAGATACGAGACTTTGTTTGTTGACTAACTTCTAGATAGGATTCGTTGGAGATGCCTGCGACAATTGCTCAAATACCATGGGAAGTAGTGGAAACTTTCATTCCTCATAAGAGAAGTCGTCGTAGTAGGAGATATGGGTTTCTGTCCTTAGCCCGTTTAAAGGAAGAACCTCATATTGGAGGAAGGTGAAGCCTAAGGTGCATCGTGTTGGAGATGTGGTCTGAACGAGGTTGAGGAATAACGCAATAAGGTGATGGATTCTGTTCGGCAGTGGAATCTAATCGGAATGAAATGTCATCCTCGAAGGAGCGGCGGGATTCTGAAAGGATTGGGAAGGAGATTAATAGTATGAAGATGATCACAGGGGAGGTGAATGAAGAAATGGTCAAGTTGTTGAAGAGGTGTGTGGTGGGTACCGCTCGATGCTTTTATGAGACCATGACTCTCAAAGAAAACTTCAAGATGGGTGGGGTATTTGATGTGAATATCAACAGAATGGGGGTAAACAATTCCTAATTGTTTTTGATAATGAGGATGAGACCCGGTAATTAGTAACCTTTACAGTTAAATGGGTAAAAACAAGTTATTATTATGTGTCTGTAATGCACTAGTAAAATTCATTCTAAAAACAAGTTTAATGAAAATTAGTATGGTCCATTGTATATAAAGAACGAGTTTGAATATTCTTAATGAATTTCACGGTTTATTGTTTAAATGTCTAAAGCAATAGAGACATTATAGGAACTCTACGTATATAAACATAAGAAGTGGTGCCGCTTTAACAAGCAGAGGTAGAGTCTCTCTTGTAAATGTTTATTATAAACAAGATAAGCATATGGTTATATTAGTGCTAAAAGTGAACAACCTATGACGAAAATATAAACGAATATTATGTGTAGTGTATTTTAGATTCTAATACTAGGAGTTGCGATTTAATCTTCGAACACTAACTTCATTAGAATTATGAAAATACATCTGTTAATTGATAGTCCAAATCAAGAGATACTATTTTGTATGCATAATATGTGTTTGTGTGAAAGGCTATAAAGTAAGTTACCAACATTTTAAACTAGGGGATTGTTAATAGTTTATAACGTTGGTATAATAATATTCAATATATAAAAAGTTTAATAAATTATAATTATTGATCAAGTAGTTATAATATAAAGAAGTAATTTTTGTACGTAAAATTGTCTTATAAAAATATAATTTTATGTAAAATTATCTTATTAAACAACATAATATTATGAAAGGATATTTAATGGAAAGAAGCGCTTATCATATGTCTATATTAAGTTTTTTTTTTTCTTAAGTGGCTTAGGTACTTTTATGCGAGGCCTGGGCCCAAAGAAGTAGAGACAAAGATTTGGCGAATGTGTTACTGTTAAAGCAGATGACTTAACTAACAACACAAACACAAAAAAACCGAAAGGAAAGCGAACTCGAAACTCGGTGGCATAGCTAACTGAGACAGAGATGAACTCACCGCAGCTTCCACAGACCCGTGGGCGCGTGTTATCCTCATCCGAGATAAACAAATCCCCAGCCGGGTCAGGAGGAGATCTTGAATCTTCTTTAATCCAAATCTACCACCATCACCACCACAACTCCCTCAAGCTCCGGGATCAGGCCGGTCAGTTCTGTTTTTTTTTTTTTTGTGTGTGTGTGTGTGTTAATTAAGTAATTAATTAATTAGTTTAAAGGAATTGATCGGAACAGAGAAAGCGAAGAAAGATGCGATTAAGAAAGCGGGGAGAGTGTCGGATTTGTTGGTGGAGGCGGTGAACGGAGGTGTGCAAGAGTCGTTTATAAACGAGAAGCGAATCGAGGCGGAGATTCGTGCTTTGGCTTCTACAATTGCTCGTTTCATGAAGCAGACCGATCAATGGCTCGCCGCTTCTCACGCCATTAACACCGCTGTCAAGGTTTTTCCCACTTTCTATCTCATCCTTAACTCTCTTTTTTAAATTAATTACAACTGGGTTTTTGATGAATTGTTGGTTTTAGGAAATTGGAGACTTTGAGAACTGGATGAAGAGCATGGATTTTGATTGTAAGAGTATCAACGCTGCAATCCGCAACATCTACCAACAATGACATACGAATTCAGGTAGTTTTATTAGCTTCATCCATTTATTTTAAAATTACTGCTAATCATATCCAATTGTACTCTTTCTCACTACTGTTACTGCAAGTTCCTTGGAATCCAATGAGATTGCTGGCTTCATTATTTTAATTTATTAACCTGCTAAAGTAATAGTTGTATTTGCTAAGAGTAGAACTCAATGGCATGCCAAACTTTAGACTACATTTACCATAACACTTGAGCTTGGAAGTTGGAATCATAGGGTTTAATGTTTTGATGCTGGTTCTCTTGGAGCAGCCTATGCTCTGAGCGCATGAACATCACTTAATATGTTTATGTGATAGCATAGCAAAAAACCAAAATGTTAATTCTATTTTATTCTAGATTCCAATATCTTATTTGGGAATGTTTTTGAACCTCAGGCATTGAGGAAGCTTTTCCCACTATTGAAACAGGAAGAGGTTCCCTTTTCTTTCCTTTCTTTGGAACATGTTAATTTCTTCATGATTTTCTTTTAAATAAAGACTGGTAGAGTAACAGACTCTCATGGTAACCCCAACCATATATACATATAAAGTTACTTAGTTTATGGCTTATGTGGATTATCTAGGGAAATGCTTCATCTTCTACTTGCTCTTTATCCAGTTAACACTAGAAAAGAGCTAACGAGATTTGTTCTTTAACCATTCTTGGTGCTTCTGCGGCCCTAGTAGTTGCATATCTTGGGATGAATTCTATGCGAAATAATAGTTGCTTCATAACATCAATAACCTCATAACTCTCTAAATTCAATAAATTATATCTTTTAAGCACTTGGTTTATATTTATAGCTAAAAAATTGCTTGTTTATTGTCTTCTACAAGAAAATGAAGGATATCGCACCTACTATATGCGGTTTGTGAAAATTCATAGTCATTGCTTCTCTGTTTACTCTGTGTTATTCATTTGCATGCAGGCAGGCACCAATTGAGGTCCCTGCTTCTTCTGACAAGTCTCTGCAATTTCATTTCCTTGTTCTTTTGATAACAAGAAGCTATTATTAGGCTGTTGATCTCTTTGCTTTGAGAAGCTAGCAAAGTTGTGCCTCTGCAATTTCATTTCCTTGTTCATTTGTTCCATACTATTAAGCTGTCCATCTCTTTCTTTTGAGAAGCTAGCAAAGTTATGGAGGCATATATGTAAAAAACACAATAGCAGAAAATAATTGATAGATGTAATAATTGATTTATCTCATATTTGATTTGCATTCACTGATGGTTTTTGCTAATAATTTCCCTTCTTTTAGTGGTGGTGGACGAGCGTTGGTCAATGGTCGTAGAATGAGTTATAAAAAAAATGCATGATTGACGCCCATACTTGAGGGTCTTCCCCAGCTTTGACCCTAGCTCAGATCCCAGCAAACTCAAGCTTGATACTCGACTTAAACTCGATTAAACAATTATCTTTTAAGTTAGAGCTCGACTCGAGATATAATTAAACTACTCTAGCTTGATTAAGATTATATATATTTAAACTTGAGCTAAGGTTAATAATATATATATCAAGAGAAATAACATAATAATATAAAAATGTTACAAATGAAATTTTCAATAAAGGTCATTCAAATTAAGTACTACTAAACAAGGAAAAGATAAAAGAAAGATACAAGTCAGAGAATTTTCGTTGTTATTATTATATATTAAAGAGAGAATATCATGTTTTGGAAAATACCATTGAGTAAAAATAATAAGTGTTAAGGAAAACACGGATAGAGCAAGAAGAAAGCAGCAATTAAGATCAAACACCTTCATCACTATCGCCATCCTACCTCTTTTCAACTTAGTAACATATAGAAAAGGAAAAGCCTTCAAAACTGAGCTTCCTAAACAAATGGCTCTCTACACCACAATTTCAAGCAAACATTCAAAACACAAACTTTTCTTCCTCTGCTCCGACTGATACTGCTCCATGTCCCATCTCTTTGGCAGCTGCCGCCACTGAATCACTTATGTTAAGCAGATACTGCAAGCGGGACAACTTCTCAGGAGCAGGATTACTTTGGGCGTATACACCAAACAGATCAGCTAGCTCCTCCGGCACCTCCCATGATAGTGGCTCCGAAGGCACAGCTTTGTCACAAGCTAGCAAGTCATTAAGCGAGGAAACCTACAAAACCAGCAACAAATCTTAGGCATTAATTGACCTTGTTACAAATACAAGTATGCTAACACCAAACACTATTGAACTACATGAAACCAAGCTAGAATGTTCCTTACCGCTCCCTGTCGATTTCTCTGCCGTAGCAGTGCCACAGCTTGAACAAGTGAATTGGACAATCTAGTCCGTGCGAGATCATGAACAACACCTTTTGCCTTCTGAGGATTAACCTTGAGATCTGCTGGGATTTTGTCATAGACTTCTTCTTCATCAAACTCACCAGTGCCTGATGAGAAAATCTCATCTACAGTTTTCTTGAAGAGGTTTTCCCGTAAGCTCTCTGAGATCATGTTGTCTAAATCAACACCTGATTCCTTGAGTTCCCTTATCTGCTTAATGTTGAGTCTCCCTTGACCAATAGCTGTTTCAATAGCAGCTGCCATTTTGGTAGTTGTTATGCTCTTTATTATTTTCTGTGCATATGGTCCAGGTAAGCCAACATTCTTCTGCAGCTCATTGAGCTGCTCCATCCTAGCCTTGGTCAACTGTCCATCAGCTAAAATCACCTCAGCTTGTTGCCTAAAAGCCTGCTCCGCCAAACTCCGATGGACTTCTACTGTCTCCTCACTTGTCAAACCAAGGATCCCACCAAGCTGGTTCAGTAGAACATACTCTGAATCATCCTTCTTCGTGGTTATTTGAGCACCAAAAGGAATCCTGGTGACTTCACCTGTCAGACAATATAACAAGTACGTTTTGTAGAGGTCCATACGATCTCTTTCGGAGAGGTCATCTTTGAGTGTTATCTCTGTTTGGCCTGGCTTGCCCAACTTTGCATTAAGTTCCTTGTTAGGTTTTATTTTCCTAAGTGTCTGAAGGGATTCCCATTCATCATCCTCGTCAACTTCTTTTACTTCCTCTTTAGCAGGTTCTTCTGATGGAGTATCAGAAGATTCCCCTTTGATGTCTGCCACCAATTCCGTGACAACCAAGGTGTTAAAGGCAATCAACTTTTTAAGTTCTCTTGCGGATTCTGTCCGATTATCCGCCGATCGAGACCGTTTCACATAATTCAAGAAAACCTTACGGACCTGAGCACATGCATGATGATTTCAAGCAGAGAGAGAGACGTTAAACCTAGAGCTCAAATTTAATAAAATGAATAACCATTGGCACAAAATAACTGTAGTGTGCACTCACAGCCTTGCTCGCAATCGACATAGCTGCTTCTCTAGTTAATCGCAAACCATGTGCAGCTTTCCTCACAGCATTCTTTACATCGGCATCATAGCCATCAACACCAGCAGAAATAGCATCCTTCACGGCCTGAAGTGATCATTTATAATTAAAAGAAGAATTAAGACACAACTAACCACATCTTTTGGTTCCAATAATCCATGAGAGATTTTTCATTTTTCCCAGCTTTTCCATATCAACATGACAGTATCAAAAAGACATCAAACCTACGGGACTATATATCCCTTTTAAAGTACAGTACAGCTGATGAGGTGCTAGTGCAATACTAAATCGGGGAATCTACTTATTCTATTCTCAAGTGTAGAACATAAAGCAAAAAAATAACTGTTCAGACTGAATTTTGAGTAGATATAGTATTAGAATAATGAATCTCCAGGCCAAAGGGACACAATTTTACCTTCTCAAACAAACTGCCACAGATATCTGAGTGAGCTGCATCAACAGTTTGCTGAGGAATGCAGAGCATGACTCGCACCTTCAGCAATGCAGCAACATCACTTTCATCCAGCTCACCGTCAGATACACATTGTTGAAGCTTTTTCCGGTAGATTTCTTGAAACAAAATAGACATATCAGACACTTCAAATAATATTTTAACATTGAAAACAGAAAAAACAATATCCTAATAGGGAAGACAAAAAGTCTCAGCCTTTTCCTTTTCCCAACCCTGCTTCTAATACCTTCGTGAATCTGACTAGCCTTTTGTGGATCAAAGTGCAATTCTTCACAAAGATTCTGGAGGAAGGCAGCCTTGCTATCTGCCATCTCAAGGTCACCACCCTGAAAAGCCTCTGAAAGCCGTTTCTGATATACTTTCGAAGTAACATCAAGTATGATAGCTTCTGCTTCTTTATTGCCCAAGCCAAGTATGTTCCTCAATTGGTTCAATGAAGTAAGCTGAAGTTCAGACACAGACAACAAAAGAAACAAGCATTAGAAAACAAAAAGACAAGGTGCTGCAAAATACAAAGATAATGCATCAAAACCTACTAGTAAACCAAGACAGAACAGAGAAAAAAGGAATGCAGTAAGCAGTTGTTTTGACTGTTGAAAACACTCCCTGATACTGTTGAGCAAACAATGGGACTCTTATCAGCTAGTTTATCCACTAATAAGTCTAAAGTTTCCATGCAGTCACAATTTAAAAGTTGAATCAACAAAAATGGAGACACCAGGCTGAGTAGCCATGAAATTAATAGTTATATAAAGGGCAATAAGAGAAGTCTCCTAAGTTTGATGCTGTTAGGTTTTATCATGAGGTGGGAAGTGAAGAATAAAGGGAGGCAACCAGATTAATAGCAGGACGACAAAAAAAAATTCTATAGGTGAATCCTAATGGTGCTTTGCTTGCATATGCTATAAAAATGAGAAGCAAATATTTCCGACTAACACCCTGGATATTTTCAACTTTATCAGGATCTTCATCTTTTCCAAACTAGTAATAATCAGGAAGTTCAGAAGTTACAGAAAACAACAATAACCTTCCCAGCTCCACAACTTAGTAAAAAGAAAAGCTTCTAGAGTTTACACTTGAACATACATATAAAGAACAATACCAGCCAGAAGCACCAGCTACTTATAACATAACTTTGCAGGATTATTTCCAGCCTCCTTTACACCATTATCCAAGAAAAACCAGCTAGATATTCTTTTAATATTTCCCATAACATAACATGGATCATTTCATTTAGTCAAGGTTATAAGCATTCAATTTTCTTCCATTACGAATTTTTCTCCAGGAGTGATAATCAAAATTACACTAGTAGCATCCCATAAGAATTGTTCTCCAGGAGTGATAATGTTTCTGCCGATAGGAATTAGTTTAAAACAAAAATTAGACATAATGCTTCAGAAAAGGTAACAACTGCTATAATAAAGGAATTTGTTGATGTTCTCCGGACCTCTAAGCTATTAAGACCAACCATGAGGCAACTGAACAAGAATATAGAAAGAGGGAATTCAATTACCTTATCCTTTTCCATACGGCCACCAGATAAAGAATCAGATACATAAGCCCTATAAAGAAGCTTCAAGTCATCCATCTTTCTGTCACTATCATACTCACCACCTGTGCCAATCATAAATAATGATAGTTTAATGGTTTTGGATGAGGGATGGTCAACCCTCGGTTATCATAAAAATTAAGCATAAATACAAATTGGTAAGAAACAGGTTTGCTCAACCGTTTTAAACAAAGCCAGACAAAATTTCACCCAGTTCATCCAATTTCTTCATATGCTTAAATATAAAACGTGCAGTACAATTGACAAGGTCTAATAGCCATGTATCTGATTAAAGGACTAGGAAGCATACCAACTAGAGAGACAGGACCAAGCCCACAGGCAAAACGATCAGCATCTGGGTGTTTACTCAAAGAGATAAGCAAATCATTGAATGACAATATCTTGTCAAGCTCTTCGACAGCTTGCTTGACTCCCCCACTGAGAAAACCTTACTTGATTAGTTGAGCAAATGGTATCAAAGAAAAAAAAATTTAATATTTTATGGTAAGGACAGAACATTCATAATCATAAGCAAATATAAAAATATACAAACACATTTAAGCATCATCACTAAGGAAAATTTTCTGACTGAAAAGAAATAAACTGCATTAGAGTCTAGGCATTCATAATCATACACAGTTCTCGCCCTAGACTTCAGTATGTTGAGTGCCACAGAAATATTTTCCTCAACTAGCTTTCTTTTGTGCTCCATCAACAGATCCTTGGCAAGCTACAAATCGGAAAACTACTATATTAAGAACAATCATATACCAATAACACCAATGCCAAAAATTGTGAAGAAATTATACCTCATCAGAAAGTTTGTATTTCAGTTGTGCTTTTCTAAGGGAGACAAGCAATTCCTCACCAACATCTGAAAGTAAATACTTAAAATTGAATTAACATTAAAGGCATTATCTGGCAGGTTTTAGATATTGCACAAGAACATTAATCATACAACCACCTTAAATTCTAAAATGGTCAATCTAAAATACACTGCGGAAGGAACATCCACGCATTACCTCTTCCAACTGAAGTTAACTTGGAAGCATACAATTGTTTGGCATTATCACGGATAGCAATCTCAACCTGGAGGCATAAATAGTATATACTGACTTATTATCAGGTTGAAAAAAGTATGAACTTATCATCAGATTTTCGAAAGTTGAACTGACAGGGCTGCATTCATGATGCCAAAAGTAAAGCGATTGAAATAATTGATTGGAAGAGTATAAGAAAATAGGAGCAAAGAAGTTCATAAAAATAATGGTCATAAGTACCTGTGCATCAGTGACCTTAAAAACACGCTTCCAAGGCAAAAGAAAAGTTGATGCATCCCCAAAAACTAGAGTTGAAACATAAATCAGCCTCTGAAATGCCTGCACTGGAAAGAAGCTAAAAATGGTCAAGATCCACATGTGGATTGCATCCTCCTAAGTTCCTAATTCATAATAACAGGTGTACATAATCACAGGTGACTGACCCGCCGCTGCTCTAAATCACCATCACGATCTCCAGTCTCAAGCCTTTGCCTAAAGATTCGCCTACCAATCTAGCAAGCAGAATCAAATAAACAATTTTGAAATTTCCATTAAAGACAAAACGTCTACATAGAGTGAACATCACGAGATTACCTCCATATGCATGGAAGCTGCATCAGGGTCATCAATGCCTAATGCATTTTTGAAGCTGATTATGGTTTCAACTTCATCGCCTCTAAGATCTTCACTTCCAGAGGAAAGCACAGAAGATACAAACCTGTAACATCGAAGATTCAGAGCCAAACCTTGCACCTAAATCCTTTTTTCCAAATAAGAAGAGAACTGATTTAACTAGTATCAAACATACCGACAGTACAAATCACAAAGCTCCATGTTAAATGCCTCATCCTGCTTGCTCACTCCGTATCTGAATTATTTTAAACATTGCAAAAGACTTTAGCTCCCAATGAAATTAGTGAAAACAAAGGCCAGAGTCTTTTCAACTTAATCACAATAATAATTGGGTAAGATTTAAAACACGTACTTTTGCGCAATATTCTCAATATCTTCTCTCTTGATAGCATCGGGGCTATCATAGGCAGCTACATAATTATGCAAAGTAACAGCCGCAACTTCCGGAACAGCGGCGTTCACCGCATAGACGGCCGCTCCGCCAGCAGCCCCGAGGACGGCTGCTCCACCAAAGGCGGCATTCCGATTGCCACCGAAACGAAGGCCGAGGCCGTACCCAGCAGCTAAAGCACCAGCAAGGATGACAGCAGAAGTGGCTAGTCTAACGGGCGGCGACAAATTCTGAACCAAGGGTTGGATGCCAGTCAGCTCCTTGGGGCCTCCGAAAATGTTGGGGGCTTCCGTTTCCGATGAGGAAGCGGGTTGGTCATGGGTAGAGAGGGAGCTGCGGGGGAAAGAGACCCTGAAACGACGTCGAGAGGGCCTGGGGAGGGAATTAGGGGTGAAAGGGAATAAGAGAAGAGGGCGAGGGTGAGAGGAAGGGGGAGAAAGGAGAAGAGAGGGATTCATGGGGTGGGGCGACTCGGCGGCTTTAGGGTATAGGGTTTAACGAAAAAATGGAGGAGAAGAACGATGAAGCAGGCCGAGTGAGGATGGGATAGGGAGACGAGAAAGATAAGAGTTTTTAAGATATAAAACACGACAAAATTTCAATTCCCGTTCTGTAGCGTCTATTAGCAGTCCTTGTATATTTACTATGACATAATGAGTGGGTTGATTTTCCATAAGGGAATTAGATAGCATCAAAACAAAATTAAGGTACTGTTTGATATAAAATACATCCCTGCATCACACTCTAACAGACGGTTTATATAGCTAGGTGGAGTCTTACATCATTTGGTGATGAAGAAAGTTGAAAGTTACTTCTAAGTCGGGATAACGCATCAGTGCTTTTTTTTTTTTCTCGAAAAACATGCTTGAATGATTTAAAAGTCATACAATAGATGAGTATTTTACACTTATCAATCAAAGGAGGATAATATAATGTTAGAGACTTTATCGGCAGAAATAAACTGGATAATGATAGTAGCATCCATTTCTATTTCAAGCTTGGTGATTTCAAACCTCTAGCCATTAAAAAGCTATCTCTCAAGGCTTAGAGTTCTGCCTCAACACTAATAGCTCTTGATATATGTTGAGAAGCTCCAATTGCTCAACTACTGATGTGATCCCTAATGAGAGTCCAACCCTCACTATTATTGGCTTGCCTATAGCAGATCCATCGATGTTAAGCTTATACCAGTCTGGTAGAGGTGGTTTCCAAGTAACTAAAACAAAGGATGGTAGATCTCTCCTACTCACTATAGGAGAGAGGGCAAAGAATTCTCCAACCGCAAAGATCTCCCTATCAAGGAAATGCTCTTTAGGGTAGGCATGACCAAAGATTAAAGCATTGTGAGTAAGCCATACCTCCCATAAGGTGAAAGCAAATAGGACACTCCAAGGGATTTTAAGTTTGATTGCCCTTATTTTCGATGAAAGGTTTGCAGTGAACTAATTCTCCCATTTGATTCCTGAAATGGGGGGATCTAGGAAGCAATGTGAATGGAACACCAAAAGCTACTTGTGGTTTGCTGATCCCTGAGAAGATGTTGTACATTTTCTTGAGAATTAGAACATAGCAAGCCCACATCCTCCAACTGAAAGTTTCTATGCCAAAAGAAAGATTTTGTGAGAATGGCTTTGAACTCGCATTTCCAAAGGAAGATCTTTAGTTTAAGAGGTAATCTTGATTTCCAAATATAATTCCCCAATTGTGTGTTCAGGCTCAGGACAAATGTATTTTTATCTACGGCCAGGGAGTATGCACTTGCAAGTGTGAAACTACCATTATTATGACACCCCAAAATTCTTCTGGTATACTCTACGAGATTGTTACGATAATTGTATCCATATATTAGACGAGAAAATTCATTTCTAATAGATATAATTATTTTTGAACTATTGGGAGGTCATTAGAAATTATAATAAGTCATTTTCAAAGTTTCGGGCTTAATCAAGTAAAATACGAGATAAGAGGCAAAATGATAATTTTCGCCCCAAAGGTATTTTGGTCATCTAGGACCTAAATATAACTAAATTTTAATGTTTGTAATGATGTGTGGTGATGAGATGATTTTAGAATTGAAAAATGAATAGATTTAGCCTTTAAAGTTAATTTTGATTACATGTTTCTTTTACCCTCTGACTATTAAAGTTAATTTTGATTACATGTTTCTTTTACCCATTGACTATGTGACTCACCCTTGTATTTTTAAACATAATAAAACATTAAAAGGGGGAAAAGAACCCCCAAACTCAGCCATACCAACCGGCCATATTAGAGAAACAAGAAAAAGCTTTCTTCTTCAATCTTTCTCATTTTGTACTAGTTTCTTTTGCAATATTTCACCATTTTCCTTAGTTTTCTTGTAAGAACACCCCTTAAAAACCATATTAGAACCAAGATTCATTACCAATCTCATCACCCACACATCTAGAGTTTAAGCTCTAGTATGAAAAGGTTGAGCTAAAGAGAGAAGAAAGAGCTTTTGGTAATGATTCTTAGTTTCTTAGCATTTTATCATCTCATTACATGTTTAAATACTAGAAAATGGCTATTGAGCCATTCATATGACTATTTAATGCTATCCTTGTATTTTGACATTTTTGTAAAAATGTGGTTTTGTACGTTATTTTAAGAGAAAAAGGTTGCTAGAAGTGGTTTTAGCAAATGAAAGGAGAAAGTGATGGAGTAAGGGTCTTGGAAGAACCATTCTCTATTTTTTTTTGGGGGGGGGAGGTAAGTTCTCATGGAACTTACTACCCATCCTTGTTAAATTTGTGTGTTTGTATGTATTTGAATGTTAAATTTGTTGTCAGTTGTGAAACAAGAAAAATATTCATATAGATGACATGTTAGGCAATGAAGTAATATATCATAGTTACATGATTAAAAGGAATGTTTATTTTATTGATGATATAGAAAAATGGGCTGAGAATGTACATGTATGCATTGCTATGATTGGTTTGATATGTAACCATGAGAATGGCTAATGAACTTCTTTATGTATTGATACATGAGTATAAGGAAATTAAAGAGTTATGTAATTGATAAATATGATGTTATAGTATAAAGACAAAAAGAGAATTGACTAGTATATGCACATGATATGCAAATGTCCATGTAAACTTTGTACAAAGACTAAAATATAGTTAGCATGCCAATTAGGGTCATATGCGCATTTTTGTACGGGTTTGTTATAGAGTTGGAGCTCTATTATGTCATTCGATGGTTTAGCACTTACTGCGGATCATCAGATGTACACTGTTTCTTTTGAGACTACTTAGTATGGTGGAGGGATGTATATGTATATGTTACCTTGGGGCATTGCAATTATGTGCTTTGGTGTAATGTAGTGTAGTTTATGCTCTTCCAAGCTTCTTGGTGTGGTGTAGTTCACTTGTGTGTCTGATTTTGTTTTTACCAAGGTTGCGTTAGGCAAAAAGCTTATACGGATATAAAGTCGATTGTTGAAAATGAATATGAAATGTTATGTAATAAGTTTTAATGCAAAGTTATTTTCTTTACATGTATATGCATATCCATGAGAGGTACTTGTAATGTGTTTAGATGAAGAAATAGAAGAGTTACATGTCACTTGTGAAATAAAGTTATGCTAATAAATATGTATAGGTGCTTCTATGCTTACCTTGCCTTGTATTTCTCCTGTATGCTTATATATTGATAAGGTTTTTGTTATATATTATTGGGGTGCTTGTGTTGGAAAAAATTTGGTTTGAAAACGGTTTTCTTGCACCGCGGAAAATTAAAATTTTGAAAATCGATCCGGTTTGTGATATCTATAGCAATAAACTTTAGACCAAAATTGTACCTGTGTTTTCGGATAAACAAATCCTTGATTTTTTTCGACTTTCAACCAATGATCTTCTCTGCTATTCTCATACCACAAACTGTTTCAAGTGTTGGCTCGAACCAATTGAATTAAAACACAAAACTAAAAAATGTTTTCTTTTCTTGTTAGGTTGAAAACGAAAAAAAATTTCTTAAATAGAAACTAGTAGAATTGTTATTTTGGAAAAATATATTTAATAGCTGAGAATAAATTCTCTCTATTTTTCGGCAAAGTAACAATTTCTCAAAGTTGTGTTAATAGCTCTACCGACGCCATCTATTTATAGGAAAAGAAAGTAGAACCATTGTTGAGTTGTAGTGGTTTATTTCAAATACAAAAACAACTTCCTACTTGGAGTAGGAGTAGGGTGAACAACATCATCTAGTATTCCTACTAGTGTTGTCGTCCCCTTCATATCCATGAGGGATTTTTGGTCCTCTCTCACATCGGGTCCAATTACAAGTACTTCCCGGAGTTTTTGGCCCAATACTTTGTAATTTGATCCAACCCGATTTTGTTTTTCTATTTCCCAAAATAAACTTCAATATATTTATATTAAATAAATTTCTCATCCCAATTTTGCCCTTGGTAAAATTATGACAATTTTACTCCTAGTAAATTTCGAGAAAATATATATAATATTTCACTACTCAACATGTTTACTATGTCTGAATGGCTTATTTTGTTTTTAGGGCTCTAAAATAGCTCAAAAACATAAACCCATTCTTCTAATCATTTCTGAGTAATCTATGTACATTTGCAAATGAATAATTTCTCATTTGCATTTCTATTTCCATTTTGAGAAAACCACATTTATTTCCAAATGATTCCATTTCTCTATTCCAGAGAAAACCATAATCATTTCTGAATGTTTTCCATTTCTCTATTTCTATTCATTTTGTTCATTTTGATTCAAACACTGAATTCATTTTTGGTTTCAACGAGCTAGCGGAGGGACCGATTGGACATATATAATTAGAGCTCAAATTATTTATAATTAAGTTTCAATTTTTCGCCTATTAATTGTAAACTCATGTAGTCACGAAGTCATTCCACTATAGTATCATGACTGAGCTCTCCCTAACTACATACCATTACGAAAACATCTACTCAGTGCTTGTCCAATGACCTTGTCATAAGTGTGTTACCCTCATAAGATATCATTGATCTCTTTAGGATAATATCCGCTCTCCCAATATGATCCTATTTTATCTCATGGTAACCATTACATCCTTCTTCATGAAAAGTCATTCACTATCAAATAGTGATCAAGTCATTCATCACAAAGATGAACAATCCGTGGCCACGTTTACTTTTCATCAACCATGTAATGCCAATGAGAGGATATCATTTGCCCATGTCTCGGGCTATGAATTCCACTATTATGAATGATGCTACGTACTCCAGAAGTCGTACACCCAATGCACCAGCTTTCGGTTCCCTATATATTCGAACTCAGACTTTTACTTACATCAAAGTGTATGAGTCACGCATACATAGTCTGCCACCCACTCAGGATTTAGGTATGTAACACTATGAACGTCACAAGTGAATAAATTCATAAACGAATTCAAGATCTATTTTGCTTGGGTCCTGTCCAATGTATTATCAATCTAGTCAGTCACATCTCTGTCTCTATCTTATAGGAGTCATCCACTCTAATGCCTATGACAAAGCATCTCCTGAATTGGACTGGATAGAAAACATATTAGTCTACTAATACAAGCTGTCTTTTTGTATTACGATCTGACCACATAATATCGTTTAGTATTAGTTGAACATTAGACAACCAGTGAGCAATATTTGCTTCCATTTTTCTTTGCGTACAAAAGCTATGTAAGGATAATATGCAAATTATTAATGTAATTCATGAATAATTTTAGTAACTAATTTATTTGAAAAATTACAAGTATACTTAAACGAAAATACTACACTTAGGGCACCAGATCTAACAACCTAGTATGCTCAACTCCAAACAAGATAAGTATAATGAATTCCATTTGAACTTACTAAGCATTATATGCTTTCACGTTGTTGTTTTTGTGCATAGGTTACACTTTCATATCCTTGAAGCCAACATTTCCTTTTGGAACATCACACTATCATCAAGACAACAAGAGTATGAAATTGACATATTTGTTTATTTTGGCATGTACCTAGGCGTTTGCATGTGTAAATATGCTTATTTAATATACCATTTGGCACGTGAAGCATTGGTTGTGATGTAGTTGTAAAAGGCTTAATTATTTTGTTATACTTCATGAATGCATGAAAACCTCCTTTGCATGCATGCAAATAGCCTAATTGTTCTAAGCTCTAAGTAGTTGGCCAATTAACTTACTTTGACTGATTTTATGATAGCCTTATTTTGCTATTATTGTTCATAATTATACTTTGACTGATTTTATGATAGCCTTATTTTGCTATTATTGTTCATAATTATTTGTTGGATAATGGCTTGAATTGAGTAAATTTTATGTAAATTCTAATTGTACATGGTTCTTTTTTGAAGCATGTATCATGGGTGCTCTTGGTGTGAGGTGTTTTGGATTGATTTTTAAGTGTATATAACTCAAAATTTTGGTCCCCTATACCTTGGGTTCAGTACCCATGGTATAGGTATTGGTTTTTAGCCTAAAAATGGGGCCAAACTTTCATCAAGGTGCTTAAGGTTCGGTACTTAATAAGGGTACCACATGCCCAACCAATAGAATGTTAAATTAAATAGTACAAGGACTTGGGTTCAGTACCTAAGGCCTAGGTATCCCTGTAGGTTCTATAACACTATTTTGTCAAAAACAATCCCTCCAAAATCGAATTTGGTTCTAAACACTTAAAAATTGATTCAAAATCATTTTAATAAGATTTCAAAACTCTAAAACTGATTTGATCTATTTTCTATGATTTTATAAAAATGTTTTCTTATTCAATTTTTAAATAAATTCGAGATTTTGGCATGAAAGTGGTCTAATGGCATATCTCATTCATACCAGTAATCGGGATGGGTGAGGGGTGTTACAATTACTCGTTGGTCCCTGGCATACAATATCACCTTTAAAGGAGGAGTCAAGTACGAGAGTACTCAGAAAAATGTCAACTAACTCCCTTGGGATAAAAGGAAATACATTAAGGCCTAAATACATCCCATTTATTTCTAACTTGATTGAACATCCAATTTCTTTCTCTAGATGAAGTGAACCTTGGATTAATTCCCTCACCGATCCCAATCCTAACCAATTATCATACCAAAAATTAATTGTTTTTCCATCCTGAACTACCCATTTGATATTTGAAGCAAGGATCGGGTTGATCTTTCAAATTGAACTCCATAACACAAAGTGTTAACTTCTTGTAGGTTCCTTGGGTCTTGTAAATGTTTAGATGTAAAAGTTTTATCCTAGAGACTTTCTTTTTCTTGGAGTATTCTCCAACTCAATTTTACTAGGAAGGCTTAATTTTTCTGCTTAGCACGTCAGATACCCAATCTACCTTTGTCTTAGGGTGAGTTACAGTTTCCCAATTAACCAAGTGGAGTTTCATAGCCAACTCACTTCTACCCCAAAGGAAATTTCTATTAATGAGATCAATTTAATTGAAAACACTAAACAAAAGTAATTAACATTGCATAAAATAAATTAAAATGACAACCATCGTAAACTGAATGAGGATAAGCCGACATGTAGGAGAGAGAACTTTAGCTTTCCATGCTTTCAATTTGCTTCTAACTTTATCAATGCTGAATTCATAATCCTCGTAAATCACTCTTTTAGAATGAATGGGGAAGCCCAAATATTTTCCTAAATCTAGAGTTTCCCTTATTCTAAGAGAGTTACATATACGATCTCTAATATCGGAGGCACAATTAGAGGAGAAGACAATTCTCGACTTGGTTAAATTAATGTATTGTCTAGGTTCTTCCATAAATAAAAGAAGGGTTTTGTTAATGGCCTCAATAGTACACCTATTTGTTTTAGCAAACAGAATTACATCATCTTGTTGGGATCTTATGACTTTAGTGTAGTTGTTTCATCATTAATGCTTATAACCTTTTGGTCAGATTAATTAATAAAATTCCATTCTTTGGATTGTTATATTTTGTATATTAGTATCTCAACGATTTTTCCTTGAAAAGCAAAATGTATAAGCTAATATTGGTTCACTGATTACCTAACGTTTAACTAATATCAAGTCGCATCATGTGGTCAAATAATGATGTAAGAAGGTAACTTATATTAGTAGATAATTTAAATAGTTCATAGTTTGAATAATAAAAATTGAGCAAATTGATTGAATGAACTATTATATTGTCTATCAAGTCCAACTGGAGAGATACATTGCCTTAGGTATCAAAGCGAATGACTTTCAGAAAGATAGAGACATAAGTATAATTGTCTAGACTGACAATACAGTAGATAAGACCTAATATGAATTTATCCCAGACCATTTTATGGATTCATTCACTTGTGGCGTTACCTCAATCATGAGTAAGTGTCTGTATGTATGTAACTTGTATACTTTGATATATTAAAAACCTGAATTCAATTGGTAATAGAGTCGAAAGCTGGTATGTTGGGTATATGACTTTTGTATGACATAACTTCACTTATAAAAGTAGGATTCATAGCCCAATTAAGGGTAACATATATTATCTCACTGGCATTCATGGTTGATGAAAAAATCGTGGCCACCAGTCATTTGTTTAGGACAAATGATTTTATTACTGTGTTAGTAATAGACTTCTTCATAAAGAAAGATGTGATGGTTATCATGAGATAAAATAGGATCATATTGGGTAAACGAATTTAACCCAAAGAGATAAATGATATCCTATAAGAATAACACACTAATGATAATGTCATTAGATAATAAAAAGTATATGTTGTTTTCATAATGACATATAATAAGAGAGGATTCAGTAATGGTACTTTTAGTGGATTTTAGTGGATTGACTCTATGAGTCAATAATGTTGTAATTAATAAATGAATAGCTACAACTTATTTACAAATTTTTTGAGCCCTAAATATATATGTCCAATCAGTCTCTCCGCTAACTCAACATAACCATTTATGAACTACATTTAGAACTGATATATTGAATAAATGAAAACAAAGAACAGAGAAATAGATTGCATGTATTACTATTCACAGGGAATGCATTTTCTCGCGAGGAACAAGAGATGACTTGGAAATTAATTTAATTTATTTGGATTATTATTTGATTGTTTGTAACTAAATAATTGAAGTTCAAAGTGAAAATTAAATTAATTAGTCATCACAGTTTTACAGAATGAGAAAATTAAATTTATCTACTCATAGATTCTAGTCTTGCACCGTTATCATGATTTTAACGGAATTAGAATTGAATTGGGAAAATAATTTAATTGAGAGAAATAATTAAATTAAATTAAATTAATAAATAAATAATATGTTGAGAATGAAAATTAGCTATTTTAGATAATTTATATGAGTTGGTTTAAAGATTGAATAACATGTATAATTATATACAATACATGAATGAACCCAGTAAGCCTATTTAAAAAGGATGGGCAGCACCCAGGGTTACCCAGAAAGGGTGTGCGCTGCCCACCCTAACAGCACGTTTGGTTGGAGGGAATGGGTATTCCATTCCTTGCCTATTACGCGCGCTACAGTAATTACACCCCTATTTCATAGCTTGGTTCACCATTTACTGATTCCACAGTTTTGCTATTACACCCCTATTCCCTCAGCAATTGTAATAGGTATTCAGTGGTGGGGGCTCTGAATTGCTATTCAACACCAATATTTTCACATTTTGAGACCAAAATAGCCCACTTTCTTCTCCCCAAAATTTTTCTCCAGATTTCATCCACATTTATCCCAAAATAATTGTTACCAATTCAATTATTATTTTTCTTAACAAATAATTAATCAATATTTAATTTAAATAAGAAAATAGTAGCTTAGGATTTTTTTTACTACCAATTCAATTATTATTTTTCTTATTATCTCAGTGGGCTAAAAGATGTAATTATTATATTTTACTACCAATTCAATTATTGTAGAATAATTAAATTATTTGTTTCAATAATGATATTTTAGCACATTAAATATATATTGCGTTTAAAAATAATAAAGTAGATTATAGTATTATATATTTTGATTTTTTAATTCATATAATAATAATTATATTACGAATGTTATTAAATTATATTTTTATTAAATTTTATTTAATAATAATTATGTTAAAATATGGTTAAATTATTTATTATTTTATTAAATTATTTTCAATAATAATCTTATTAAAATTTAATAACAATAACAATAATCATCTACCTAAAAAATTCTGCTAAGGTTATTCTGGTCATTTTAGTTCTTTTCCTTATGCTATTACAGCATCATTCCATTCAACCAAACACAAGAATACTATTACAGTTCTATTCCATTTCATTCAACCAAATAGTTGAATTACTTATTACAGTTCTATTCCATTACAGCTCTATTCAATTACAACCATATTCCATTACAGTGAACCAAACGTACTGTAATAGTTCTAATGGGGCTTTATGTTTTCTATTAATTTATTATTATTTTATCTCCTCTTGTTTAAGTAGAATTCTTGTGAATTTTCCCTTTAAATAGGGACTATAAGCTAAGAATTCTTGTGAATTTTCCCTTTAAATAGGGACTATAAGCTAAGTAAAAAAAAAAAAAGACACATCATTGAGCGTAGTTACTTTGTCAGAAAATAGTGATATTTGTTTTCTCAAATAAATTTGATTTTCATGAGAGCTCGAGTTAGATTTATTTCTCATAGAGAGTATTAATTTTTCCTATTGAAAAATTAAAAAATTTCCATTGTGCGATTAGTTTGTTAATTAGAACATGCTCTTTGAGTAAGTCAAGGGCTTGAAAATAACAGAGAAGATTGTGGTGGTTGAAAGTCAATAATCGTTCAGAACCGCTAAGCCGAAAACATATATAATAATTTGGTAAATTTTATTATTATAAATAGATCAGTTTTTAGAAAAAAAAAATTAAATTTCTGCTGTGCAACCAAATAGGTTTTTAGATCGATTTTTCCAAAAAAATCTGCAAACAAGAGATATGGAAATCAAAGGCCGCTTTTAAAGGCACGAATCAATAGCCACATTTTTTAGTCCACATTCTACATGGTTTTAAGGTTAAGGAATTCCATGCGTAGAATAAAAATATATGGGGATAAGGGATCTCTTTGCCTGATGCCTCGAGAGCCATAAAGGATGGTTATAGAAGTAGTAGAAATATAACTCAAGATAAGATTAACCCAATTAATAGGGAAACCGGAAAAGAGAAGCATTTTCCTCACAAAACTCTACTCTAATTTGTCATAAGCCTTCTTGAGATCCAACTTAATAACCCTTTCATCTTCTTTAAGGGAGTGCATAAGTTGCTGAACTATAATGGCATTATTTGAAGGTTTTTTTGCTTGAGACAAAACTACCTTGAAATGGGGAAATTAATTTGTGAAGAAGGGGTCTAAGTCTCATTATCATAATCTTAGTAATAAACTTGTAGACAGTATTACACAAGGTATGAAGGTCGCCAAGGTCTTATTTAAAGCTTCTGATACAGAGGAGGTCTTAAAAACTTCAAAAATCAAGTCAATAACCTTATGTTTAACCTGAGGCTAATAACACCGGTAAAAGAAAATATACAGTCCATTTGGGCTCGTGGCTTTGTTTGGTTTAAAGAACAACATTGCTTTAGCTATCTCAACCTAAGAAATTTCCATTCCAAGCATTTGTATATTTGGCTCCGATAGGTGTGGCCAGTGGAAACTAGAACCCCTCGAAAACCCGTTAAGAAAACCTCAGAAGTAGAGAAAAGCTTAATAAAATGATCCTGGACTAATTTCTAGACATAACCTAATTCCCAAAAACATCAAACAAACCCATAATTCTATTTGAGTTTTTATGAATCATAGTGGTAAGATGGAAAAATCTTATGTTGTGATCGCCATCTATAATCCATTGGAATCTAGATCTAAGGGCCTTGAAAAGTTCTTCTTGCCTCAATATATCATTATACTCCCCTACCAGAGATTTATGTAGAGCTACATTAAACTCACAAGGGGATTTAGTCAAAGCTTTTTTCAGTTCAGAAAATCCTAGCTACTAGTGTTTCTTTCTACTAAATAAATGTTAGTTTAAGTTTGAAATGGAAGATATTTAAAATGTATCCATCAATTTATAAATATATTTGTACAATTACATTTACTTAGTGCATGATCAGTTGGGATCTAAATTATTAAAAATAAAAAGAAATAGCTCTCTTATATTTTATTGACATTGATTATCATTTTTAACACATTGAATCCAAATTATCTATATAATAGATATAAGTGTATTTATAATTTAATCCACATATTTTAAATATGTTTCATTAGAGATTGTTAGGGATAAACACGGTTAAACAACGATTAAGTAAAATAAAGAAGAAATTGAAAAGATCGAACACGAATATTTTACGTGGAAAACCCCTCTGAAGAGGATAAAAATCACGGGTAAAAACAATTTCACTAAAACGGCAAAAACGAAGAGTACAAAAAGATGGAGATAAAAACTAAACCCCAAAACTCAAAAAAAAAATCCTCAAAACGTAAACACAAAATTCTTTAAAAGCTTGTAAAAGCTAATACCTAAATGTGTAATGGGTTATTTTTCTAGGGAGGGAAAATGGTCTATTTATAGGCTAAATTTGTAGGTCAAATAATATTAACATAATCTACACTAATCAAAGTTTGAGTAGGAAACTAAAAACATAGTTTAATTGGGAGAAAAAAAGCTGAAAAATACGAGACATAACTCCACAAATCTCTACCTTAACTCGTATTTTCAGAACACCTTCTTTGTCAAAGCCTACCACGGGCTTATCTCGAACTATGCAGGACATTAATTGAGTCGAAGTTGTGTTTAGAAGCTGGAAGTTTTCTAGTCTTTGACTTGTGCAATGCCAAATCAAAACTGACTCGGGTCTGATTTCCACGAACGCAATGTCCTATCTTTTCAAAACTTGCATCCAAAAGATAACCTCTCATCAAAACGAGAGACGTCTTATTTCACCAGTCACCGTTGATCCTTCCAAAACATCAAGATTGCCAATCTTTTTACTTTTCATCAAAACGAGAGCCCCACGAGATACATTAATGTTGTTTGACTCGATGTTAATTTTACAACCCTTCGAGTCCAAAATTCCCAAGGAGACGAGATTTTTCTTTAAGTCAGGCACATGCTTGACATCTAACAGTGTTCTAATTGTCTCGTTCTGCATCCTGATTTGAACAGTACCAATATCGATTACCTTATTGGATGAACCATTCCCCATGCGCACAACTCCACCTTCAACTGAACTATACGTGGAGAATGAGTCTCTATTGGGACACATGTGGAAAGAACACCCCAAATCTAGGATCCACTTGGACCTAAGGTCGAAGTTTTCACTTGTTTCAACACTAATCGGTTAGCTAAAGACTTTGTCGTGTAAAGGGTTTCTAACCTTTTCCATAAGGTGAATGTTTTTTTCTCCATCAAAACCTCTTAAAACACATTATTTGTTAGACATAATTGAATCGTAGATAGAGCCTTTTTATCTAACCTATCTTATTCTGAATTATCCATGTCTGCAAGATTCTTCTCTGTAAGGACTTTCTCAAGATCGCCCTGAACAAAATTGTCACCATCCAAATTTGCCACAAATTGAAATTTATGATGCCATTGAAATTATCAAAATCAAACCTTGTTGTTGCCATCTCTAAACGAGTTGATTGTGGAAATCGAACTAGCTTTAATACCAGTTTGTTGGGGATAAATACGGTTAAGTAATGAACAAGTAAAATAACGAAGAATTTGAAAAGATCAAACACAAATATTTTACGTGGAAAAACCCTTCTGAAAAGGATAAAAAATCACGAGCAAAGATAATTTCACTAAAACGACAAAAACGAAAAGTGCAAAAGATGGAGATAAAACTAAACTCCGAAACCTGAAATAAGAACCTTCAAAACGTAAACACAAAAATTTCTGAAAGCTTATAAAAGCTAATACCTAAATATGTAAAGGGTTATCTTTCTAGGGTGAAAAAAGGGCCTATTTATAGGCTAAATTTATAGGTCAAATAATATTAAAATAACCTACATTAATCAGAGTTTAAGTGGGAAACTAAAAACAGAGTTTAACTGAAAAAAGAAAAGCCGAAAAATACGAAACATTACTCAACAAAGATGTCCAAGAAGTGAGCTAAGCTACAATCTATTTTTTTAGAAAATTTCCAAACTCAACTTGAGTCAAATGGTCCAAAAAATATGAATATTATATTAATTTTATATTAATATTCATATTTTTTTATCATTAAATTTAAATTTGTGCTATCTTGAGGGAAAAAAAACTCTTGCCTAAGCTTTAGGTCAAGACAATCCAAAGACAATGAGTCTTTGTCTAAACTCGATTTAAACCGAGCTTAGCAGGACACCCGATATGCAAATAGGGTTATGTTTCATGCCATAATTTGAATAGACATTAAACACCTACGGGTGAGTTTGGATGGGCGGTGCGTTTACCTGCGGTTAGTGTAAAAACAACGATGGTGGTGAGATTAGACACTGTAGCTATACTGTAGCGTGAGATAAAAAGTAAACTAAATGCACCGCACCGGACCCAATCGTCCATCCAAACCCACCCTAAATTGATAGTCCAGTTGACAGAAAAGCTAATTGGTATCGTGATTCTTAAATAGTTTAAATGAAATATTTCAAAGCTTAAGAACCAATTTAAAATTCAATGATAATTTGAATATGTTTAGCGGAATTAACCCTAGTAAGATTTACTGAATTGGTACTTAAAAGTAAACGAAGCCGATTTTTTTACCATTACTACGACAAAAACAAAAAAGAAAGGTACAAAAGCTCTTCGATCTTTTTTAATTTTAATGTCGAGTAAATTGGTCTTGTTAAAAAGATGGAAATAAATTGATCTTTGTGAATTTCGAATGTAAGCATCTAAGGATAATTAATTACAACATTAATTTTCTTTTATCAAGTTTACATAATAATTAATGTAATAATAAATTTAGCGCTCAAAGTTTACACATTTTATCTATATATATATATTTGAAGCTAAAGTTTCTTTCTATATTCTTTTATTATTTTAGATTTTTAAAATTTATTTTTATTTTAGAATTAGAATCAAATTAATAAAATATGCAAATATTAAAAGTTTAATTTATTATTACATTAATTAATATTATGTATGGTAAAATATTAATTCTCTTTACTTGTTCATTTTCAAAATTTACATGATTTCATTCAAATTCAAAAAAAATTTGACAGTAATTGAATTGTTGCAATTTTTTTTTTTGATAAGACCAATTTACTCAATATTGAAATTAAGAGGGATTGGAAAAGTGATTTTACCAATAAGCAACCATATCCGCTGTTTTTGTTCTTTGTTAGTGTCTTTGGGTGTTTCTGGAGCCTTAGACCCGAAACGTAACCGAACTGAAAAGCCCCAAAGCCATAGCCACAGCCAAAGGCGATGGCCATTTCTTGTCTGAGACTATCCTTGGCTCCATGGCTGGTGAAAACTCCAAGGCCAAGGCCTCCTTTGAAAGTAACACCTTTTCGAATCATTTGCACTGCTCAGTCCTCTGTAGTAGATGAAAAGGAGCTGCCTCTCCCTCTCTCCGCCTGCAAATGGGAACCTTTTCGCAAGAAAAAGGTGGTCATGCGGGTCGGCTACGTTGGCACCGACTACAGAGGTAGCTCCTTCTTCAACCTCCCCTTCTTTTTCATTATTATATAAACAAAACCCAATGTTTTTCCCCCCTTTATTTATAGGTCTTCAACTGCAGCGAGATGAACACGAGCTATCTAGTAAGTTGCAGCTTCCACTATTGTAATTAAATATATCTGTTTATTTAAAAATTATTGTCAATTTTCTCCCTTTTTTTTTACATAGCCTAGAAGTGGGGATTATTTTCTTTTCATGATTTCATCACAATTTTTGGCTGTTGTTTTTGTTGCTGTTAATTGTGTTATAGGTGCTCACTAGGCCATTACATTTCAGTTTTTTTTTCCCTTCATATCTAGTATGGGGTCTGAACATACTAATGATTGCAATGTGGCAATGTAGCTATTGAAAATGAACTGGAAACTGCCATTTTCAAGGCTGGAGGAATCCGTGACAGTAATTATGGTGATCTGCACAAAATTGCTTGGGCCAGAAGCAGCCGAACAGATAAAGGAGTAAGTTTCTTGTTATTATTTTGTATGTGCTTGATGTGAGGTTGGTGCTGCTAAAACTTCTATTGTCAATGGATACTTTAGGTTCACTCTTTGGCAACAATGATCTCCTTGAAAATGGAGATACCTGAAGATGCTTGGAAGGAAGACCCCAATGGCATTGCCCTGGCTAAATGTGTTAACTCTTATCTTCCCGACAATATCCGAGTCTTCAGTATATTACCTTCACAAAAGTGAGAGCCTGAGTTTGTTTATTTGGATTTTTGCTTCAGTATTTTACATAAATATTTCATTTCTGGGTGTCCTTTCTTTTCTGTATCATCGCCTTTTTTAGGAGTTTCGATCCTAGAAGGGAATGTAATCTCCGGAAATATTCCTACCTTCTACCAGCTGAAATCATTGGAATAAAAAGTCACTTCACTGAAGCTGAAACTAATTATCATATATCAGACTTCAACAGTATATTAAACTGTTTTGAGGTATCAGTTATATTATGTCATTTATCTTTGTCCTTTTATGAAGCCATATGTTATTATTTGCTTTCTTTCAATGGAGAGCAATTCAAAATTCACCTGGAGAATTGCCTTCTCAATTAAGATTTTACTTCATATTAAACATGTTTACTTTAGTTCATTGTTCTATGATTCCATTTTCTGGTGTGTTTTTCTTATGATTTCGGGGGTTAGTTTAATACTCATTCAGGTCTACTGATTCAGTTATGCTAGAATTTGCTTGCTTATTGTTTATTGTGGATACTTTTTAGGGTGAACACCCTTTCCATAATTATACTCAAAGAGCCAAGTACAGAAGACGAGTTCCTCCTAGGCAAACTGCCAGAAATGGTCGTCCACCAAGAGCTAAATCTCATAATGGCTCATCAACTTCCGAGATGGAGGAAAGTGATGTAGAGGAAGATACAAGGATCGATGAAACAAGTACAGTAAATAATGAGGAAATGTCTTGTGGTTTTGGTGAACCTGTGGTTGATTCTTGTAACAGTCAGGGTAATGGCTCGAAGGATCAAAGTCCCAAGGTAGTTATAGCAAGATGGTTACATGAACCTGACGAGACAGATAGAATAACAGGTTCCCACTTTCGAAAAATTTTTCACTGTTCTTGCGGAAAGCTGCAGAATTCAATGGGATTTGATTACGTTGAAATTTCCATATGGGGAGAGTCTTTCATGCTACATCAGGTAACCTTTTTAAATCATTAAAGTAGAAAGCATCCGTTTGTTGCCATGTTATATTTCCTGTTATTGTTACTGCAGTATGTTTCTGAAAAAAAAAAAAAGAAAAAAATAATTAGAATTAAGCTTATTTTCCTCAAGTGTTAAAAGCAGTAATTGCAATTTAAGGTTGCCTCATTGTGTAGAAGAAATTTAAAGAACAAAAGCTTAGGGTGGCCTGCACTTTTTGCAAACTGTTTGACAAAGTTTATAACATTAAATACTGTATATTGTGCCAGATCCGCAAAATGGTTGGTACTGCCGTAGCTGTGAAGCGCAAATTGCTCCCAAGAGATATTCTAACATTATCGCTAGCCAAATTCTCACGGGTTGTCCTTCCCCTTGCTCCATCTGAAGTTCTAATTTTGAGGGGGAACACATTCATATTGAGAAAGGCGCCTGGTAATGTAACAAGACCTGAAATGCTGACGATGGTTGAATCAAAAGAAATCCTCAAGGCAGTTGATGAGTTCTACAAATCTGTAATGTTGCCGCAAGTTTCAAAATTTTTGGACCCTTCCAAATCACCCTGGGAAGAATGGGTTGAAAATTTAGATTTTAACACAGGCATTCCCGATGCAGAGTTGGATGAAGTCAGGAATGCTTGGAAGCTGTGGAAGGAGAAGTTGCCGATTAGGCGAACTTCTTCTGCACCGGCAGTGAGCCTATAAAACACACTGAAATTTTCAGCATTATTTGATATTTGTCTGTCATTTATGCTAGAATCAATGGAAAGGAGGAATAGGCTAAACAATTTTGATTGATACTTGCTAGCTTGTATTCAAGATGATGAGAACGGCCTTTGCGAATTTGATTCTGTGCAGGGTCAGATGAATCAAGACTCTGGCTTAGTCGGAAAACTTTTTGAACAAAGTGATGTGAAGGTCACAGAAGTAGAGGTAAATAGCACAAGATTCACCACCGGTCGGCTAAGATAGGAGAATGCATTTTTTTTTTTTCTATATTTTGACTTAAAAGGCTTAGAATACATGTTATAGAGTGCTAAATTGTGGTCAAGAACTTGCTTGCCAATCTTTCCATTTTCACCTTAATAATTTTTTGTTCAATACGAAAAACCAAGTTATGCCTAGCACCCATATTTGCCTAATTTCTTACTGGTATAGTTGAGAAGGTAGATGTAGAGTGGTGCAAATATATAGAGTAGGTTTGGTAGGTTCCTCTTAGCCTCTTCTAAATAGCAGAAGAAACACAAAGTTAAACTGATTCCCATTTCCTTGGGGGTTTATGGGCTCAAGCAAGCTCTCGAGGCTATCAGCAATTATAATTTTGTTTAAACTTCTCCATTTTAGGATGATTAATTCAATACTTTTTAAATCCACCCATATTACTTTTATTTCTTTTAATATATTAATTTTGCTTTATTTTTTAATAATGGCTTAATTCTCAAGTTGGTACTTAAACTATACATTTTTTTTCTCATTTTGGTATCTAAATTACTTTCTGGTCACAAATGGTATTTAAACTACATTAATACAGATCGTTAGTCAAACTGTTAAATCTTTTTTTAAAAGACTTAACCTACAAATTGATATCTAAATTATGCATATTTTTCTCATTTTAGTAGACTGAAGTTACCTTCTTCTTTTTCTCAAGTTGTTACCTTACTTCAATAGTTAGTCAAAACATTAAATCTATTTAAAAAATATAATCAACTAAAATTGTTGACAGAAAAAGCATTATTTTCTCTTTATATATATTATATTAATTTTTACTCTATATTTATTTTTTCTTCTTTCTCTCATCTTATGTTTCTTCTACAAGTACGAGCTTTAATATGGGCTTCATAGTTTTTATTAAGGTTTTTAGAATTAGCATGATAATCGAGTCGGTCAAGCCACCAATTCATGGTTTGATCAATTCATTTAATTCGATTAATAAATTATCAAAAATGTATAAAAATAAATATATATTTAAAAATATAGAAAATTGGTCCAATCGATTTTTTTAGCTTGATTCAACTGGTTTGTATCGATTCGTTGATTAATCAGTTCAACCCTTATCTCAAGATCGGCACCCCGGCTGATTTTTGGTCCAACTTGCATGTCGACCTTGAAAGGACGAATTTCAAGTATTGTGTGCATTGTAAAACATTATAAAGGAAGAAGAAAGAAAAAAAAGGAAAAAAAAAAAAAAGAGAAAAGAAATAGTGAAATAATGTAAAAGAAAAAAAAATCAAACAATAAAAAAATATTTTTTTAAAGTTGGGCTAAATCACTTTTCGGGACATGAACTTGGCAACTAGTCCTACGTTGGGGTTTGAACTTTTTTTTTGTTAAACTTAGTCCTTGAATTTAACAATTGTTCTCACATTAGGGCTTGAACTTTTTTTTGTCCAAGTTAGCAATTGATGTTTAATTGAAAACCCTAAAGTTTAACTCTCAATGTTGGAACAATTGTCAAGTTCAAGCCCTAATATGAGAATAATTGCCAAGTTCAAGGACTAACTAAGAAAAAAAGTTTAAGCCCCAATGCAGGAACAATTACCTATTTTAGGCTCCAATATGAAAATAATTACCAAGTTTAGGGACTAACTTGAACCAAAAACCAGTTCAAGCCATAATGTGAGAATTGTTGTCAGGTTCAGGTCCTAAATAATGATTTAACCTTTTAAATCTTATATGACGTGGCAGTTTATTATTGATTGGACTTTTATCAGGTGTAGCATTTTGGTGTAAAATGTGTAATGAAAGAATTGTTTACGTAACACTTGTGACAAAGAAATATAACTTTAAAAAATATATATTTTGGTACTAATTTTTAAGTTAAGCTTAGGGATGTCAAAATTTGAACACCCTTGATGAATTCCAAACTCGATTCACTCCAAATGGGGTGGGTTTTTGTTGTTGTTGTTATACCCCTACTCCAATAATGACATGCGGCGAAACATGGGATAACTTGGTAATGACCCCTCACTGTATGCGACTCATGAGCAACCTTCCACTAGATACCCCTTGTGATGCCCCTCCATCTAGAACCATCTATGAATTCCTTTCGAGCCATCTTGAACCCATTCTAGAGACCATCCACTGTGGACCCTCCAAGGGAACTACTAAGGCATAACAATTTCGTGCAACCTCAACAAAAAGAAAGTAAGAGCAAGACCACATCACACAATACTGCACATGACGATAACTGACCTATAATGATCCTGCCAGCTAACTGATCACATGGGCAAGGTTGGTCTACCATCCATATTGTTGGCTACGTGACACTACCATACAAGGGCGCCCTTCGATATATAACCCAAAGCACAAGAGACAAATAAACCTCTTCTTCCTCCGCAAGAAAAACCTAAGTGTTTCCTTAGCTATTTTCATCTTCCTCCGTCTCTTTTAACCTCCTAATCCAATTTTGATTTTTTGTTTGTCATAGGTGAATCGACCCTCTAATCATGATCACTTTCTCTTTTTTATTGAATGCTCGTATCAATACTTTTAAAAAATGAATATGTACGAAAACGAGTAAAATTTTTTTAGACAAATGATGTAGAGTGATTGATATTTGCTTTCTCAACTCGAACTCGATAAAGAGATAATAAATTTAGCAACATTGACCTCAGATATACTTTATTGCTATCTCTAGAATATACATTTCTATTGAAATATATATATATTTCAAATATCCATCACATATAAAAGCATTGCCCTCAGAATTTACACGAAAGTTAAGAGGACTAATTAAAGCCTTAACCCCCTCTCCATTCTTCCTCAACGAAGCTTAAACCCTAACCTCTTTGCAACCAACCAAAACCCATGGCAAGTAACGGCGAAAGCTCTTCAACTCCGCCTCAATCGACGACCGATAAGCCTGTGATTGTTAGGGTTAAGCGCAAAGTCTCTCAGTTTCGTCTTGATGCTTTCTGTATGTCATTTCTTTTCATTCTTTCATTTCTTTACCCTTTTTTATGTTTCCTTTTGCTTCCGTTATAGATTAAAATGCAATTTTGAAACTTTAAGGAATACTCGTGTTGTCTGTTGCAGGGCTGGAAATCAATGAGAGACCTTTGAAACGCCCCTTTTCTGATTTTGAGAAACTATCGATATCTGAATCGTCCCAAAGAGGTTTTTCTTTTCCTGATTAAATTCAAGGGTCATTCCTAATTTGCATGCTCCATAATTTAGAAATTTCTAAAATTGACGCAATGATGTTGTTTTGCATTAGAGGAGTTGAAGAGTAAGAAAGTATTTGTGCGGCATGTGGATACACTGACAAGCTCTCAGGCTACAGTTGATATTGTGCAATCTTTTATAGTAAGTGGTGCTGAAATGCTGTTAATGTAACTGTTTTCTCTTTTATCCTTTGCTTTTGTTAGAGTCTGCTTTTTGAAGGTATTTTTCATTAATTTCTTGTCATGTACTTCTGCATAGAACATGCAAACATAGCTCTAACGATGGTTTCTTTGACAGCCGAATTCTGCTGATGTTACTGACGGTAATACAAAGAGTCAGGAAGGAAGGCGCCCTCAGAAAACCAATTATGTAATCTCTCATTCTATTTCGCTTCAAGCAACACAACTATCGTTGCTCCTTGAATCTGCTAGTGATTCTTGTCTCTTTTTTATTTATCCTAATGTTTCCCCTTTTTTATTTTAATGTCTGCAGCGTCAAGAGCAGCTATCTAAATCCATCCAAAAGCAAGAGGTAGTTTAATGTCTCTAAAAATGCCTTTATTAATTTTGAAAAGATAGTCATAATCAATGATCCTTTCTATATCCTCGTTATTGTTTACCATGGATCTTTGAGAATTTTTTCTTTAGTGTTCATCTTATGGCTTTCATCCTTTGTTCTGATTTTGTTGATCAGATAGCATTTTTTTTGCTTTGTCTACATTTCAATTTACTATTTAAACCTAGATTTATGAAATGTGTCAAAAGCATGGGCTAATGCCTACTTGTAAACTCCACTTGTTTATTCCTGCACTGTCATCGTGTATTAGTTGAAATTACTACCATCTTAAATAATTAGTTATACAGATAATAGAATATCCATTAAGCACATTTACTGGTGTATAGGGAATGCTTTAGACCACGTAACATGCTAATGTGGAACAAGCTGCTGGTTTGGCTATGTCTTGTTTTCATATTTCCTAATAAGAATGTTGCAAAGGCTTACCCTTTTTAAAAGAAAAGGGGTTAGGATGATTTGATATTATGAGTAGTTTTACAGTCTCGGCCTTCAGAAACTATGAGATTGATGCCATAACCTTGAGTGATTAAATGCATGCTTTTTTTGAGACTAAAGTAAAAATTTGATGACTAGTGTTGCTAAGAAAAACCAAACTGCTCAAGTTTGCTTACAATTTTCCTGGTAGAAACCTGTTCGTACTATTGTTTTAATCCAAATTCTAGAGAATCTGAAGTGGTTTGTCAGCATCAAGTGCAATTTTGTACTGGAGCTAAGCAGCTTACTGCTTTATTTGGCTCCTAAGTTTGTAATTAACACAGCCAGCTATCTTGTGATACAGGAAAAAAGGAAATTTTTTTTTTTGCCTCTTACTTTCATGTTTCTGTAGTTTCATGAAGTCTATTGTTTTAGGAAATGGCAAAAAATGCTCGTTTTGAACAAATATGGAGGAGCAGAAGAGGTAAAAAAGAGGCAGTTGATGAAATGTACCATTTCTATGATGTTCTTCGTGTTGAGGTTGAGGAAAAGTCTAATAGCATGCAAATTGAGTAAGTTTGTTTTAAAATTCATTAACTTATATGTTAAAGAATTATTGTGAAACAGATTTAAGTTGCCTTGATTTTACTGCAGAGAGGAATCCTTGGAAGATCGCGAGCTTTTATCTAGTTATTTGCCTCTATTAAGAGAGTTTATCCCTGCAGCTGCTGCTGAAATTGAATCTGATATTCGAGCTTACATGTTTGAAAAAGGTTGTGGATCGTAAATTTGTTTTATGAATAACTATTATTGACTGCAATATATTTGGCCTTTCAGCTGCTATTGTTTTTGGCGTTCTTTTTGATCTTTCATAACAGGAAATTTTCATGTATGGTTTTTATGGAGCCAATTTTACTGGTTTTCCGCTGCAATGCTGTTTCATTAGAGAATTAGTATTATTTGTTTTCTCTTTAGTACTTCAGTCTGGCTGATATTTTGTTTATGTTCTTATGACCATCTGATGTATTATTTCCTTTTCGATTTAACATGCAGATGCAGATGGATATGTGTATGACTACTACACTGTGAAGAATGACATGGATGTAGGTGAGGAGGATATGGCTTCAAATCCATTCCCACTGTAAGTATTATATAACCTGCTCTTGCATTCTCTCTCTCTCTCTCTCTCTCTTAGAAACTGATGCATGATCTTGTTTCAGGGTAAAGGTGGATGATGAGGATTTCTATGATGTGCCATATGAGTCAGAATATGATAGTGAAGATTCAAATGGTAATCTTAGTGTCTACTCTCTGTCACCAAATTCTAGGGATGCTTGTATGACTTGTATGTTCTTTTTTGGTGTTTGCAGCTGAAGATAATCCAAGAAATGATTATCCTGATGAATCATCTGAAGAGGAGGAGGAGGAAGAGGATGAGGATGAGGAGACTAAAGCGTCTGATCAATCAGGAGAAGGAAGTAGCAAATCTTCAGAAGTTGGGAGCGTGAGTGGCTATGATGAAGAAGTTTTATATGAAGTTGATCCCTATGATGATATCAATGGCGATTCTAATCATCTTGGTCATGGTAATAGCGATTATGATACTGACGGTGAAGATTGGAGATGGTCTTACAGATGAAATCTGGCTTTTTTTGGCAACTAGAGTGGTCTGTTTGGACATCATTTTGCTTCCTATTATCTCTGTTCATAATTAGATCCAAATGGATTCAGTGTTGGAAAGACCTCACCTTGGAGGACCTGTATAGTTGCTAATATCATAGTTCTGGTGTTTTTTCCATGTTAAGTCCATGGTTTCAAAATACATTGCATCAATAGTTTAACACTCAACCTTACAAGTCTTGCAATGAATTTTTAGAGTGGGACACCAACCTGGTACACAACTTTCTTGCAATACTTTTACCCAATGTTCATTCATAAAAAAAGAAAACATGCTCCATTATTAATATTATACAGCCTCAACCCTGGGGTGGCTTATTTTAGAAGCCTTACCTGAAACATTGATCCAGCACTTAAAATTTCAGGGTTTTTTCTTTGTCGTTTTGGATGACAATTCATAGTACAGTTGAAAACTTGTGGTTTTCATCAATAATGGTCATATTACAGTACTGTTTGTATAAATGTAATTCTCAACTCTACACATCATTGTTTAGCTGAAGCTAAATATGATACGCAAACAATTTTGTTTAGTGCTGCTTAGCTTGCAGTTGCAGTCAAGCTGCTCTATCTTCATTCATCATTTATATGAAGAAATAATCCTCTCTCTCTCTCTCTCTCTCTCTCTCTCTCTCTCTCTCACACATACGATTCTAGGTGTATAGTATATAGTATAAAAACAGGGGTATGATACCAAGGAGAGGTCATGATTACATCATTTCATCGTCTTCTTTTTTCTTCTTAGCATTTGTTATTTAGAAATAAAATCCCTTTTTACCAAGAAGCAAGAACGTGAATATTCATCAATAAAAAAACATGCTGGTCGAGCTTTATACAAGCTACCCTACTTTTTCACTTTTTGAGGCACCGACTGATTGAAGGAATGTATTGAACAAACCTATAACGTTTCGGGTCTTTAGTTTTGTCTAGATTCGTTTTGTTCAAGTGTATCATAATGATATATGTTTTATTATTATTATTATTATACTGAAGGTAAGTTGTCAATTAATTAGGTGATTAATGGTTTCTCTAAGAAACTTACATCCTGTTATAGTGGGATATCCAATCTTTCCGATCAATGCTCATGCTCCACTAATAATGGTCTGCCGCTATTGGCTAATAATCTCAGCCTGAACCAAAACACAAGACTATTGCAGGCAGGACCAGCAGAATCCATCTCTGGGTTCAAATGATCAAGATTTTCATATAACTCCTTCAAACTTCAAATGATGAAATATTTTACCATTTTCATGAGGTTGATGATATTTTTTCCAGCAGCTTTTGATTTTGTAGTTATCATGTATAAAAAAAACAACAAATTTCTTACCACTCAACATGTATTGACGCGGTTTTTCTGCTTTGCAAAGTGCACTTGGTATACTTTTTACAAAAAATCATTGAGATCCCATCATTACCAACGTCGTAATCTCTAACATCTTACGAGTCATCTCGTAATAATGGTACTGGATATGGATAAGCCCATAATATGGAAACTCTCTATATAATGGAGCACTTCCATTTTCCATTACCTATCTAAGCCTCACCTTTAGACCTTTGAATTTTTCCCCCAAATCTCCAATGGCAACCCACAGTAGCATCATGTTCTCAGTAGACAGAAAAGACATAGCGTTCGTTAAACCCTCCAAACCAACACCCTCACACCTTCTATCTCTCTCCACCATTGACAATGATCTTAACCTTGAGCTCATGTGCCACACTGTTTTCGTATACCAATCAAATGCCGATTTTTGTACTAAGGGAGAAGAGATAAAAGATCCAGCTTCAATAATCAAGGAAGCTCTCTCCAACCTCTTGGTTTATTACTATCCACTAGCAGGGAAGATGAAGAGGGAGACTGATGGGAAACTTCGAATCACTTGCAATACTGATGATGGGGTGCCTTTCTTAGTAGCAACTGCGAATTGCAAGCTCTCTTCGTTGAATTACTTGGACGGCATAGATGTTAAAACTGGTAAAGAATTTGCCTTGGATTTCCCATCAGAATCTGACGATGGTTATCACCCTTTAGTCATGCAGGTGACCAAGTTCGTATGTGGAGGGTTCACCATTGCTTTGAGCTTATCACACTCGGTTTGCGATGGCTTTGGTGCAGCTCAGGTCTTTCAAGCCTTGGCTGAGCTTGCAAGTGGTAACAACGAGCCCTCGGTTAAACCAGTATGGGATAGGCACTTACTGGTAGCCAAACCTATCGAAGCAATCCCTTCAGATATGCTCGATAAGGCCTCGTCTGCAACATCACCATATCTGCCATCTACTGACATAGTCCATGATTGCTTTTATGTAACCGACGACAGCATAAAAACCTTGAAAATGAATTTGATCAAAGAAAGCAAAGATGAAACAGTGACCAGCCTTGAGGTCCTATCAGCCTATATATGGAGAGCAAGGTTCAGAGCATTAAAATTGAACCCAGATGGAAAAACAATTTTCTCCATGGCTGTAGGTATGAGACGCACTGTGAAACCACCATTGCCTGAAGGATACTATGGCAATGCTTTCACCGCAGCAAATGCATCCATGACAGGGAAGGAACTCAATGAAGGGTCGCTCACAAAAGCTGTGAAACAAATCAAGGAGGGCAAAAAGCTTGCCACCAACAATGACTATATATGGAACTTGATGAGCATTAACGAGAAACTGAGGGAACTAAACATGAAGTTTGAAGCAGCCAGTGGTGCAACCATGGTGATAACAGACTGGAGACGGTTGGGTCTAGTGGAAGACATAGATTTTGGATGGAAAGGATGTGTGAACATGATACCATTGCCGTGGAACATGTTTGGGTACGTGGATTTGGTGTTTTTATTGCCTCCTTGCAAACTGGACCAATCAATGAAAGGCGGAGCTAGGGTGTTGGTTTCCCTACCTAGAGCTGCTATTGCCAAATTCAGGGAAGAAATGGATGCTCTCAAGCATGGTGACGATGCTGCTGGCCATTAGTTGAACTTGTCTACCGATGTATGCATATGTTGTTTTAACATTTTAAGTTGATAATGTTGTGTTTTATCGTATTGCATATATGTGTTAATAAATTATTGTAGTGGAAAGAGCAATATTGAGTTAGAAGAATATGAGGGTTGTTCTTATCCACTTACAATGTATAAGGCAATTACATTGTTTCAGACATAAATTCCTTCTACCTAAGAGGATTGTACAAAACTGACGAAATTAAATTGGATTATTCCATATTTTAAGCAAAAAGTTAAGAACATGAAGTACTATTTTACCTAACTAAAACATCTCTAAAACTATTTTCATGCATTAGACGTGAATGAAATAATTGGTTGGTGAGGATGAGATGAGAGATCATTCTTCATCCATAAACATTAGAGGGTAAATGAATGAATAGCTACTGTTGCGTCCTGGTTTTACTTTGCATGTCTTCATAAATTTTACAGACTCGTCCACTAACTACCACCAAATACGTGGGGCTATCATGTATGGCATCAATAGTTGGTTAAAATATGTAAAAGTCCCTCCACTCTTTTGGACATTTTACTATTATTTCTATGAATTTATTTCATCTACTTTTTAGATTTTAAATTTCAAGTCAAGCTATTAACAGTGCTAAAATTATTTTATTAAATCGAGGTTACTTTTTTAGTTGCATGGATACCATGTGACTACGTGAGCTTTTTTTTAGGCTTATAGGTGCAAAAAGGCTCTTTATGAGAAAACGGAAAAAAATCAATTGAGCCCTGCATTAAATTCGCACTCAATTGAGCCCCTTTCATTAATTAAAAAAATTAATTAAGTACTACGTTGACCATTAAAATAATTTGACAAACCAATTAAATGGCGATACAGATAGCTTTTAATTTAATCTTATATTTTTATCATAAAAATTATAAAATATCATAAAAATTAAATATTTATATAAAATTATAAAATTATAGACAAATTAGAATAGTACTTATAAAAATATAAAAATTCAAAAAGCTTATAAATATTGTAATATTTTATAGAAATTCTAATAAATTATAAAAATTATAAAATTAATAAAACATATAAAACATATTCAAAATTTTATAAAAGATTATAAAATTCATAAAAATTATAAATAATATAATAAACTCTAATAAATTGTAAAGAAACTATAAAAATTTAGAAATTATAACCTAAAATAATAATGAACACATAACATTATACCAATCGTTGGATAATGAAATTAATCGTCAAATCGTTAGGGTCATTTTCATATTGAATAAAATATTCTCGATCTTCTACAAATAAAACGATAATTGTGAGACCTCTCCTATTTATTGATAAATTATTATTGTTATTATTATTTTTAAAAATTTTATCTCCAATTTTAAGTATGATACAATAGTTTGAGCCTTAAAATGTTGAAAATTGTTTGCTAAGTATTGTATGATAAAGTTTTTTAGTACAAATAGATACTATAAAATCAAATTTTCATTATCCAACCGTTACAAACATTAGCATATGTCAACATGGAATATTTTGATGACTATTCACATTATCTAACAGTTGGTCTAATGTCACGTGTTCGTTTTAATTTTACGGGTTTAATTTTCAAAATGAGGAACCGATAAATCAATTTTTATATATTTTAATATTTCAAAATTATAATCTTTTAGTACTTGCTTTGAAATTTTATAAGTTTTTATAATTACTGACAATTTTATATGTTCTTTTATGAATTTTTAAAATAATTTTAGAGTAAGCTATACAATTATTCACCCAACTATTAGCATATTTCTATTTTGATTATTAATCTACAAAAAAATTCATTTTCGTCACTAACATTATCATTGGTTTCTATTTTGGTCACCCTTTATTAAATCATTAATGAAAATAACTATACGGTATTTTTTAAGTGACATAATTACACATTTAGTTCTCAACATTTACATATTCTATTAATTTAATTCTAATTCTAAATAATTCAACAAATTTAATATTATAAAGAGTTAAATTTATGTTTAAATTTAATTATTTAATTATCCATTCATAACATAACATAACATAACAAATACTTGTCTTCATTTTCATACTCAACACAATGTTTAAAGTGTCATTGTCACTCAAAACCAGATCACTTAAAAATGATAATTTTTATATAAATATAAATTACTAAATATGTTCAAAAATTAAATATCAATTATTATTGTGATATATGTCTTATTTATTAAATATTTCATGTTTCTATGTTGTGTTTAAAATTATTATACATTTAATCTTTTTATCTTTTACATTTCGTCCAACATTTAGTTTCCATTTTTTTATTATTATGGCTCAAAATTAATTGTGAGGGGCTCTTTTACAATATATACATATATATATATATATAAATAATTAATTACGAAAATGGGTCAGAGAAAAAATATTTTATGAAAATAAGTTGTTTTGAACCGTCTCTGTCGGTGTTGCCTGACACACCAGCAGTACCACCCCATTTTCCCCTCAAATCATTAGGCAATCATGAGTTTTTTTTTAAAGAATTTTTTTTGGTGTCTTCACTATGTCAAGTGGTACCCGTATGTATTTTTTGAAAAATACCCGAGAAAATATATGACACCTCATACTTGACCTAGATGTTAAAGACCAAGTTTGGAGGTTATATCAAAATGTTTAAGGGGATAACCAACCTTTAAGTATTTTAAAATTCATTATACAGAAAACATTTAAACAATTAAACCAACATGGAAATCCGTGCTTACAAATCGTAGTCCGAAATAAAACATACACTAGTTCAAATTTATATAAACAGTAAAATATCTAGAAAAGAAATATGACCAAGCTCTTGACACACCGAGCCTCCTAAGTCTATGGGTTACCTGCAATTCAATCAACCAATAGAATGAGTTTATAAATCAATGTGTGTAACAGATATAAAGGTAAAACAACAATATAAGTATGACAGTAATTTCCCAAATTCAGACACAGAATCAGAATCAAATGATACTTAGTATTATCATAATAGTTCAAATAAGATGCAAAACAAATCAGATACATATGCAGAACAAATCAAAATCAGATGCAGTTTCCTACCCCCATCCGTTACACACCATCTCCGACCATCCTAACACACCATATAATGTATCAAGTTCTCATCCAGCCCTACACAATAATTAATGTCGGTATGACACATTTCAGAGTGATTACAGACTAACTGTCAGATCAGTATACGATGATTAAACTGTGGCTTAGCCACTCAATTCGGCAGATCAATAAATTGCTGACACTTCATTCTTTATACCATTCCCACCCAATGCAGATACAGATTACAAATATGAGATATCAATGATGTACATACTGTTATCCTAATACAAGTCATAATCAGATAATACAGATCATTATCAGTTTACTGTTATTGCATTAATTATATGTACAAATAATCGATTATTCAGCCTCAGAATATTGGATATCAAGTATACAGTTTAATTCAGATTATACAGACCCTACAGAAGGCCTACGTTCGATTCAAACAACGCTTACGACCTTAGGGGAAATTTTAGTATTTTGGCCCACACGCCTGTGTGGATTCGCACGGCCTAGGTGTCTGGCCCGTGTGGTCCATACGGCATGACACATGCCCATGTGGCCCTCTTAATGTCAGACATAACCTATCACATGACCTAGCACACACTATGTGGCTCAAAACAGTGAGTTACACAGTTTTAACACATGACCAAGCGGACGTCCGTGTGACTCAAATATCAAAATATCTCTCACATGACTTGGACACATGACCGTACCTCTGGCCCGTGTGACACTAATGCAAAAAAAAGTGAGTTACACGGCCTGAACACAAGTCCGTGTCCCTAACTCGTGTGACCCTAATTCGCAAATAGTGAGTTACACGGCCTAACACATGGCCTACCACACGATCGTATGGCGTCGAGAGCCATGTTTTTCGACGTTTAAAATTTGCAGAAAATCGGGTTTTCGTTATACACCTGATGCATAATCAACTTAGAAGCAAAAAAAATGACTCCGAGACCTAACAGCGAACAACCAAAGGCCAATTCAACAATTAATTCCCAAAGGAATGCTCTAAAAGTCGACCAACAAAGTTATGTCAAAAAGTTCGATGAAGAACATCAATCTCGAAAACTTTACGCACTCACCTTGTACAAAACAGCGAGATACCGAACTAACGTGTTGAGGGAATGCTACTTTCTAGATCTTCGCCTAAAATTGACAATAAATTGACACATAAACAAAGGAATTGAGCAAGAAAAAATAAGAAACCAATTCTTGGCAAAAACGAACAAAAAACAACAATTAACCGGATTCCAACCCAGAACTTATAAGATTAACCTTACCGTTGATAGAAGTAACGAGACGTGCCAACAAAATGCCCAAAAAAGGAGTAAAAGATGGAAGATGAAGTGGTAGGAAACAAAAAAGAAGGGAAAAAAATGAAAAAGAAGAAGAAGAGGGAAGAATAAAAAAACCAACGTAGAAGGAGTGGGGATTTTAGCAAATTTAATTTAATAATAAAATCACACGAATTTTTTAGAATAGCAAAAATATATCCCCACTTTGCTTACGCAAAGACTCAAGTAAACGACCAAAGACACACAGAAGCTTATCCATTGAACCAGCGAACTCAATCTTGATACAGATTAACGCATAAATAAACCTAAGTCGTCAGTTCACTGATAAAGGTTATGCCAAAATAAACTGTAAAATTTCAAAAGAGAATACTCGAATCCCTAATCTCAAACACATAAATAGAACACTTAATCATAGATACAGAGACTCAATCATTGACAAAATTTATTAAACAATTTGTAACACCCCTAACCCATATCCGTCGCCAAAACAGGGTTACGGAGCATTATCAAAATTTACAAGTCAAATACAAATATTTCATGACATTTAACATTCACACCATAAACCGATCACATTCCCTTATATAGGACGTGTATAGGTACAGGGGTCACACGGCCAAGCCACACGCTCGTGTGCCAGACCGTGTGAAAAATATTGAGCATTCTGTTTTGAATTTTAATGATGCAGGGGACACAAGGCCAATACGCACGCCCATGTGCTAGGCCCTGTGTCATACATGGCTAAGATACACGCCAGTGCCTTTGCCCATGTGGATGAAATAAGGTTATTTCTAAGCCATATTTCTCACCCAAGTTTACCTTCCACCACATAAACACTTAAACATATTCTCAAGCCAAAACAAGACATTCAAATCCATTCAAAATCAAGTATTATGCATGATATAATACCTCTTATAACCAAGTATACAAACTTACCTAACTTACCAAATTCACATAAAAGCATATTTTACCAAATATGTTAACTCAATTTAATCATTAATATACCAATATGATTCTATCAACCAACCATTTCAAACACATATCAAACATGATATAGCCTCTTATATTCACATCAAAACATGTCCATCACAAGCCATTCCAATGGCTAATTACAACCAAAATATTTTTTTGCCAACATTGGCCAAGTTAACATATACATGCCATTATAACCAAAGTTGATTTACTAAATATACCGAGATGAGCCGATGGATAGTGTGATGATATCTTCGCTAAGCTTCCAACCCAACGAGCTTCCGAATTACTATAGAACAAAGGAAATAAAACATAGTAATCATATTATGCTTAGTAAGTTCGTATAACATGAAATTAGCTTACCATTCATTTATATTTAAAGTAAGCATGTAAAATTCATCCAAAGAAATTTGGCAATTTGCCTAAACACATATATCCTCAAGAAACATGTTAGTCATGTACTTCATTTGAATATCAAGAAACAATGATGAGCTCATCATGTAACAATTTTTATATACATATTTTTTCCACATCATATATTCATATAACATGTACATTTCCATAATAATTTATCTCAAGTTCAGATTATTCCATGTCGGAACTTTGCTCGTTGAATTTATTTGAAATATCGATGGATACATAGGTAGTACACTCAAAGTGTACAAAACTATAATCTGTCAATTCATATTCAGGAATGCTCATACGAGCACATAAATGAGAAACCCTCTCTCAAGCCATATAACAGGAAGCTCATGTGAGCCATGTAACGGGAAACTTATCTGGGCTGTATAACGGGAAGCTCTTAAAATTTGTATTCAGAAAGCTCATGCAAGCCAATAACGGGTAGCTCCGAAGAGTCATTAATCTGGAAGCTCTGGATAGTCATATATCGAAAAGTTCAAGCGAGCCATATTGGGAAGCTCCGGAGAGTCGTTAATAGGAAGCTCACAAAGAGCCTTTAATCGGGAAGCTCACGAAGAGCCATATATCGGGACGCTTATAAGAGCTGTGGTGTGTCTACAACACATGCAGATTCACAACCAATCGGGATGCTCCGAAGAGCTATTAATGGGAAGCTCACAAGAACCATATAATAGGAAGCTCGAAAGGGCCAAATATCGGGCTGCTCATGAGAGCTAATAACGGGACGCTCTTTCGAGCTATGGTTTGTTCGCAACATATGCAGGACCACAACCAATTTGGAACCCTATATCCATCGAATTTCATTTATTCAAACGAGACTTAATACTTGTCGGACATTATCGGATATGAGATCAATTTCATATATATGGCATTTATACAGTTCACATATACAACATCAATTAAAACATTTAAATGTAAACAATTTAGTTACACGAACTTACCTTGACAATGTTCGTGCGCACAAAAGTTACTAGTCCGTTATTTTCTCTTTTCCACGATCTAACTCCGTATTTGGTCTATCCGGATCTATATGAATGAATTTTAACATCAATTTAATACAATTTACATTCAATTCAATTTAATTCACATCTTAGGCAAAATTACCATTTTGCCCTTATACTTTTAGTTAATTTTGATTTTGTCCATAGGCTCGGAAAATGAAATTCATGCAATTTAATCCTTATTCCAAGCCTAGCCGATTTTTACATGTAACAATAGCAGCTCATATAATTCACAAAATTCATAATTTTTCCATGAATTTTACATCTTTTCAATTTAGTCCCTAAATAATAATTTCATCAAAATTCCCTTAACAAAAGTTGTTTATCTATCAACAACCTTTCATTTTCTACCATAAAACTTCATAATTAAACTATATTCATCCATGGAAAAACCCTAGTACTTTGATAACTTTACAAATTAATCCCCAAGATAGCTAAATTAAGCTATTATGATATCGGAAACATAACAATTACTAAAATCAAGACTTGAATACTCACCTAATTGAGCCAAAATAAGCTTGTCTATCTTCAAGCTTCAAACTAGTCCATGTATTTTTATTTGGGAAAGATGATGAAAAGATGATATTTTTATTTAATCATTTATCATCATTTATCATTTCCACTTTCCAATTTAGTCATTTTCTTTATCAAATTTTCCATGGATGAATCATCATATTTATCTACTTACTCCTCTTAATGGTCTATTTGCCATATAAGGACCTCTAATTTTGAATTTCATAGCTATTTAATACCTATAGCTATTAGAATTCAACTTTTGCATCTTATGCAATTTGGTCATTTACATCTAATTAGACATGTAACTGATAAAATTTTCTTTACAAAATTTTCATATGATATTTCAATCATAATGCAGGCCATGAAATAATTTTGAAATAATTTTTCTTACGGACTCGAATTTGTGGTCCCGAAACCACTATTCCGATTTCACTGAAAACGGGCTATTACAACTCCCCCCTTAAAGAATTTTCATCCTCGAAAATCTTACCAGTAAAGAGGTCCGGATATTGCTTTCTCATAGTTTCCTCAGGTTCTCAAGTAGCTTCTTCTATTCTGTGTTGTTGCCAGAGAACCTTTACTAAAGCTACCCTTTTTTATTTCTTAGTTCTTTTGTCTCACGTGCCAGAATTTTGATCGGTTCCTCACTGTATGTCATGTCAGGCTGAATCTCGACATCTGTCGGAGAGATAACATGTGAAGGGTCTGATCGATATCGTCATAACATAGACACATGAAAGACATTGTGAATCTTGTCAAGTTCTGGTGATAGTGTCAATCGGTATGCAAGAGGTCCGATTCATTCAATAACTTCATTTCAAATTTTTTCGAGATTTTTTTTAAGGTTATGTTTGGATAGCACAAGATAATTAAATAAAAGTGTAATTATTATTTTAGTAATTATATTCTCTTGTAATTATAAGGAGTTGTAATTTTCTAGATATGTTTGGCTGACAAAGTATAATTATCGTAATTTTATATCATTTTTGTAGTATAAATTGTAATTACAGTACATTATTTATATTTTAAAAAATATTAATTATTATAAAATTTATTAGTATGCTAAAATAATTTCTAAACAAATAAGAAAATTTAAAATCAAATCATCATATGTATTACATTAGTTTTAAAATTAGTTGATAATACGATTACTAATAAAAATAACAAGAAAAATAAATATCATATGCAATTTTATCTAATTATTTTAGTACATATTTGTTGAGTTATTCCTCTTTAATATTTAACATATGCTCCTTAGCATCATCTGTTGGTTCTTGACCGAGTTTATCATCATCTGAATTTGAATCTACATCATTAAAATTATCAAAATCTTCTTCTTCAATGTACTTTTTAAAGTATGGATCATCTCAATTCCACCTATAATTGAAGTTATGAAGTATGAAACATGCTAATATGACCCAACCTTATTTTTTTTGCTATACTAAGGTGATGTATATATGGGAAATATTTTTTAGAACAATAAATGCCTTCTCAACAATATTTTGAAGCCTTGAATATCTCAAATTAAAGAGGTCGCGAGTTATCTATGGTACTTGTGCCTGGACCGTTCTCTCAAATAGTATCATAACCCATGATATGGTTCAATAAAACATTTTCTATTTACATAATTAGCATTGACCTTAAAATATTTAGGTTCATAGTACAAATAATCTGTAGCTTTAATTATAAAAACTTATATAAATTTAATTTAGAAAAAGACTTATACTAGGGTATATACATTTTTATAATAAGTAAATAAAATAAAAATAATATAAAATTTATAATATATAACTTTTATTAAAAATGTTTTATAAATTGCCCATACATTTCATAACACTTTTATAAATAAGATAAGTTTTTTTTATATAAATAAGTTATGATAAAAACAACTATAACAATTTTTATGAATAAATATATTATTTTTATAATACATAGCATGGACACATAAATAAGTTATGTCTATATTTCTTGGTCATAACTTTTAACACTTTTATAACGTATAAATTATTTTTATAATAAACTTTTTTGCTATAACTTTAAATTTTTAGGATTTAAATAATATTTTTTGTTATAGTTTTATAAAACACACAAATTATTTTTATAATATTTTTAGGACATAATTATCTCAAACACTCATACGCATTCATGCTTATAATATAATTTGTATAATTTTTAAAAAAAATTAGATTTGGATATAATTACCTGTATAATTACTCAAATTATCGCTCTCCCTTAATAATTGGGAAGTGTAATTGGGGTGTTCCAATTACACTTAATCCAATGAGACCCATCAATTATAGTGATTACCCAAACATGCCACCATTGTGTAATTACATACATTTACACCTAAATCTAGTTACTAGGTAGCTTTCCAATCATTAAGTGTTTGTTTGGATAACACAGATAGTAATTATACTCTCTTGTAATTACAAAGGATTGCAATTTCTTAGACGTGTTTGGCTGGCAGAGTGTATTACATCATAATTCCCTAGGCTATGTTTGGTAGTACAAATTATAATTACACAATTACATAATTTATATTTAAAAAAATATTAATCACTATAAAAATTATTAGTATAATAAAATAATTTCTAAATAAGTAATAAAATTAAAATCAAATCATCATATGTATTATTGCTAAAAAGTAGTTGAATATCGTTTACTAATAAAAATAAAAAGAAACATCATGTGCAATTTTATCTAATTATTCTAATGCAAAATTTTGGGTCATTCCTCTTTAATATTTAATATATACTCATTATTATCATTTATTGGTCCTTGGTGAGTTAATTATCATCGAATTTGAATCGCATCATTAAGATTATTAAGATATCTTTTTCCATGTACTCTTCAAATTATGGATTATCTCAATTTCACCTATGATTGAAATTATAAAATATGCGATATGCTAATACGATTCAATCTTCGTCTTCTTTTTATGCTATACTAATGCGATGTTGTTAATATGGGAAATATTTATTTTTGAAAAATAATTATAATTTTATTATCAGTTTGATTTACGGGCACAATATAAAATTATAATTATAAAAGCTTTAGAAAAATCTTATTATGTATAAATTATAATTATTAGTTAAATTTATAGTTTCTAAATATAATGTGAGCGAAAGAAAACTATTATGAATACCGTTAATTGTTATGTCAAACATAATTTAAATAAAAATTATTTTTGAAAAATAAATATAATTTTTTTATTGGAATCGGGTTTTTTATATAAAACTTTTTGGACTAATTGGTAAGAGGCCTCTCTATTTGTTATGTTAAAGGGGAATAAAAGAAAATAATAAACAAAGAGGGTTTATGAAACAATTTACCCTATTTAAAGTTCGATTATGGTAAGTGGACACCCTTAAAGCATTTTTTCTGCTGCCAATCAAAATGGGAAATTTGTAGATCAAGTCTCTAAATATTTTAAGTTATTATATTTCAGTCTGGTGCCGTCAATATGTCAAGCGGCACCGTTAGAAAACTGTAACAAATACCTATTTTTGTAATTAATTTGTTTCCATACATTTTTCATAATTAATTAATTTTTATATATTAATTGAGTAAAAAAAGCCACAAAATTTCTATTTTCTTGTTGTATATTACAAATATTCCATTTAGATTTCTAAGATTCGAGCTGCTATGTTTACCTCTATTCCATGGGATGAATTTTGTTATAGCAGCAAGTATGGTGGCTTTTGCAAATAGGAGTGGAGGGAATGGAAAACCATACATGCTCGTGTTCTTCGTGTACTATTGATTCTGGATAGCAATGGCCTAAGCCGACAGCTCACTATTTTTTATTTCATAATTCATGCTAGTGCTCCAACTTATCTTTTTGCATCACCCATAAAGTTGAGGGACTTAAAAATGAGTATATGGAATAATCGTGTTGACTTAGGGTACTTTTGGATTTACTGTATTTATGTATCTATTTCTTCTTTGGTCTCTCTAATGAATTGGGTTCACCTTAAAATAAATAAATAAATAAATTTTAGTGTTATCTGTCGAGTGTTACACTTTTTATATACATTACATGTGTATCATACATATAGGTCCATGAATTTACAAAGTCATCGACAAACTAGTAGAAATTTGTGCAAACACGTGACTACGACTTACAAGCAATGGACACGCTAGACTATGCTTGTCTCAATCACTTGTTCCAAATAATTGATAACATGTTGCATATTACAAAATCTTCTATTTTAGACTTGTAAGATTTGGGCTGCCAGTTAATTACCTCTATTCCTTGTGATGATTAATTTAGTTGACTATCATAAAATCCCCGCTCCCTACGTTTCGTAAAATCGAATTGAATTTTAAAATATAATGTCTAATGTTGTTATACTTTCGTAATTTAGATACGTGTCAATATTGTAAATCATTAGAATCAATCTCTTTACTTCTCGTCATTAGGTCCTTTTACTTACATATCTTTTCAGGCCAAATCACCTAGTCCTCCTCAAAGGTGGCATTCATCATCCGCTCAACAAATTATCCCATCAAACACTCGTTCTTTTAGGTGCAAACACTTTTCTAAGTGTGAACACACCTCTAACGGCGAATGGGGCCCACCAGAAAATAACAACAAACTCATACTGTCTAAAACCATGACGTCTGCGCCTCACGTACACTATGCCAATGCATCCATTATGTAACATTCTTAACTCGGAGTTAAGTACAGTGATGGATCGGGTCAGTAATTAGTATAGAATTATTAAAATAGAACAAATAGGAATTTTGAGTATTAAATTAAAAAGTAATAAGAATCCATAGGAAATTAAAAAAAATATTCTTTAGATAGGAAACTTTTAAATAGAAGCATTGACTAAATTGTAGGAGTATAAAAATTATTGTGGCAAAAGTAGTAAATTAGGAAGTTATGTGAATATATAGAAAAGATGACAAATCAAGGAAGGACTAATAGGAAGTTTACTTAGTAAAATTATGGCCATTTATGAGATTATTAAAGATGATGAGGGATAAAATGATAATTAACCAAGTAGATATTTTTTTTGAACATAATGATTAGGGCTAAAGTGAAATGATGGATGGCTAGAGGACTTATTAGCAATTTAACCATTCTTAATTTAAAATTATGTGATATTTTTAAATAATAGTTTAGAAGAGATGAGAAAAAGATGGTGGCTATCATCTTTCTTATTCAAGAAGCCACTGTCACTCTCATCTCATCTTCTCCAAACTTTTGCTTTTATCCCAAACATGCCCTTCCACCTTTGTTGAGCAAAATCAAGCTTAAAACCTTCCATTTCTTTGATGTTTCTTTAGTAAAAACTCTAGATAAAACTAGTAGATACCTTAGTTTTTTGAGGAGAGCTTCCATAGAGGAGTTGAAGGAGAGAGAAAGGTAGGGTTTAGTGGTAATCTAAAGTATTTAAAGTAAGAGATGGTGAAATCTTCATGTCATACATGTTTAGTATCATTAACTAGCATAGAAAAGTTATATGATTTTAGTTTTAACTTACAAGTAATATATGTTTTATATGAAATTGAAGAAAAGAAAAGAAAGGAGAAGATAAAATTGAAGGAAAAGGAAAGGAGAAGGCCAAGGAGTGAAGGACGAAGAAAATACATCATCTCAACCATTTTATTGTAAGTACTACAAGGAATTTCAATCTATTTTTTAAATATTCTTATCATAATATGTTAGTTACCTAGGGTAATTAAGTAAATATTATTATGTGAATTAAAAGGACTAAGTTGTAAAATTATGAAATATGTTAAGAAAAGTATAGGTGAAGAACATAAAATGATATACTTGGTTGAATAATGAAAATTTATGTTGAGAAAAATAAAAGTGTGTGGAAAGAGCATTATACTTGTGATTTATGAAATGGGAACTAAATTGTGGATGATGGAAAATGTGAAATCTTTTCTAAAATACTTATGTAAAGTATATAAATGTATGAAATTTAGCTTTTATGCACAAGTAGACAGAATTAGAACTATTAGGATATTAGTGGCATGCCATTAAGGATCCTCAGTGCGCTCTCTGTTTCTAAGTTCGTTAATGCTCTCTATATTAGCACCTCAATGCTCTCCATTTACTTGTGCATATAGTTGCACCTTTGTACTTGATCCGTATATCCTGAATTGTTTTAAATAGTCTACTACGGGCAAAATGTGTAGAATGCTAGTAATATGAGTATTTAAGGTATCAAGCTAAGTATAAAAAGCACTCAAAGTAAATAAATCTGATGAAATGAATGTTTAGTTATATTGAAGTTCATGTGTGAATATATGATGTATTTTAGTAACATTTTAAACATATGTTGTATTCATTTATTTTCGTAGCGCTTACTAAGCCTACATCGACTCAACACATTTATTTCAACGCATAGGTACAAATAGACTTGAAGAGCTAGAATCGAGCTAGGAGATCTCTCATCTCATCACATCTCCAAGAGATACAAGAGTAGGTATATATTTTGGGTTAAAATGGCATGTACATAGGTAGACCAAATGTCTTTCCAAGTGTTAGGGACTAAAATGCAAACTCTTAATATTTTATCTATTTTGGTTCTATATGAAATGAATTATTGATAGCCATATGTATGCATGCTATTGTGGTTTGATAATGTGATAATTTGGTTGAATTGGAGTTATTTTGAATTGCTTTAAGGCACTTTGAAATGGTTTTAAGTGTTGAAAAGGATCCAAAACTTTGCAAGGGATTTTTAACAAAATTTTCAACTGATTTTTACCAAAATTTACCCAAAGTATCGATACCAAGGGCATAGGTATCTATACTTGGGCCTTGAACATAAAATTTTCAAAATAGAATGTGATTGTGGTATCAATATCACCTTTGGTATCAATTCCAAAGGCAATGTATCGATATCTTCATCAAAATTTAAAATTTTTAGAGTTCCTGAATGCTATTTTGGTATCGATATTGTTCAAGGGTATCGATATCTTTCATAAGGTATTGATACCTTGTGTTTAAGTATCGATACTTGACCCCTGTTTTGAGTAAAAATAATTTTAAAATCATTTCTAAATGTAATCGAACACCCATTAATGACGTCGTATGTTTATAGTAATAAATATTGGGTTAAATAAGTTAAAATAGTATGGGTAAATATTTAAATTACATAGTGTCTAGCCAAAATCGCTTTGGCACCAAATGTAATAGTTTTATACCAGGTCCTTACGTCGGATTGGGTATAGGGGTGTTACACATTATCTATTATAATGGCTTGCCATATCACACTATGGGACAAAAGAACCTATCCTATAAATACCCTCCCAACAATGAAGAAAAGATCAACCTTTTGAGCTCTAAACTTACTCCAAGCAATCTCTCTCTTCTTCAACAATCAAGTTGTCCTCGTGTCCATTTTCAGCTCTCCGCCTCTTTAGGTGAACCGGCCTTCTTAACACCACCACATACTCCTTATTACCTCTTCATTGCCTCCTCCTTATGTCTTTTCTTGTTGTGCATTGTATCAACAATTGGTTCTATGAGCATGAACCGAAATAGCTTCCTTTTAGAACGATGCTACTATCAACCCCCAAAACTCTAACAACTTCACTATCATGCTAAAAACAAGAATAACAATAATATGAGCATCCTCGAGGCCTCCGATGTTGTCAAACGCAAAGCTTTCTCTATGCTCTCTCCAACACAACCAAATAGCGGTACATGTCATTACTTCTTGAATATATCTACACTTTTAAATAGTTGGTCAAATTATTCATTAGCATATTTTTGGCCAACAAAGCACCTCAGTCGTCCCCAACTTATCCCATGTCTGACAAAATTTTAAAATTCTTTTACAAAATTTATAGTTGATTATTTATACAAATTTAAAATTTCTATAATGCCCAATATATAGTTTTGTCGGGGGTAATTTACCAAAAAAAGCCGTTTTTTTTCAAAATTTACCGAAATGGGCTGATTTTTTGATTATTTACCGGAATGGTCCATTTTCTGGGAAATCGCGTCCACGTTAGGGCGATGTCAGGGTACGTGTCAGGACATCGCGTCCACGTCAGCATGACCTGCTGACGTGGACGCAATGTCCTGACACGTAGCGCGTTCCGGGGGACGCAATTTTGACGTTTTTTCACGTTTGGTTTTTTTGGCTTTTAGGGTTTAGGGTTCAGGCTTTTTAGGGTTTTTAGGTCCCGAAATAAATTATTTCGAGTTGACGTTTCTAAGCAAATAGTATAAAATCGCTTCTACCAGGATGCTATTTGAGAAAAAATTGTGAAATCGCACCCTTGTGGACGCGATTTTGCTACAGTAGGTCATGTAAGAAATAATTTTTTTTGACGTTTCTGAGCAAATAGTATAAAATCACTTCTACCAGGATGTTATTTGAGAAAAAATTGTGAAATCGTGCCCTCATGGACGCGATTTTGCTACAGTAGCAAGCTTGGGCTGAGGCTATAAATTAGGCAGAAAATGTTCTTAGAATGCATAAGTCATAGCAAAAACAATTTAGAGAGGCTAAGTAAGTTAGAGTTTCAAAATGAGTGAACGTATTAGTGCTGTTATTTACTACGATGGTGAGGTTTGCCACACCGAGAATGGTGTTGTTTTTTTGTCAGAGAATACGGTGCGACTGTCATTTAACCAGAACATAGATTTGACAGAACTTCGTAAAAGAATTAGGCGTAAAATCTTCGGAACGACTCCAATGAAAGTTTTGTCAATCACGTATCGATTTTGTTCTTATGTTGATCCGGTGACATATGACTCATTCGACATAAAATGTGCTCGTAGCTTGGAGGCAATGGTGCAGACTCATCTTACTAGTGGAACATCTTATATTGAGTTATATGTACAATTTACGTCGCCAACTGATGTACTTCCGTCCGGTGTTTGAGATGTATACACGACCTCTGGCCGACACTCAGTTAGCGAGTTACAAAATATAGAACAGCCTATGTTCGGTAGCGGTGTCGAATGCACATCCCCCGCAAGACACTCTGTCGGTGGATGGGACATGTACGTCGGTGGCTCGACATTTGATGCTGGAAATACGTACTGGGGAACTGCATCAAGTTCTAGTGGATGGCAATCTACATCCAATTGGGACGTTATCAAATGCCCAGAAGAAGGGATGACGTACTACCCACGACGTCAACCGGTGAGGGGACGTCGTACGCTGCAGATGATTGTGGGTTAGAAGATGACTCCGATGTGGATCCACCTCGAGAGCCCGGGCCGGATAGTGCAGAAGTGGGATTACTTTCTGAATCGGAGCCTATTTCAACAGAAGGTGAAGATGCTGAAAGGAGTTCAGATGATGAAGAAAATCCACGATTCAGAGCATACTCACCTCCAGCCCACATGCATAATGTCGATCTGTCAGCAGATGATGCGTTAGAGTTTCCAGATCTACCACACCGTTCTTGCGATCGTACAAGTTCGGGGTAGATTTGGTGAACTTGAAGTTGGTAATCAGTTTACCAACAAGGATAGTTTTATTGGTGCTTTGAAACAGCATAGCATCAAAAACGGTGTTAATTACCACGTTAAATCAAAATCTGATAAGTTTGAGGCGAAGTGTGCGGTGCAAGACGGCACATGTTCATAGAAAATCATCGCCTCGTTAAGGAAAAGGACAGGGTTGTGGGAGATAAAAAAGTACAAAGGTCAACAGACATGTGCTGCAGGTACAGTATTTAATGTATCTGAATAATAATTTTATTTTGCAATGTTGCATTATTTAATGTACTCCATCTGTAGGTGTTTCACAAGATCATCCCAAAATGGATTCAGCTATGTTAGCTAGCTTGATACTGCCCACGATAAAAGCAGATCATAGGACTTGGTCTTGGGTGATAATTGCCAATATCCGTAGCCAAATGGGGTACACGCCCTCTTACCGCAAGGCTTGGATAGCTAAGCAAAAGGTGTTGGAGAATATGCATAGTGGGTGGGACGCCTCATATAATGAAATATGGCAGTGGTGTTAGGTACTAGAGAGATACGTTCCAGGTGCCATCATAGACCTTGAAACGGGTTAGGGTTTTTAATTAAATTAGAGAGATACGTCCCAGGTGCCTCATATAATGAAATATGGCAATGGGTTTTTAATTAAATTAGGTTAGGGTTAGGGTTTTTAATTAAATTAGGTTAGGGTTAGGGTTTTTAATTAAATTAGGTTAGGGTTTTTAATTAAATTAGGGTTTTTACATCAAATAAAACTTCTATTTTATTATATCAAATAATATCAAAATAACTCGAAAAAATTTCTATGCCTATTATATCAAATAAACTTTTATTTTATTACATCAAATAATATCAAAATAACTCGAAAATTTTTTTATGCGTATTACATCAAATAAACTTCTATTTTATTACATCAAATAATATCAATGTCTATGCCCAGGGGATTCGGTTCCACATGGTGGCCGTCGACGGTTACGCGCTGGATTCCTCCTTCCTCTAGATTCCAGCGGCGGTTGTTCTTCCTCCAGTGGTGATTGTGGTTATTCCGGTTCGGCATCTGGTTGTCAGACTTGGGACGATGATCCACCTTCAAAGAATAGTGAATGTGGAGGTGTTTGCATCATGAACGGTGACGATGTTTGAAAGCCATACGTTGGTAGTGATTGGTAAAAAGGAGAGCTCCCCGACGGCCCCCATTGCAATCCCTCCTGCGTCGCTGGCCTAGATATCGGCAGTCCGCTCGGTATAACAGGAAATAGAGCTGAATCGGGCATTTGGCTCTAACTTGCCATAGGATTCGGAAAAGGATACATGTAAGGGTTAGGGTACATATAAGGGCTAGGAAACACACTTGGCATCATAGGGAAAGGCGGTTGCGTGGGTATCATCTGTTGAATTGCTGCGTCAGGTGACTGCATCGGTGCTCTCGTTGGGAACGGTGATTGCATGGCCGCTGATGATGAGCCGGGTGACTGTTTGGGCCTCGTTGAGGGGCTGCCTTCATAGTCTTGTCGTCTTCGATTTAGAGGCCCGCGCCTTTCCCTTCCGATACGTATTTGCTGCTGCCTCTCCTCTGGCGTAAGTAAATACGGCTTGCCATGGATCCTAAACCATGTTATGTATTCTGGAACGTACGCTAACTCCGAAACGATGATTTGTTCCCGAGTAGGTAGATATTCATGTCGATTTTCCCACATTTCTGTGTACTCGGACCAGTATCTAGGCCAATCCGTACCTAATAGCCGAAGGTCAATTTTGTGGTGATCGTCAAACACTTTAGGGTCCGCAGGAATCGGTTGTCTACATCCAAACTGTCGTAGCACTGTCTGTCTGGTGGGGCTCCACGGTTGCATAGTTGATCAACACCACTTTCGCGTGCCAAGCGTTCGAATTTTGTAAAAACTCTTTCGAGATTACTGCCCGAATTGCCGGATCCTCGTATGGTGTCCATTGAAACTATCCGTACATGATAGAAATATTAATTATATACATAATACTAAATACTAAATACTAAATATCATTCGACTAGTAAATGTATGGAAATATCTATTTGCAATAATACTTACTTACGCTTAAATCGTTGCTCAATAGAAGCCGTATATCTTCAAGTTCAAACGGTAATCCACGATAACTTGTCGGATGGTTCCACCTAATTAAATAAATTTTTAGCATACTTTTATTTCTAAAAAATCTACATAATAATTCCAAAATGTAATATAAAATTTACCTCGTTACGAGTGGGAATGTAAATGGGTGGTTCACTCGAGGGCGTAGAAATGGAAAGTGAAACCGTGCCCATGATTGCAGTAGTGATAGGCAAGCTCCAATGTTTGCTCTCCTCGGTCGCATCGCCCCGCACATCTCCCGATATAATGTTGCCAAGACGGCAGACCCCCAACTAAATTCACCGGCTCCTCTAAAATCAACGAGTTTTAGCAGCCACCTTAGATGTACACAGCTCCATGACGTGTCGGGCATCAGATAACCTCCAATTATTTGAAGAATGTATGATCGAGCATATCGGATTCTTTCAATTTCAGTTGAATTTTCATTCAGATCGGGGAATGTGGCACGTAATCAGCCCATCTCGACCTTACCTCCATCCATTTTATCCGGAATAACGCCCAAAAGCTCGTAGCACACTGCCTCTCATTTGCTAGATTGAGCAAACCCGGTGACTGGGTGCCCGTCCACCGGCAATCCCAATTGCAGATGGACATCTTCTAGAGTGATAGTGCACTCTCCACATGGAAGATGGAATGTGTGCGTCTCGGGTCTCCACCTCTCGATCAACGCACTGATCAGTTTCGAGTCCAACTTGCATCCCCGACCTACCATCGCCACGTGTCAAAAACCCGCTTCCCGCAGGTAGTTCTCTACTAACGGTGATGGAGGAGCATGCATATTCCGGATATTGCATTCCAATAACCGATCTTCAGACTTTTATAACAAATAATAAATTAATAATTATCTAAAAATACATAAATAAAAAAATCTTAAATAATATTTAAAAATTAAATTTAATACTTACCATTTCATTTGCTCCACCAATATGTGATTTCTATCAAGACAAATCAATGATCCGGCCATTGATGAAAATCTAAAAAAATTTAAAATTATTTTAAAAAATGAAATTGAGGGGAAATTGAAATTAAATATGGATTTGAGAGAATTTTGGAAGGAAATTGAGAGGAAATTTAAATTAAATATGGGTTTGAGAGAAATTTGGAAGGAAATTTGGAAGGAAATTGAGAGGATTAGAGAGGAAATATTAGATAGGATTTGTTTGTGAAAAAAAAAAGGGGGTAGGGGTATTTATAGTTTTTTTTTACCGTTGGGGGGGCAACGGTCAAATTTTTGACCGTTGGGGGACATCGCGTCCACGTCAGCAGGTCGCGCTAATGTGGACGCGATGTCCTGACACGTACCCTGACATCGCGCTGACGTGGACGCGATTTCCCGGAAAATGGACCATTCCGGTAAATAATCAAAAAATTGGCCCATTTCGGTAAATTTTAAAAAAAACGGCTTTTATTGGTAATTTCCCCTTTTGTCGGTATTAAAAAATAGTATACAATATATAATATTTTATAAAATGTTTAAAACACACTATTTTATATTATTTGTGAACAATGCAAATTTTTAAAAAATTATAAATATTTTTAATATATTTTAATTAATATATTTGTGCACGAATTTAAAAAAAAATTATAAATAAAGTAAAGAGATTAATTTTTTTAAAAATATTTTTGAAAAATAAAATTTAATGGAATAAATTCTGCGAAAATACATTAAGGCTATTTTAACCAAATGAATTTGTTGGCATGCTTTGGAAGATCAGCCCCCCTTTTTTTTTGTTCAATATTATCATAAGCTGAATTCGAGAGAACTTTTCTTTTCCCCGTCGATAAGAGTCAGATAAAATTTTCCAATGGCAACTACTTCAGCTCCGGTATATCCGGCGAACACGCCGATCCCGTTCGATCTATTCGTATCCAAGAAGCACCGTGCTCTCCCTCGTGGCGTCCTTGGATTCGCTGATTCTTCCGGGAACATCGTTTTCAAGGTCAACCGTCAAGATTCCAAATCATCCTTCTCACATGCCAAGGCTATTCTCCTCGATTCCGCGGGAAATCCTCTCATCTCTCTCTACCCTCATAATGTTAGTCTCTCAATCTATGCAGTTTCATCAAAATGAATCACTTTAACTTCAAAAAGTAAAATTTTTTTGGTTTTCTTTTTTGGGTTAAATGCTCTGCAGCTCAAATTAGGAAGTAGAAACCGCTTAGATGATTAAATGTTGTCATAGTTATTGAACTTTTTCGTATTTTTCCTGGTTCAAGGATGGGTCTTGGCAAGGTTTCAAGGGTGATGATGGTGACAAGAATCTGATATTCAAAGTCCAGAGGGTATTGACAAAGTTCACGAGAACTGAGCTGGAGGTATTCCTTGTTTCTGAAAATCAGGGTCAGGGAGAGTTAACTTGTGATTTCAAGGTCATAGGCTGCCATTTCCAAAGATCTTGCACCATCTACAAAGTTGATTCCATTGTGGCTCAGGTATTATAATCTGTAAATCACTCTGATTCCCATTTTCAAAGTTAGGCCTCAATGACCCAAATTAGTTGCTGCTTCTCGCTTTTTTTCTGCAAACATGCCATGTCCCTTTTATGACTGTGCCCTTAGCATTCCAAATGTCTTCTCTTCACAACCATATTTACAACATCTAAAACAGCTGAAGACGAGCTGAAATCAATGCGGAGAAACACAGAGATGAATTGTGAAGAAGAAATTCTTCATTGCATTAACTTACAACCAAAGTTTCCATTTATACTAATCTGCTGTCTACTAACAGCTACTAACTGCATACTAACAAACTAACTGATATTAACAGCTTGTGAACTAACTTTCTAACAACTTGACAGCTAACTTCTCTACAACAACCATGGATGTTTGTCCTATGTCCAAGCTGGAAATAGCTAAACTATTCATTTGACACTGTATAGGAACTGGAAGCTTAACTTTGAGATGTTTGATTAATTGTACAACATGGGACATGAGTTGTAATTCCGTATGGTATCAGCTCAGATAATAAAATTCGTCTACTTATCCAAAAAAGAAGTTGGAAATAGCTATTCCACATAGGAGATCATTGAGATATTTGGCATCAGGTTCCTTTTCCATTGTCTTATTTGGATTAGAAACTTGTCTTACATGTGGGATATAGGATACTGGTCGATGGTCTTTTGAAGAGGAATGAGAGTTGACATCTTGGGATGCAGTCCAATGCTTAAGTTAACAAATATAGGAAAATGTATAGGGTTCAGTACCTTTATTTTATCTCTATCTTTTTATACCTTAATGCCTTGTTTGGTTATTTAATATATTAACACAAGGGAAAGCTTAATTATTACATAAGTATTAAAAATAGTTTGTTATAACATAAAGAATAACTAGTACAAATTTAAACTTGAAATTAGAAGGATGAGTAAAACTCCAGCAAAAAATAAAACCTCTTCAAAATAAGTAAAAATGTTTCCTTCCCTTTGCTGAAAACAAGTCATGTTGGTAGCTAAAAATTCCCAAGTGAAATTAGTTTGTTGCTAACTCATGTACTAGGACATGTTGGAAAAATAATATTCCTACTACACATAGCATAAATTTTCCATCCTTGATTCCCTGGTAATAACCCGGACATGTTCTCTTTCAATATGTGTGCACTGCCTATCTGGCAGCAGCAGGGCTTGTCTTGCACTTCTGCTCCGTCCAGTTAATGGTATAACAATGTTATTGTTGGTTCCTTGATCCTTGTTATAGGCCTCTACTTGAATCAGGTTACTGGTTCGTACACTATAGGTTCTTATGTCATACTTTCTTTGTGGTACTAGTGCTTCGCATTTTTACATTCTAATTCTATGCTTTCACTGATGCAGACCAGTCTTATGCACAAACTTCGGAAGATCTGTGTTAGTAGGAGTAAATTTCGGCTGACCATGTTTCCTAGCTTAGAAGATCCTTCTTTGGTTGTTGCACTTGTGGTAATATTCTTGTTTAGTGGCCCCAAGAAATTCCAAGTTCTGGATAAAATACCCATATCTATATGAAGTTAGAAAAATATCTCAAGCAGAGGGAACCTTTGAAAAACCCAAAAATGGAGGGTGAGGTGGTTAGTTCTCTTTTAGGTATTTTATGTGATGGTGTTGACTGTTTAGTCTCTGGGGATCATGCTGATGAATTTAAGGATTATTTCTCAAAAATCAGGATGGAGAGGGAGATGGCAGCCACGATGAAAGTGTTTGATGGTGGTTGGTCGGCCATAACTGTGGGAGGATGGGGTGAAAGAACAAAGACAGAAACTTTATTGAGGAAGGTGATATAAAAGCTGTTTCTGCGAACGGAAATTGTTTCAATTTCAATTAAATGGATCATATAGGCCCTTTAATTTATTTCTTTTGGTCTAAATAAGTCTTTTATTCATTGCAAACCATAGTTATTGAAGTTTGAGACTGTAAGAAGAGTGTAGTCAACTACGGAGGCAATATCCCATGTTTTGCTTCCCTTTCCATTGATGGCTTTGATTAATGTTTTCACAGTCTGACTCTAAGATTACATTCTGCCATCTTTTCGCAGCTATAAGATTGGGGGAACCTAGCCTTAAAAGCAAGAGCTTCAGCCACTTGTGCTGACAAAGCGAACACCAGTGCATTGATTCCGTCAACCATTTCTCTGTTGCTGTTCCTAGTGACAGCAATACCACTCATTTCAGATTGGTTTAAGAATGCAGCATCGCAGTTTGACTTTGATAACCTGTGGAGGTGGATTATACCATTCTGGAGAGTCAGAGGCGTTTGGCTGAAGCCTGCTCCTTGAGTGAAGTCCTGATGCCCAAAGAACACCACATTCCACACCACGGCTCAACTTCCTTCCTTTCGAATGTCCACCTATGGCATGCCTTCTAAATTCCCCAGCTTTCTGTAGCATTCGATTTGTCTAAACTGTCAAGCTGGTAGTTAGAATTGGCCAATTTCTTGGTTGATGAGAAATACCAGGAAAATGGAGTTCTCCTTTATAGGCAATTTGTTTGTGTTTTTTCTCAAGAGGAATATGAAAGTAGAAAAAGGGTGTGAGTTTGCATTTTTAGTGGTTTAAGGGAATATGTGGGGGAGGTTCCAATTCAATAAAAAAAATAAACAAACCTGACTGCTCCCATTGTTTCACCAATTGTTTAAAATGTTCCTTGAATTTAGAATATGATATGATTACTTATACTTTTTTATAAGATAAATATATTTTTCTGGTATTGGAGTTGAGTTTTAAATTTAAAGTTGTACTTGTGTTTTTTATTTATTTAGATTGATTTTTAAATTTGGATTTCCTCATATACTTTAGTTCATTTTTGTAATCTGTTAAATGAAATTCATTTATAATTAGTAATAAATAAATACAAATTTATAAAAATAGTTAAATAACAATCCAAACATATTAAGCATAATAATTTCACTAACAATTTAAATATACATAATCATTCTGAATAAGTTAAAAGTTTCATAACAATTTGCAAAAAATAAAATAAAATTTAACATCTTCGATCATACGTCGAATATTCCATAAAATAATATGAAAATAAAATAATCATTTTAAATAAATTTTATGCATAATTAATAATAAATAAATGCAATTTAAGAAAAGTTATTAAATAATAATCCAAACAAATTAAACATAACAATTTAACTCCAATTTAAATATACTTAACAATTTAAACATAAGAATTCCAAACAAATTAAAAGTTCCATAACAATCCCAAATAATTTTATTACTCAACTCATGCTAATTGTATATATTATAATCTATTATAAAGTTAGTTACACGTTCAGGATTTAAGATTACATATCGTTAATATTAAAATGCACATTATAGTATCATTCATAATGGTACATAAGGTTACATATCATTAATAATCTACATTGATTACGTAATGATAACTGTATACATTATAATCTTCATAAAGTTAGTTACATGTTTTAGGTTTAAGCTTACATAAGGTTTAACTTCACACTTTGACACATGGCAAAAATAATATACAAAAATTATTTGTCGTTAATGCCACGTCAATATATTTTAACGATATTAGTTAGGTACCTAAAAAAAGTACCAAGTTGGCTTACGGTTTTCAAGTTGAAGTATCACTTAAATAAATAAATAAAAGTTTTAAATATCAAGTAAATATAAGTTGCCAAGTTTAGTACCTCCATCTATATTAACCATTTAATCTTTAAGCTAAATTCATATACCAAATAATATATTTACTTTATTATATTATACATCAAACTTTTCTAATGTTATTTATAATATTAAATTTTATAATTAGATTAGAATTAAAGATCTTTTTTTATATTACCTATAGAATCGAACTTTATAATTAGATTAAGAGTGTTGATATAAGTATACAACAATGAATGAGATAAAAAGGAGAATGTGATGGTACCAAAGAAGCTAATTTTTCTTAGACAAACGAAGAGCTAGAAAAAAGAAAGGAGTAAGGAGGTTACGAAAGCAAAGGAGAGTGAGTGTGAGGATAAGTGCTTAAGATTACTGAGGGCCCAAGATCTTTTTCTCATCGTTCTTCTAAGTATTAATAAGGGAATGTCACGTGCTTGGTCGTGTCACATCATTGAAAGTACTGGTGGTGGTCTGCTCATGTGGTTGATTAGGTGACAAGTTGGTTGTCCTCAAGTGAAATATTGCTTTGTCATTTCTTTAGTTGAGATAGTACGAGATTATTATGCCTCAATGGTCTTTAATGGTCTCTTCTTGGTGGTAAGTGCATTCCCACTAAAAGTAAGTGATTTGATGGGTGAGACATGCGGGGTGCTTGGTGATAGGTGACAAACTAATTAGAAGCAATATATTATTCAAGAGATCTTTAAATCGGAAATTAGCCGAACGATGCGAGCTAAAGGGCAATCCATATACATCTTTCAAATAGCTTTTTGTAGTGCTATATGTCCAGAGAGTATATGAATAGAATAAGGAGTATTTCCTGATTTTACTTTTATATAACTTTACTCTATTTACTAAACTATTAACATGTCAACAAGAAGAAGTAAATGAAAGTTTGTCTTTATTTTTTTCTTAATTTGATTATGAATTTTGTTTTAAGTTCATAATGATTAGATCAAGAAGGTTAGATAGTTATTTCAAATCCACATCTAACAAAACATGATTTTTTAAAGAAATTGATGTATTTTCATGTTTAGTTTACGGTTTATAAAAATTAATTATTTTAGAAATTTGATATCATTTTAAAGGTTTGAACCCTTATTCTTATTTTAGAAGTACAATATGTCTCACCATTACACTTAATATTTGTTAATAAAATGTAAAATATACTTAAAATAAATGATCAAATTATAAATACGCATCTATTTATCGTATAAATGATTTGGACTGAACTAACATTTTATGTACAAATTGATGGTTAAATAGAAAAGAATGTTATTAATAAGCTATTAATATTTTCAGGACTCAATTAGAATAAATTAAATTTAAGGGTTAGTTTGAAGTAGACCTGCTCATGGGTTGGGCCACTTGGCTTGCTCGAAAAGTGGGAGAGTTTAGGTAAAAATATAGGTTCGAAAAATGGATTTGGGCAAAAAAATAAGGTCGTTTAGAAAAGAAAGCCGGTACTTGGATAAGGCTTTTTTTTTTTTTTTTATTATTATTATTATTATTATTATTATTATTATTATTATTATTATTATTATTTTGCTACTATTTCAATATTAGAGGTATTTGATTGTTAAATTATACTATTTTAAGTTATACTATTTTAATCTTATTTAAATTTATTTTCAATTTGTTGGGAAACATTTATTTTAATATTTTTGATGTATTATATTTTAAAAAAAATTATATAAAAAATTAATATGGGTCGGGCTTAGATTTTAATATTTTTATCTGAATCGGACTTGAATAAAAATTTAAGTCCATTTTTCGGATTAGACCTAAGCCTAACAATTGGCCTAAAATTTTGATTGAGCTCGATGCAAACCCAGCCCGGTCCATGGGATATTTGATAAATTAATACAAAATATTAATGTAACCTTCCCGTGACCGCCTGAGTGAAGGCAAGGGCAGGTAAAATTGCCCCAAAATGAAAATTTTGATTTTACAAATAGCCAAAGGCAATATTACAAGGTAGCTCCTCGTTCTTCTCCTTCTTCCCTTGTTTTTCCAGCAAGCAAAGGCACATTCACTTCCCCGCGCCGCCTTTGGATCTTTTGTTCTAATATCCCTCCTTCCTTTTTCACTCTCTCTGTGTAAACCCCTTCTCACGTCTACCCAACGGTGTCGTTTTTCCAATCTTAGTACGCCTGAATGGGGAGACAGAAGGGTGATGGAGCCAGGAGCAAGGCACGCCCTTCAAGCAGCAGGTTTCCTCTTTTCCTCTATTTTTCTAATTCAGTTCATTAATTCTCCATTTATTGAAACATTAAATCTCTTTCTTTAACCTATATGCTGTAATTTTTTGTTTACCTGTCGGCTGCAGCCTTGCGGCTTCTCTGTTGCCATCGAGTTCGGCTGCCGCTGCCGCTTCCGTTGGATTCGGAGGCTACGTCGGTAGCTCCCGCCTTGATTCCTCTCTCTCCACCGAAGATTCCAATCCTCTTTTGGTAAACGCTAAAAGTTTTGTATCTTAATTAATGAAGTTACCAATTTATTCTTCCAGTTTGATGATTTGTTTGCAATTGCAGGATATAGATAGTGAAGTCGCACAACACTTAAAAAGGCTGGCACGGAAGGATCCTACTACCAAGGTAGGTTTTTTTATTTTTTGCGTCAATATATGCGGCGAACTCCATAAACTTTTTGCATTTGACATGTCTTAGTTTTTCGGTCTTGATTACTGTGATCACCTTTTCCATTTGATAATCAATCGAGTAGATCTTCATGATCAAGGAAAGTCCTTCTTTGCTTAGTTATAACTTATAACCAGCTCAGTTTACATGTAGTGACCAGCTTCTTGTTCATTAACAGCTTAAAGCTCTGGCATCCCTGTCTACTCTGCTGAAGCAAAAGTCTGGAAAGGAAATAGTACCAATCATTCCACAATGGGTATGATTTAATTCTTTGCTCTTTACTGGTCTTTGCAGATGCATCAACTGAGTCAGTTTTATATGAATTAAACACTGAAGTAGACTTTAAAAAGGTAGGTGGGGAAAAGCAGTGCCTAGAGAAAGATATTGACATGGAAAGAGAAATCATTTAAAAAGCTAGGGTTTATAATTTTCTAGTGTTGACATGATGAAAATTTTGATTGAGTTTACCTTCATTGTGGGGAAAAACAAAGAAAGAAGAGGAACGCATGAAAGTGTTTCTGAAATTGGTCAGCAGATGCTGAAGTCTAAAATATTGGAACTGAAAACAAATTACTCCAAAATGTGATCTCACTAATCACACTGTGGAACTTGAAACTTTGGTATTGTTGAAATTAGACTCGATTCTTTGTTTGGCTTCTTTTGGATGTTAAAGGAAAAACAATTAAACCAAAATAATACTCACTGATGCCAATGGGTTTCATGTAAATTTCAAATTTTCAACCCTTAAACTTGGTTTAATATGTTTCAGTATTGCTGTTCTCTCCTTCATACAGGCATTTGAATACAAGAAGCTCTTGCTGGACTATAATCGAGAAGTTCGGCGAGCTACTCATGAAACAATGACTAATCTTGTCACTGCTGTCGGGTTCGAACTTCTTCCCTTCTCCCCCCCTCTTTTTTTGTATGGCCAGTGAATGTTATTTTCTTACCTTGTGTATGACAACTTCAATGGATACATTGTAGTGAAGGAGTAGTGAAGGATATCATCATAATATCAATCATTAAGGCTTGACTCAATGAATTCTGAAAGACAGAAATTTTGGTCTTCTTGTTGCTTAATTGTATGAATATCTTCTGTTTGATAATTTAGAAACAAATACAGGGCTCAAGCAATAATGTTTTGAAAATGATTTTCATTGAAGATTAGAACCCGATACAGTGATTCACATGTTATTTATTTTGAAAATTTATGCTTTTTGAGTTAGAAGAGGTGTGAAGTAAGGAAGATGACTTCCTTGTGAAGAGAAGCAAAGAAAAAGGAAGTCTTATTTTCTTTCACATCTCTTTAGTACAATCATTTGCCTGTTTTTTGTCATGCAATAAAGACTAGGTTCTTGGCATGTTTTTCTCAGGAGAGATTTGGCACCGCATTTGAAGTCCTTGATGGGACCATGGTGGTTCTCTCAATTTGATCCCAGTTCTGAAGTTTCACAAGCTGCTAAGCGTTCATTACAGGTTTGAATCAAATTCATGTTTTCTGGGGGTTCAATCTCCTTGGCATCCTATGAATTGTTAAACAGAAATTTAATGTAGCCTATGCATCGTGCATGTGGTGTAGTTGTAACTTTTTGAACATTTTAATATGGTAGGATGTGGTGGGTTTGGACAGGTAGTTTTATTTATTTATTTAATCATTGATTCATTTGGTTGTAAACAACAGGCTGCCTTCCCTGCTCAGGAAAAGAGATTAGATGCTTTAATCTTATGCACAACTGAGATTTTTATGTATTTGGAAGAAAATTTGAAGCTTACTCCACAAAATCTGTCTGATAAAGCTGTTGCTTTGGATGAGTTGCAAGAGATGCACCAGCAGGTATGCATAGATCTGTTTGGATATGCTTTTGTTAGGGACAAGTTTTCTACTCCATATTACTTATAACCTTTAAAGTTGCAATAGTTATGTCACCCTAACCTGTTCATTTTTCCTGTTAATTTTCTGCCTTGGCATTGCACTGGTAAGTAAAATATCACCTGCTTTTTTATTTTTTGGTTTTCCTTTTCTTGGTTGAGGGACATCACTTATTTGTGAAGAAGCATAACCATATATGTTTTTGAGGCTACCAAGTGGAAACACAAGGTGCATAATTTTTCTTAATCACTTCCAACACTCGCCAATCCTTGAAGATATCAGACAAAACATGCACATTATATGTTTATTTTTACATAAATGCTTGTATGAGTGTATCAAAATTATACGTACAGTTCATGCTCATGCATCTGTGTTTCTCAAACATAAACATGTACATATTTGATATATGCTGAATCACTATTGAAGAGCATAGGCATTAACAGCCTCTTATATTGCTGCTTGGGTTTCTTTGTATGTGTTCATGAAATATTTTGTAATTTTCCTCTTATCTCTTTAATATTAGGTGATATCTTCTTCATTGCTGGCTTTGGCAACACTTCTTGATGTTTTGGTCTCCGTGCAAATAGAAAGACCTGGTTTTGAAAATTTATCTGCCGAGCAAAAACGTGCTTCTAAGGCTAAGGCTACTGCAATTTCTTTTGCAGAAAAACTCTTCTCTGCTCATAAATATTTTCTAGAGTTTTTGAAGTCTCAAAGCCCTGCTGTTCGGTCAGCTACATACACAGTCTTAAAAAGTTTCATTAACCACATTCCTCAGGCTTTTGATGGGGGAAATATGAAAACTCTTGCTACAGCAATTCTTGGTGCTTTCCAGGAAAGAGATCCTGCTTGTCATTCTTCAATGTGGGATGCAATATTGTTATTTTCAAAGAGATTTCCTGACAGTTGGACTACCTTAAATGTTCAGAAATCCGTATTTAACCGGTTTTGGTCTTTTATAAGGAATGGATGCTTTGGATCTCAGCAAGTTTCTTATCCAGCACTGGTTCTATTCTTAGATTCTATTCCTTCTAAGGCCTTCTCAGGAGACAAATTTTTTCTTGATTTTTTCCATAACCTATGGGCTGGAAGGAATCCAGTTCATTCTCCAAATGTGGATCGACTAGCATTTTTCAGGGCATTTAAAGAGTGTTTTTTTTGGGGATTATATAATGCTTCTAGGTACGAGTTACTTAAGTTTTTCCTTTGCAGTCCTTGTTATTTAGCGGATAGGATGTTCTCAATTCTTGCCACTTGTATCATTTATTTTACTTAGAATGCTAACTCATGCTTTCTCAACTTACCAGATTTTGTGACAGTGTTGATTCTGTCTCTCATTTCCGGACCACCCTTATTAACGATATCCTTGTAAAGCTTCTATGGCAAGACTACCTATCATCTGTGAGCTCAGAAGACCAGGATAGTGATCAGCCTCTCAGTGGGAAGGCAACGGAAATGCAGAATATCAAGTACCCAATAAGTTATCTTCAGGAGTTGGGAAAATGCATTGTTGAAATTCTTTCTGGCATTTATTCACTGGAAGAGGACCTTCTCTCTTTGTTTTGTGCGGTGTTTCAAGAAGCTTGTGAGGGATTGTTTCAGCAAAAAGCAACGACAGAACAGCCAACACTGAATATAGAACCAATTATAAAATTTCTGTTCTTAGTGGATCAACATGCAAAGCAAGAGGGTGAATCTTGGCCTTTGTTGCATTTAGTAGGGCCAATGTTGGCCAAGTGTTTCCCATTGGTCAGATCACTTGTAAGTTACCATGGCATGAACACTATTTGTCAGATATACGTTGCTCAATTATGCTTACATGTGCTGCACTGCTATTTATGTAACTATGTGAATACATGTGGGATGGGATGGATGGCTATAAATTATAACTCCTTCCATGCTGTACATACATCTTAACTAGTTGTTTATGAAAAAACTACCTACTTATTGCTGCTGCTGGTAATTGTGTATGGGAAATCGTTTATATCTAGTGTTCTTTGTTAATGGAAACGAAATGACTTTTTGTTTACTTCCTTGTATCTTCGGTCCCTGAAGTATCTTTAGTTGTTTTAAAGAAATATCATTGTGAGCTGGATAAGAAATTAGTTTCTGTTTCTCTGGTAGCCTGGGCTTCATAAAATAGTGCCTTTATTATGATTTTCATTTCACTTGTTTTTCTGTTATCTCTACTTTTCACTTCTGAATATAAATGTCAAAATTGGAAATGACAAGTGAGGTTTCATCAGGAAGTTGAAATGACCAGATAAATTTTAATTTAGCTGGGATACCAGTCCAGAGTCTCCTTTTTCCTGCTCTGCAGCAGTCCTTCACCTCTTTCTTGATAATTCTAAGTCATCTAAACATGCTTTTATTTGAACATTCACATCTGGATTTTCCTCCGCAACAGGATTCAGCAGATGGTGCAAGGCTACTATCCATTTCAGTTTCAATATTTGGAGCCCGAAAGGTACTCCAAGCGATTTTTTCCAACAACAATGCACCTTTTTGTGGTCCTCCCTGTGAAAAGGACAGTGAAATGAAGCTGGAGTATTTTCTTCAAGTTTACAAGGAAACATTCATTCCTTGGTGTTTGCGTGGACATAATTGTACTACCAGTGCTCGACTAGATCTGTTGCTTGCATTGCTTGATGATGAGTGTTTCTCCGAGCAGTGGCATGCTATTATTACATATGCCATTGACTTGGTAAATTCTAAGATTGACTCGGGCTCCATGGACTCAAATCACTTAGCAGTGTTGGGAATGCTTTTTGACAAAGCAAGAAATGAGATTAGGATAAGGAAAGTGGGAGAAGATTCTTTTCATCCGCCGGGTTCTCTCCCAGATCATTGGCATCATGAGCTTCTTGAAGCAACTGCTGTTTCTGTTGCCTTTTCCCTTCCTCCTTTTGGAACTTCTGATGCACAGTTTGTGTGGTATGTGATAGCAAAAGCATGATCTGTTTTACCCTCTGCAATTTAAATTACAGGAAGTAATGTGCAAGTATCAATATTACCCAGAAGACTATTAATGTTTTAACCCCCCAAAAAAAAAAAAAAAAACCCTAGTAGAATACTACAAGTAAAATTGTGCCTTAACAACTAGCCATGTGCTTTATTGTTCATAATACAATAGTACAGCATTGCATATCATGACATTTGTCAATGATTGACATGACCTGTTATATTTCTTGGAAAATCATAGCAGTTTGTCATTTGCTTTCTTGAATATCCTTGAAACAAAATAATGATTTTGGGGATGTAGGGGACCTAAATTCTTGCTCATACTATGACAAAGAATAGGCTAATTATTTGTTAAATGTGAAGAATTGTCTCTCATATTGAATCCATTTATGTTTTTGCTGACCTATTCATTTATATTTCTGTGCTTTGACCCCTTGTTGTTTGTACCGTCTGTAGTTCTGTTCTTGGGGGTGCAACCGAAGGCAATCTAGATTCATTTGTCTCTAGGAAGTCAATGACCTTGATATTCCGGGAAGTTTTGAGAAAGCTAGTTTCTTTTATTCTGGATTCATCTTTCAGTTCTGTTAAGCAGGCAAGTGCTTTGTTTGATTCTGAAGAGAATTGCCTTGGATTAGACAGCAAGAATACTGCAAATGTGGTCGATATGGCTCGTTTTGCTCTTCAAATAGTTGAGGGTAGTTTCTTTTGCTTAAGGGCACTTGATGAAGAAAGCGGCTTGGTTTCAAGTATTTCAGCAGCTGTGTTTATTATTGACTGGGAGTATAGGATGAGTGTAGCAGTAGAGGATGCTCTAGATGATGAGTCAAGGAAAAAGATTAAGGCACGGATGGATATTTGTGAATCAGCACATGGTTATCTATCCAATATCAGCAATTTGTGGAAAAGCTTCAGCGGAGATGTGAGAAAAGGAATAAGGAGTATCTTGATTTGCACTATTAGACTTGCTATCTTCAGGGAAGATAAACTAGACAACAAAAAGTTTGCGGCTTTGTGCTGCATGATGATGACAGATGTGCTTGAGCATCTTTGTCAGGATCAGTATGAGGAACAAAACCTGTTGGATCATCTTCTAAGCAAGGGTGATATGTGGCCTTGGTGGATCACACCTGACTTGAATTCCATGGAAGGACTGTCTAAATCAGATACTGAAGGAATCTATGTGAGTGTGAGTGGTGTTATATCCCTAACTGTTCTTGCTGACATAATTCCTCTCTCTCTCTCTCTCCATATATATATATAAGGCATACATATACATGATCTGATACATGTTAAAATGTCATTAATTGCCCCTTTTATGATGCAAGCATCTCTTTTAAATTTATAGCAACAATTTAACTGTAGTAGGATGGTTTGAAAGTGCCTTGTGTTTGTTATTTGATGTCTTTATTGGTTGTTCCACTGTCTTAAGTGGTCTGTTGAAAACTAGTACACTGCTTTTAGTGAAACTATACTGACACGCAAGAATCTCATATTCATATAATTGATGTTTTTAGTGTGTGCTTCTGTTTGTATGAGTGGTTTATTGAATTTATACAATTTGCAATTTCTCAAGTATATGGTAACTAAAAAATTGCAAATGTTTGTTGGATGCAGGCATATGGTAACTACAAGTTTGTTTCTTTAATTGATAAACTTATTTATAAACTTGGGTTGCATAAAGTCATTGCTTGTGATGACCTGGACATTTTACCATTATTAACCAAGGATTCAGCAAATACCAAGGTTACTTCTCGAGCTTGGGTTGCTGCTGAAGTACTGTGCACATGGAAGTGGCCAGAAGGAAGTGCTGCAACCTCTTTCTTACCTCAACTAGTCTCGTTTGCCAAGAGCAGAAATTATTCTTCATATGGAAGCATCTTGGATTCCATTTTCAGCATTTTATTTGATGGTGCTCTCATTTATGGTGAAAACTGTTCACAGAGTTTGCTTCATGCATGGCCCACTTTAGGTGAAGATATGGAGGATATTGAAGAGCCCTTTTTGAGAGCTCTTGTATCTTTCCTTTTCACATTGTTAAAAGAAAATATTTGGGGTCCAGAAAAGGCTATGGCTCTGTTTCAGCTTCTAGTAGATAAACTCTTTGTAGGTGAAGCAGTAAACTCAAATTGTTTGAGGATACTTCCTTCAATTTTATGTGTTCTTGTACCAACTTTATGTCAAAGAAGTATCAGGTCCAGTGAATGTACTAATAAGGATGGTAAACCTGATCCGCTCAATGAAAATCAGATGCAGGATGCCGTCAAAAGCTGGATCCAGAGGATTCTACTATTTCCACCTTTGGTCACATGGCAAACTGGACAAGGTACGCATGCCCTTTTTATAATTTATATCCAGTTAATTTTACGGCATAAGACCAATTGCTCTTAGGTCATAACGATACCTGATTCAGTATCTTGTTTCACTTTTGATGCATGTGCATTGCAACTTACACAAAGACAAGCTCCTTGTAAGAATTTGTTTCCATTAAATAGGTCTTGATCATTTTTATTTGGTTGCTTATGCTTGTTGGTGGACCTTATTCCCTTCACTTTTTATATCTGCATGATTTGGTTGAAATAGGTTATTTCTACTTTAAGTTGTGTCCTCCTCACTTTTTCTTTTCTTTTCTCTCTCTTCGATTTTTTTATTCATTGATTTTCTTTTTGGGTGTTGCAATAGATATGGAAGAATGGTTCCACTTGGTCTTTTCATGTTACCCTTTAAAGGCTACTGGAGGTAATGAAATAATGAAACTGGATAGAGACATTGATCATGAGGAGAGAGTTCTCTTACTGAATTTATTTCGGAAGCAGAGGAATGAAAGTGGTAGATCAATTGCTGCTAATCAGTTGCCAGTGGTACAAATCTTGCTGTCAAAGCTAATGGTTATTTGTCTGGGCTATTGCTGGAGAGAATTTGATGAAGAAGATTGGGAGTTTCTATTTTTCCACCTAAGATGCTGGATTGAATCAGCAGTGTTGGTGATGGAGGAAGTTGCTGAAAATGTGAACGAAATAGTCACTGAACACTCTTCTTCTGATAACGCTGATCTTATTCATAAAAAACTTGAAGAGAGTGTGTTGATTTCTGACAATTCTCTTATAAATATCAGTAAAAATTCCGTCTTCTCATTTTCTTTCCTTTGTGGGCTTTTGGAACTCCAACCAACAGAAGACACGGATAATTTGAACCCCTTAAGAACAGAAAGATGGGATCCAATTAAAAACCAGATTCTAGAAAGCATTCTCCGCTTGTTCTTTTCCACTGGCATTGCTGAGGCAATAGCTGGTTCTTATTCTTTTGAGGCTGCATCTATTATATCAGCTTCTCGATTTTATCATAGGTCTTTCTGGGAATCGGTTGCATCAAGTGTACTCAGATCTCCTCCACATACTAGAGATGAAGCAGCGAAATCAATCAAACTCTGGGGACTAAGCAAAGGGCCTATTTCCTCTTTGTATGCCATCCTATTTTCTTCGAGGCCAATGCCATCTTTGCAGCTTGCTGCCTTTGCTGTTTTGTCAACAGAACCTGTTTCTAAGTTGGCTGTCTTTGGTGAAGGAATTGCACCTTGCTTGGAATTTGATTCAAATACCTACCAGGAGTCTATTAATCTTGATCTTTCACCAGAAGAGAATATCCATTTGACAAAAGAATTATCTTACATAATTGAGAAGTTACCTTATGATGTTCTTGATATGGATTTAGTGGCAGAGCAGCGGGTATATTTGCTTTATGTACAAAAATTTGCTGAAAATATTTGTCCATTTTCCTTTTGATATAATGATATATACTTTTTTTATATATATCTTTTGCAGGTACATCTATTCCTTGCTTGGTCTTTATTGTTATCCCATTTGTCATCATTACCTTCATTATCAAATCCAAGGGAGAGACTGGTACAATATATTCAGAATTCTGCTAATCCACTGATACTAGATTGCCTGTTCCAGCATCTGCTTTCCGACTTATCATTAATGCATGTTCTAAAGAAGAAAGATGGGGAGCTTCCGAATGTTATATCAGAAGCTGCAACTGCAGCCAAATGCTCCATCACGTCAGGGTCAGTATTGTTTTCTGTGGAATCACTTTGGCCTATTGATCCTGTGAAAATGGCTGCATTTGCTGGAGCGATATATGGCCTTATGCTTCGTTTGCTTCCTGCTTATGTGTGGGGATGGTTTAGTGATTTACGTGATCGTTCTACTTCATCAATGATTGAATCTTTTACTAGAACATGGTGCAGTCCTCCTTTGGTTGCTAACGAGCTCTCCCTGGTGTGTATCTTTATCTAAAATGTCTCTATTTCTAATGAGCAAAGTAATTGTTAAAAAATATAGCAACCCTCTTACACCACTCATTGAATTTTAAATATTTTTGATGACTTTTTTGGAAAATGAGTGATGTTGGAATTACTGGATCAATTGCCATCAAATGACAAATGCATGCTTTAGTATCCTTCTACTTTAAACTAGATGGAAACTGACTTGTAGGCAACCACTTATCGTAACAAATGAAGTTTATTGTTTCCTGACCAACTTGCCCTCTGAAGCACTTTTGTTTGAATTTTTTCAAATACTTGACTTGAACCTGAAGAGGAAGAGCTAGAAAAGAAAATTGATCAGGTTCAGAATTAGGTAGTTTTGACTAGTTTCTTCTGCTATGCAGATAAAAACAGCGAATTTTGCTGATGAGAACTTTTCAGTAAGTGTGAGCAAATCTGCAAATGAGGTTGTTGCTACCTATACAAAAGATGAGACAGGAATGGATCTCATTATTCGTCTTCCTGCGTCTTACCCATTACGGCCTGTAGATGTTGATTGTATGAGGAGCCTAGGGATAAGTGAAGTGAAGCAGAGGAAGTGGTTAATGTCTATGATGATGTTTGTTCGTAATCAGGTAACTTATCTACTATCTAATATTTTAATTGCATTCTTTTTTTTTTTCTTTTTTTCCCTGAGATGCACTTCATTTGTGATGCAGAATGGAGCTTTAGCTGAAGCCATACGAGTATGGAAGCGTAATTTTGACAAGGAATTTGAAGGTGTTGAGGAGTGCCCTATATGTTACAGTGTTATCCACACTGTGAACCACAGCCTTCCTCGTCTTGCTTGCAAGACTTGCAAGCACAAATTTCATGCAGCGTGCCTCTACAAGTGGTTCTCGACTTCTCACAAATCTTCGTGCCCCTTATGCCAGTCTCCGTTCTAACCTTGAAGTCAATTTTGAGTTAATGGTTTTTTGTGGCATTTTTGCTCCCTGGATATGTGATGTGCACTTCATTTGCAAAAAGGAAGTGAATTATGCTCACGGCTTAGGGCCTTCGATCATGTGATCTGGTGTGCAAAGATGAACATGGTCGATATTAGTTCAGACTAGAGCTCAGGGGGGTGTACATGGAATGACAGGCAAGCTCTCTCTCACACTCCCCCTCTCTCAGATACACATGGTACACACGTGCGCACGCAGGTGATCTCCTGCCCAAGATGAGCACAATTGGAGTGATGATCCTTTTTCTTTTCACTTTGTATGTTTTCATTTGTACATTACTTGATTGCATTTCACTTGCAGGTTTCGTAGGTTTGCTGAATCAAGTTGGCTTCTGTTGTCGAGTATTTTTGGTGATTTTCACCTGATATATAACATATACATGTTACATATATGAGGATTTAGTCTCCGTATATCAACTGCTATTAAATCATAAATAGGAAAGTAGGAAATCACAAGATTTTGATATTGGATATGATAATTTATTTTCTTGTCAAGGGAAAAGAAAATCAGGTGATGTCGTGTCGTACATCAGTTGATGATAATGTAACTTTATAGGTCCATGATGTAGCCGAGAGGACGCAAAAATATGAAGGGATCCTACAAGTTTTGAATGGGTGATACTATTACTAGGAAACTTCAGCCGGAAGCAGTAATGGCAAACACAACAGTTGCCGCCTGCCTCATCTAAACTGTATATGTAACCGTGGAGGGCAAATTAAAACGGGAATAAATGTACGGGGACATTTTGCACTTGGCAGTCTTGACGAAGCTGTTTTTCCTACCGCGGTTGAGCCAGAGCTTGTCATCATGCATCATGGACCTAAAGCCCCTCACCTGCAAAACAATTATATATAGTTGAGAATAATACTATTTAGGAACCATAATAAAATAGTATTACATTAACATGGCACGATAAATGAAAGAAATTCGATGGAGGAAAAAGATGAATTGACAAATAACTACAGCAAAGGTTTAGAAACGAACTTAATTTTGTCATATTATCAAATCAACTCAATAATAAACTTTAGTCAATCAATAAATTATGGGACCAAATCTAAGAGACCCATCATCACTGTCAAGAACTCGAGATTCCTTACGACGATGCATGAAAAGTAAAGGTCCAAATGTCTTATCTTCCTCATTATTTTAGAATCCAATTTTGATAATCCCATTACGGATGAAAATTGGAACACGACTGAAAGAACAGAGAGTTGCCAAGTCTACCTTTCAGAGCTTTGATCTCGATTAAGCCGTTTGACTTTTTTTTGGTCAATTAATTGTAGGAGTCAACTTAAATGTACTTTTCGAGATTTATCTGATATAAAAGACTTTTGATCGAGCAAATTGCTGTCTCTTTACTTCACTAGAAGATTCATCGAGATGTGAGAAATAATTTTGTAGTCATTTAAGCTATATCCAATCACCACTAAACTTGTCCGACATCTCACCCAACAGTTTTGCCAAATTGGCCTTCAATCCTTAATGTGCGAGACACTCATAATGATTGCTTTATTAGTAAATGAAGTTGTGGTATCACACCCTCAAGTGTAATAGTATATTGGCTCCACAGAAAATGAAATGAGTGTGCTTCGAGTCTCCATCTCTTCAAAAAAGCATTGATAAGTGCATATACCAATTTAGTCCCACTGAGCATATAAGATGCGTATAAGAACCTCGCCTCATTCAAGTATCACTCTATAATGTATGATGTTTTCACACTTAAATTATGTACATATGTTTCAATAATGTGATCTATGTCCTAATTGTGTAAATATAAAACAAAAAAATTGCTAAATAAATTTCAACAAATTAATAAATGCTATTAACAAAATAAAAATATAATAATATTTTCTTACCAATAATAATAGATGTAGGAAATGTGCTTATGATTTAGACCAACCAATAGCGTTGGTATTTTTAAAAACTGTAACATTTGTTTAATTAATTTATTCAATATACAAATAACTTATTTAACAAAGAAATAAGTTTATATTTTATAATATTATTAAAATACCACTTTAGTTAACATAAATTTACAATTTATTTAATATAAAAATGTCGTTAAATATAATATAGTAACTAAACCCTATAATAATTTATGCTAACCATAAAACCTATTATCAAAAATTTAAACACATTAAAAATAAATTACCTTATGTTACTTTAGAAATTTGAGATGATGAAAATAGAATAAAACACAGAATTAATTACTAATATTTGGTAATTAAAAGGAAAATATTTAGAAATTTATTTAGAATTGAAATGGAGAATGAAATTTAAAGATTAGGATGGATGAAAATGAGTAAGAATAAAATGAAATTGAAAGAGTTTTATATAGGGGAAGGTCAAAACGCTAACATTACTGTTCCTTTATTTTTTTAAAATTTAAATTTAATTTACCGTTGAATTCAATGGTTACAAAATTGAACAACTTAGATTTTGTAATCGTTGTGATCTTACCGTCACGAGAGGGAGGTTGGTTTTGTTATTTCCATAAATTTACCTAAAACCAGCTTAAAGTCCTAATTTTATTTCAAAAACGACATTTTTGCATATAAATCTACAACACATTTCTAGCTTATAGCCTACTACTATTAGCATAAACCCTAAAAGCAACAAAAATTTAATCTTTTGTTTGAATGTAAGATCATTTTTATGTTGATTGAGTCTTAATTCGATAAGTATGGGTATTGTTGTCAATGCAAGAGGATGCGAGTTTAAATGTACTGAAGCACATTATCCTCTTATTTTATGGGTTGGAGAGTAAGGGTGAAGCCAGAAAATTTTTTTAGGGGAGCAGAATTAAATTGTAATTTTTACAATAGTAAAAATGCAATTTCATTATTTTAATAGCCTATATCTTTATAATTTTTAAAGAATTAAATCAAATTATTATCATTTTTAGGGGGACCAAAGTACAATTATACCTTTACTAATTTAAAATTTTAAAAATTTCAAAGAGCCTAAATGGACAATTTTCTATTTTAGGAGACCTGACCCTGCCAGCCCCGTTGATTTCGCCCCTGTTAGGGAGAGACTATGAGTAGTTCTAGATATTGTCTTAAAAAGTGAAATATTATTAGAACCTTAAAATATAATGAGATAGTTAAAAAAATATTTTTATTACAATAAATTCTCAAAAAAATATGTGAATTAAACAGCAAAAGTTAATTGCTGCTATTGATTCTTATTATTAAGCATTTGTAGGTCCATGAAACAGATCCAAATTCCAAAGCCCAAGAAAATTGGATAAATGTAGGCCGCCATTAAGTTTAAGAATCTATGTAGGGGCTTCCTAACCCTTAAGCAGCCCAATCAATGGCTTATCACTCCAAGTCTCTGAACTCAAGCTCTTTTTCTTCTTCTTCGCCCCAACCAAATTGAAAACTTCAGCTTGAGATTCTGCAAATCAAGCGAAAATGCTAACAGCGGATATACCTCCCAATCAAACTATTTACATCAAGAACCTCAACGAGAAGATCAAAAAAGAAGGTAATCCGCCCTCGGCCTCTCTTATTTCTCTCAACTTCTTTGTTTGGTTGCTGAGAATTAAAAGAAAAAAAAGAGAGAAAATCACACCAACAGCCCACCATTTTAACTCTCAACTTTATCTTGCTTCAAGTAGCTGTACTTTTTAGATGGAAAGCATAAGTTTTGTTATTTTAGGGTATAACAACATCCCCCCTTTTGCAGGGTTTAAGTTTAACCCTAACGGTGCCCTTTTTACTAGAACATTGAACAAGGATTGATTTTCCCATTTCTTCCTTTTTTTTCAGAATTAAAGAGATCCCTTTATGCTTTATTTTCTCAATATGGAAGGATTTTGGATGTCGTTGCCTTGAAGACGCCTAAGCTTCGTGGACAAGCATGGGTTGTGTTTGATGAATTGACTTCCGCTAGTAACGCCTTCCGTCAGATGCAAAATTTCCCATTTTATGATAAACCTATGGTGAGTACCTTAATATGTTGTGACATTAAATGCTTTAAATATCAAAATCGAAGCCAACAATGTCTCTTTTATTTCGATTTTAATGATGTTTGTGTTGCATTTGTTTTGTGATTTCACTGTTACCGTATACCCACTGATTGAAATCTGTTTTGTACTAATGTTGTTGGAGTTATTTTATTATTTTCTGAGAACCCATTTTGCTGAAATTTTAGGAGCCATTTTATTTTTTCCTATATAAATTAGGACTATTGTTCCTTCTGCAACCATGGAAGACTTTTGCTACTCATCAATAACACCATTTGCAGCTTGAACCAAACTTGCTTTATTCTGCGGGTGGCTGCTTGAACCAAACTTACTTTATTCTAGGCATCACTTTTGATTGCAATCAATTTCTTTTTCCGGGCTTAATTTATATGCAGTTTTAGTTGTAATGATTCTTAGGTTTGATTGACTGTATGATTAATTTGGTGCAGCGGATACAATATGCGAAGACAAAGTCAGATTGTATCGCCAAAAATGATGGAAGCTTTGTTCCCAGAGAAAAGAAGAAGAAGCAAGAAGAAAAAGGTGACAACCTTGCATTTTAGTTCTTTGAATTGCCATATGCATAATGCATAGACTTAAAGAAAATGGTTTCTCCTGTATTTCATTTTGTTATCATGTGAATGTAAGTATTGCAATTAACGTGTTTATATTTTTCATCATTAGTCTGCTGTCCTTTTGACCATAAGAAAAACAGGGGGTGTAATAGAAGATAGTTTTTAAATGCATGGTGCCTTTTTGGTTAGAAGTTAGAACTTGGATGTTTTAGTTTTCTCTTCTTTTTTTTTAGTTACACATTTCTGTATGAGTACCAATTTGTTAATTTCTGTGGGGGATAAATGCCTTCACTGAAACATTGGGTTCTTGTTTAATGGTGCTATTCTGGGGCCAGATGTTTTAACTTTTGGATTTTCTGTTTGTAAAGAAATTTGCTAAAACTTTAAAGGAAGACAAAGGACAGTCTATATAGAGTTAATTTTTTTTTTTTTGGGGGGGGAGGGGCGGGAACTTAAATTTTGCATCTTCCTCTGGTTTTCTAACTAATGTTCATCCAATATGTAAACTACTTATCTTTTGGTTTAGTTTAACTGCTTTAATATTTGGTGACATCCTCTGATATGCAATTAAATTTTCAGCTGAAAGGAAGCGTCGTGCAGAGGAAGCACAGCAATCTGCAAAGCCGAATGGCACAGGTTTTCAAAATAATGGTGGTCCAAAGGTACTTCGTGGAACTATTTCCTATTTGATTGTTGCCTATGGGATTTGCAGCTCTTGTGTTTCGGTTGCTGTGCTTCGATAGTATATTATTCATGCCTTTACTTCTTTTTGGGGTGCCCTTTTGCACCAAAAGGGATTGAGTTTGCTGACATGCTATTTGTCTATGCCTCATCATAAAAACTCTTATCCTATTATGTGTAGGCTCCTCTCCATCATGGAAACCTGAATGCTGAGCAGGCCGCACCAAACAATATTCTGTTCATACAGAATTTGCCTCACGAGACAACAAGCATGATGCTGCAGCTGCTTTTTGAACAGTATCCTGGGTTCAGGGAAGTTAGAATGGTTGAAGCAAAGCCAGGTATTGCATTTGTAGAGTACGAAGATGAGGAGCAGTCTTCTACAGCAATGCAGAACCTTCAGGGTTTCAAAATTGCTCCTCAATATCCTATGGCCATCACTTTTGCTAAGAAGTAACCTACCCTTGTGTCAGTGATGCTTTATTTTTCGCCTTGGTATAACTTTGTTTGGGTACGCTTTATCATATGTAGTGAGTGCAAAGATTAATGCATACCATATTACCATGGTCATGTAGATCTGAAAGAAACTAATGCCGGCAGACTTATCTCTTGTGATGTTTCAAAATAGTTAACCAAGTTAGATGATTATATGATCAGAGACTGCATTTTCTGATAACTTTTAGAATTCCTGCAAGTATGTCAGTCTAAGAGTTAATATAATCTGCAGTTTTATTATGGTTCGTACATACATAATCATGACTTCATTCATGGTTAATAACTCAACGGTGGGATGAAAGCTGGATTTGTGGTGCTAGTTCCCACTTACATGCATGCATGTATGCATAATCATGACTTCATTCACAGTTGGATGGAAGCTGGATTAGTGGTTTAAATTCTTAGTCATACATACATAGATACATGCATGCAGTCATGTGCATTCAAGCATACCTAGGGACATACAAACAGAACAGTGGGATGAAAGATGGATTTGTGGGGGGTGAGTTTCTAGTCCCACCACCACCCAGGGAAGGCATCAACTTGGAACTAATTGTTTTCCCCATTAGGAATGTGGTGACCCTATAAGAAGAGTGATGGGCATCATGTGATTGGGTTAGGGAGGGTCTTGATAAAGATATTCTATAATTATACAATATGAAAAGAAAAAAAAAGGGTTTGAAAAAGAAAGATGATGATGATGATGTGGGTTGCACTAAGAAAGTCATGGTTTGGGTTGGGGTTAGAGTACAATTTTTGTACACAGACAGAAACGTGGCATAATCATCAACCAAAAATGAAAACGTACATGTTTGTGGTACGTTTATTATTATTTTTAGGGTCTGGTTGAGGGAGGCGGACTTTTCAAACAAGGCCGTACTAAAACATGTGCACTCACCAGCCCTTTGAATTCAATCTGTCCTTCCTCATATGTTTACTTCCCAGGATGATGACTCCTCTCTATCTTCTATCATTGTTATTAGCAACGTCACCCCCTCTCCTTTTTCCCAAAACGCCCCTCCACCCTCTCTTTCAGTAAACCCAATAATTTAATATTTTAAACTGAAATCGAAGCAATTTCTGATTTTGGTCCCTATTATATTCAATTTGTGATTTAGTTTATTATATTCCAACATTAGTTTTTAAGAAGAAATGAATCTAGTATTTTACTGAAATAATTAAGGGTGATAGTTATTTGGATTATTCCAAAAGTACAAGATGAATTATGTTAAATATAAGAAACTATTATTTATTCTTTTGTAATTTTAAAATATAAATGAATAGATGTAGCATAACACTAAATAAGGAGGTAATTGTAGGCCTTATATTAAAAAAAATCATATTCATTGAATAAAAAGAGCAAGGGTGATTTGGTCACTCAATATATATTTGACAAAGTCTGGAAGCCTAATATAGTAATTCCAGCATCTAGATGCCATTGCCAACCCAAGTTCCCTCCGCCCCCAGCTGACACTACTGTTCTCTGTTAACAGCCTCAGAATCTCAGGAAACCCACCATCCCCTTTTCCACTTTTAAATCCCATAAAATCATCATTTTTATACCAGTTCTCCATACCCACCCTTCCCATGGTCTTCTCCTTTCCTTTCCCAAGCCTTTGAGGAGCTGTTCTTTTACTCCCATGAAAACCCAGAGCAAAAGACGACCCCAACCACTTTCACCTGATTCTTCACCCAATCCCTTTGATATATTAACAGAAGAGATTGTATGCAAAATCCTTGACCACCTCCACAACGACCCTTTTGCCACAAAAGCCTTCTCCCTCACATGCAAGGCCTTTTACTTCATAGAGTCTCGACACCGGAGGATTCTCAAGCCTCTACGCCCCGAGCTCCTCCCCAGGATTTTTCATCGATACCCTTTTGTTTCCCATCTCGATCTCTCCATGTGTCCGCGAGTTGACGACAACACGCTGAACGTCATATCCTCTACCTGGAAAGCTACTTTGCAATCTATTAATCTGTCAAGATCAAGGTTTTTCACGAATGCCGGGTTATCGAGCTTGTTCGTTAATTGTTCGGGCCTGGTTGAGGTTGATTTGTGCAACGCCACGCAGTTGACTGACTTGGCCGCATCAGCAATTGCAGAGGCGAAGAATTTGGAGAGGTTGAGCTTGGCGAGGTGCAAGTCGATAACTGATATGGGGATCGGCTGTATAGCTGTTGGGTGTAGAAAGTTGAGGTCCCTTTGCTTGAAATGGTGCTTGCGTGTTGGTGATTTGGGTGTGGAATTGATTGCTCTCAAGTGTAAACAGATTAGGAGCTTGGATCTCTCCTATTTACCAGTAAGTTCAACGAAACCATCATAATCTACACCGTCAATATGTGTGTATTTTATGACTATAGAAATAGCCTGTTTTGACCTGCTGGGCCTGCTATGTGCTTTATGCAATTTAATGGGGCATGTTTTGCTTCTCTTTCTAGGGTATATGTCTTGTCACAGTTATACCTTTTTCTTTCTTCCACTAAGAGGTGAATGCTTGGTTGAATAGTGATTAATGTGTTAATTTGAAGTTTTTGTTGTTATTATTTTCTTGATTGGCCCCCTTATGCTACCCAGTCTTGGTCAATTTTTCAGCTTCTGTTAATTTCTATGGACCAGTTATGGCATCTGTTTTTTGATGTGTAGTTATGCATCAGTGTTAAGTTGTTTAAACTAATTCATCGTTTCTTCAATGATCATTCATTGGTTGAGAAAATGATGTTTGAGATTGTTGACCACTCACCTGTCATAAATATTAGACCTTTTTGGATAAGCCAACACCTTTACTGGGATGACAATGGTCCTACAAGTTTTCTTAGTTCTCTGTGTCAATATAAATTGTGTCTATCATTTAGAGGAGAAAAAAGAAAGAGAAGACATTGATTTTTGACACTGATAGTGACAAAAGTTTCTGTAGCAAGCCTAGATGTAATTTTGCTTGATGTAATTTCTTTAGCACGTCATTCATCATCTCTCATGTATGTTATGGCTATTAGAGTCTACCCTTCTGTTTGATTTTAACGCATGATAGCTGTTTTCTTTCTTTTCTTGGTTCTTGGTTAGAGAATGCACAATTAGATGAGAAGTTTTCATGAAAACTCGTATGTTTTTGTACCACAGATCACAGAGAAGAGCCTCAACTCTGTTCTTCAACTCCAACATCTTGAAGATCTGGTTTTAGAGGGATGCCATGGCATTGATGATGACGGCCTTTCAACACTTGATCAAAGTTGCAAGTCACTAAAGGTATGTTTTCCTTTTTGTTACTTTAGAAATGGTAGGCTGTTGAAGCTGCCTAGGATTATTACCTGCAGATTTAACTATCGTAAGAACATCTAGGAGACTTGCCAGCATTTGAAATAGATCTTCTTTTACTAGAATATAGTTTCTTTTATTGTGTTGTATTCTTATTCCAAGATTGAAGTTCCGTTAAGCAATAATCATATGCATACCTACCATGTTGAAATGTAGGAATCCAATTAATACTAGGATTTTTGAAGTTATATTCATTTTGTCAGACCATTGAATCAGTTCCACAAAGAATAAATTGAGTGATGGTTTCTCCAAATTGGATATTTTACAGATGCTTAATTTGTCAAACTGTCAAAATGTTACTCACACGGGCTTGTCATCTCTGATAAATGGTACTGAACAACTACAGCAGATCATATTGGCATATGGCTCTTCAGTAAGTCCAAAACTCCCTAAGGTAATTCCCTGTTAATTCTATATAAATCATTTGGCTCATTGCTTATGTATGTCTGATGATGTTTCAGGTTACCTCTGATCTGGTCAAATGCTTGAATGCTTATTCAAAGCTGCAATCAATTAAATTAGATGGTTGTACTGTTACTTGGTCTGGGATCAAAGCCATGGCAAGTTTGAATGCCCCAGTCAAGGAACTGAGCCTCAGTAAATGCTTAGGACTGACAGATGATGGACTCTCTTTCCTTGTCCAGTCACACAAAGATCTGAGGAAACTGGACATCACCTGCTGTCGTAAAATAACTTATACCTCTATAGACATCATAACAAATTCATGCACCTCCCTTACTTCTCTCAGGATGGAATCTTGTAGCTTGGTTCCAAAGGAAGCCTTCGTTTTGATTGGAGCACGTTGCTCGTTTTTGGAAGAGCTGGATGCCACAGATAATGAAATCGATGACGAAGGTTTTAACTTGACCATAATCTGTTTTATGTTCTCTCATGCAGGTTTGAAGTCCATCTCGAGATGTTCAAAACTTGACCATAATCTGTTTTATGTTCTCTCATGTAGGCTTGAAGTCCATCTCGAGATGTTCAAAACTATCTATTTTGAAGTTAGGGATATGCTCTAACATATCGGATGAAGGCCTTGCAAAAGTTGGAAGTTCTTGCTCAATGCTCAAGGAGGTTGATTTGTACAGGTTTGCAACTTTCCTATAATATTTACACTTTTCATACTAGCCAGAAATGACTACCGTACGAATGTGCGTCTAATTGAGCACCTTAATCTCTATGGCCATTCAGCACTCCCTTAGCATCAACTTTAATAATGACAGAGATCCTGTTAGTTCAAACCACAAAATGTTCCTATTGTCAAGCTGAGGGTTCTGAGGGTCTAAAAGACATTAGGTGTGCCCTTATGCAAAGAACATGGTATCTCTTTTTCTGTGTTGATCTTGTTGTCTTTCTATTATTCAGGTCCGTGGCAATAAGTGATGAGGGCATTGCTGCCATTGGTGAAGGTTGTCCTGCACTTGAGATGATCAATATAGCTTATAATGATAAAATTACAGATAATTCATTAATATCATTGTCAAAATGTCGGTTGTTAAAAGCACTTGAGATTCGTGGATGCCTTGGTGTCTCATCAATTGGTCTATCAGCCATTGCTGTGGGATGTAAGCAACTTACAGTGCTTGACATAAAGAAGTGCTTCAATATTAATGATAATGGAATGCTTCCACTTGCTCAATTTTCCCAAAATCTGAAGCAGGTAACTACATTCTTAAATTAATGTTCTTGTAAATTGGTACATTACAGTGAAATATCGGAACTAATAGTGTTGTTCACTTCCTTTCATTGCAGATAAACTTGTCATATTGTTCGGTTACAGATGTTGGGCTTGTAGCACTAGCTAGCATCAGTCGCCTACAGAACATGACAATCTTGCATTTGGCTGGTTTGACTCCAAATGGCCTGGCAGCAGCTCTGTTGGCATGTCGAGCATTAACAAAAGTGAAACTCCATGCATCCTTTAGACCATTACTTCCTCAATCCATCCTTGGATACATGGAAGCCCATGGGTGTGTCTTTCACTGGAGGGACAAAGCATTTCAGGTATGTTATTATTCACATCTAAAAGGAAACCATGATTTTCAGGGATTTGAACTTCTTTAAGAGGAAATGTAGTTTGCTATGTGAATTTTTATATAGATAAGCATGCTTCCCATGTTCTTTCATTAGATTCTTGGCAAATATTCAGCATGCTAGGGGGAGTCATGCTGTGCTTTCCAAGTATTCTGATTTTGACACATGCAGTTCTGCTATATAATTATGTTTCCACGTTCCATAATGCCTATTTTCAAAACTTGGGATTATCAAATTTTGACCTGTAAAACTATTAGTTGCTCTGCATGTTCTGGACAAATGCAAGGAAGAACCCTCGAAAGTTACACCTTGAAATTTGTAGTCTATCTTAAACAAAATTACTGCAAACATGAGAATTGATGGAAGTAAAATTTATGAGGTATGATTGACAGAAGGAAATGGATCCCAAGGGATGGAAGCTGCACTTTGGAAGGAGCAGCAGTGAAGTTCCATAGTTGCAGAGTTTGTTTCTTGTGTTGATCAACATCTTGTATTGTCTATTAAATCTTCCCTTCCTGAAGGAAAATAGGGTGATTTGATGTAATTATTTCAACTGAATGTAGTTGGCATCTTTGTTTGCATTATAACTTTGGAGTGCCAGAAATTGGTAGAACTTGAAGAGGTTTCTGCTCGAGTTGTTTGACTGTCAGGGGTCACTCTCACACTATCCTAATAACAAAATTGAAAAATTGTATTTATTACAAATATTTTTTATTGGTATTGGATCAGAACCTGACCCTCAGCCTGGGATGTGTACTGTTAAAAAGGAAGTTGTTGGCTCAGTCAAATCGCCTCTCCCCGGTCTTCATCTAATTAAAGAAAGCTTTTCGGATCATGCCCCTGAATTTTTTTTCAGTTTGGTTTTGGAAATTTTGTCCCTGGAAACTTGACACCCTTTTTTTTTTTAATTTAGTTGCTAAATTTGGATTTTACCATGTATTTTAAAGTTATGTCACAAAATCTCTTAATTTAAAAAAGAATAAAACTTTTTTTTATAAATTTTAATTTTTTAGATTTTATATAATTCTCAGAAAAAATAAGTGATAATATAACACAATCTAAAATTACTACCTTATCATAAGGATCAAATTAGATTAAATATTAAACTGGAAAAAGTTGAAAGTTGAAATGTTGATTTATTTCCGCCCAAAGAAATTAATTAAGCTGAATTGAGTTGGTGTTAATAGGGAAATGTGGAGACATGTAAATGATAAAATAAAATAAAAAAGTATCCAAGGCAACGGAAGGGCTAGGAAAACTTCCAAAGCTTTACCAGTAACCTTGAGTTCTGCAAATATAACAAAAAAGCATCGAAAAAATTTCTCATTCGAATTTAAATTTAGTATAATTATTTAGCGCTGGAAAGTCATTAAAGAAAAGGGAAATACAAGTCGATTAAGGGTCTGTTTGATTGACGGAATTGATTTTCCGGAAAATCATTTCCAACTTTTCCAGCGTTTGATTGGAGGAAAATATTTTCCATTTGGAAAATGAACTCCAAAACAAGGAAAAATGGGTTACATTTTAGGGAAAATGTCTTACCCTTTCAATTTTCGTAAGACATTTTTCGTGCTCTCCTCTCTATCGCCTCCTTCATTCCTTCCTTCATTTCCGTAGAAAAGCGCTTCATTTATCGATTTTCCAAGAACTTGTTTTTTAATTATTCAATACTTTTTTAACACAATTACAAATAATTTATTTGATATTAGTTTTTTCAATTTATAACGATTAATATTGAAGCTTAATAATTAAGTATTATTATAAATAAATCATTGCAATATATGTAAAAATAATTTAAAATATAAAAATTTATTAATATATATTAATATATGTAAAACAACTTTTCCGAAAAATATTTTCAAAAATCGCCAAGCAGCAGAAAATATTTTACATGATTCAATCAAACACTAGAAAATATTTTCCAGTAAATCATTTTACAGAAAAGTAAAAAATTTTCCAGAAATCATTTTACGGAAAATATTTTACTGGCAATCAAACAGACCCTAAGTCTTTAATTCGATTGGTATGGGCATTGTTAATATGAAAAGACGTGAGTTCAAATGCGCAGAAGTGTATTATCCTCCTATTTATGAGTTGGAGAGAGACTATGGGTAGTTCTAGATATTGTGTTAAAAAGAACAGATATGACCAGAACTTATAATGAGATTATTTAGAAAAAAAATACGAGAAATGTATTTTACATAATTGGGTTTCAAAAGGTTAGGGCTAGACATTGGTACTCCAAATGATTTTAATGTTATAAATACATACATGTTTAGTTGGAAACTTTTGTAAGCATCGACACGTAGATTCTAGAATCCAGATTCAAGTGGTAGTATCGAGTTTCTTAGTTACTGTTATTGAAAAATGACCCAATCTAATCCATTCCTCAAAAGAAATTTTTATGTGATCTCTATCTTCCGAAATTTTTTACTTCCGGATAACATTTGTTTGCAGTTATTCTAGAATAAGAGCTCCCCAGGTAGGGACAAAAACAGCTTCACCTAATAAAATTGATTCCAACAGCTGTTTGGATAGGAATGTGGACTTTCTTGATATTTTCCTTCTCTTTTTTCATTTTTTTTTGGGGGTTCAAAAGGCACATAGAGCTGCCCTTTCTAAACGCTAATGATGCTGCTTCTAGAATCTAGATTATATGTTTAAAAAAAAGAAAGGTCAATTTCTTGTTTTAGTCCCTTTGGTATGCTTAAACTTAGGGTTTAGGTCCTATACTTTAATATGATATAATTTAATCCTTTTTTTTTATAATATCTTAATTAGTTCAAATAATTAGCACTTTTAAATATTCTTGTCAAAATGATGGTGTGAATTTTTTTAAAAAAAAGAAGAAGAAAAACTCCTTCCTGCCTTTGATGCTCACATGAAATTTTTGCATGTGTTAGAAATGATGTTTTTAAGAAAATATATTATTTTAACTAAAATCGTTGACAAATGCTAACTATTTGGGTTAGTTAATGACATTATAAAATATAAAGATCAAGTTATATTAAATTAAAATATATTAATTAAATTTTAAAATTGTGTTTTAATAAAAGGATCAAAACCGTAAACAAAAATTCATTATTTTAAAATATTATATAAATGTATAATTTTGAATAAGGTTATGTAAATATTAAATTTTGATACAACATTGTTAAAATAATATTAACATTTATTATTTATTTTAATTAGGTTTATTAAACCTTATGTATTAGAAAACTACTTAATTTTTATTTAAAATTAAAAAATATTATAGTTTTTAATATGTATTAGTTAAAGTTTAATTTAATTTACATGTGATATCTTAAAATAAATGTAAAATTTTAATATAGTTTAGTTAAAATTATAAAATATAGTTTTTTAAATATTAATTAGTTATACATTTAAATATAATATTTGTCAGTTAATTAATTGACGTATATGCTAAGTACTAAGATTATAGAGATTAAAATGTTTATGTTAATTTCATAATAGTAAGATTTTATAGAAAAAAGGAAAATATATATTTTTCATAAGTAATAGAAAATATATAGGGACTATTGTAGATAATATTAATAAGTTATTTCTTATTCAAGACTAACTAGAAAACTGTAGAAAATTGTAGATAATATCAATTAAGTATCAATTCAGTTAGAAAATTACTAAAATATATTTCCTATAACGTAAATTATATTATTTTTTATATTTTTATATAAAATCAATAAAACACACATGCATAATGAAATTTAAACCTAAAACACGATAAATTATCATCTTTAATCTTATCATTTCAATCAAAATTTCATTTGATTTTTGTATAAACTTTTAATAAATATATTTTTTACATAATTTTTTTTTCATTCACATTGTGAGTGTACCTTGATTGCCTGATTTCGAGCCAGGCAACTGAACGGGTGAATTAGACAAAATGACCAACCATGACGAACCCCATGACGAAAGTGTCGAAAGATTAAGTGGAAGAGAATATTGTTTCGAGCAGTATTCTAAATAAAATGACAAAATACACTATGTCTAGATTTAAAAAGAAAGAAAAAAATCATTGAATATATAAACGAGTGTACTACATATCTTATCGGACATGTTTTTTTTTTTAAATGTTGTAATTTGCACCACCTTTTTTATGTGTTACATAGGAGAGAACATGAAATATATGGCAAGGCAAAAGTTGGTGTTGCACGTCAGCCCTATCTCCCATACGTTAGATTAAATCTGTAATGAAGAAACATGTTTAGTTATTGTGGTTATCTATATAGTCTTTTCTCAACTCATAAATAAGAAGATAATGTATTTTAACGCAGTTGAACCCACGTCCTTCTGTATTGACAACAATATCTATATCAAACGAATTAAGACCCATTCAGCAGACTGCTTTTTTGTGCAGCTATTGGTTTCTTTTATTTAACAAAACCATCTCCTCCACGTAAGTTTAACATATCTAAATCTTACATAATTGAAAATGATATATATAATAAGAAACAACCAAAATAATAATAAGAAAAATAATAATGTGGTTATACTAATAATGTCACATTCACACCATTATTCCAGAAAAAGAAAAACTCTATTATTTCTTCAATGAGCCTCCCTCACATTATCTTATCATGACCTCGTTTTCACAGTCGAAGCTCTTTTCACTTCATTAATTAATTTAATTTTTGTTTTGTTTATTAAGTTTTCTATTCGTTATAATTTCATACCTGTTACATCTAAAATCACAATAAAAATTATTATTTGGGGTCTGATCGGTGTTTGAAGCTGAGCTCTAGGGAATTTTGAATGGCTTAGCTCTCCTACAAAAGCGGGGCCTAGCTAGAGTGTTGATCCAAACTGATTATTTAGAAGTGGTCAAAGCCGTTCAAGATAGCCAGACAGTAAGTTTGAATTCAGCTTTGGTGAAGAGGATTCTTCAATTGCTATAGTCTATTGGGTATTCGAGATTTAGGCATGTTCCAAGGGAGGAGAATAGAGTTGCGGATTCGCTAGCTAAAATGGAAACTGAAAAGGAAAATGACGTTCAAGTTTTTGAGGAGGTTCTTGGGGAGCTCTTACAACTTTTGGAATCTGATACAGATTAATGCTCTTGTTTTATATTAGTTTAATTGTTAGTTTTGTTCTTAATGACTAAAGTGAATAAATTACGAAATTGAGGTGAAATTTTAGTAATAATAGATAGTAGTAGGTCTCTAAGGGTTGTAATTGAAATCGGTTTTAAAAGCGAAGCTTAAAATTGAAAGTTATGGCAATTTTGGTTTTAAGGACTAAATTGAATAAAATGTAAAATTTAGGGTATTAAAATAAAATTTCATAAGTTATGGTAAATTTTATTTTTAATATTTTACTATACTTGCATAGTACACTTGTCAACTTTATAACTCTGTTTGTGGAGTCTAAAACTCCATTAACGATTGTACTAAATAATTTCTCATAATTTAAATATATATTTTTACTTTACAATATTATATCTAAAATAAACATTTTATCCTTAAAAGCACTTTTAACAACAATAATAAAACGCGTAAATATTAAATAAAACTTTTCAAAAGCAATATTAAAATAATACTACCTCCAATGCATAGAATGGCTCATGCAACTAGCAATCTCATGATAACTAAAAGCGTGTAATATTTTAATGGTGTAATAAATTTTTGGCCCTTCAAGTTTATAAAAGAGTCATTTTAACCCTCCATTTAATTTTTCACTTTTTTAGTCATTTAACTTGCATTGTTTATCAAATCACCCAAAAATTGATAAAAAAAGTTAACCTTTGCATACATGTGGATTGCCACGTGTATGCCACATTAGTAATTAATTAATTAATTAATTTTTTAAATTAAAAACATTAAAATGTATTTTTATAATTTTAAATAATTTTAATAAATTTTAACTTTTAAAATATTTTTTGAATTTTTAAATTTAAGAAAATAATTAATTGCTGACGTAGCATCCACGTGTATGTCACATTAATAAAGTTAACAAACGTTAATTCTTTTATCAATTTTGGGGTGATTTGATAAACAACGCAAGTTTAAAGACTAAAAGGTGAAAAATTAAATAAAGAGCAAAAATAATTTTTTATAAAGTTGGAAGGTCAAATAAAACATTATGCCTATTTTAATCAAAATGGCTTCGAACATGTAATATTTACGCTTTAGAAATTAAGTAATTTAATGGGTAAACTACACATATAGTCATTCAACTATTAAAAAAAATTCATTTTAGGCACCTAAAATAAAATGTTTGCAATTTAAACACACATGTTACGTAATTTGGTCATTTTGGTCACTTCCGTTAAAATCACAAACCGCAAGCTGACATAGTAGTTAAAAAATTAGTATAATAACAAGTTTAACCCTCAACTTTTACAATTATATCGATTTAGTCATAATTTAAAAAATTAACTCTCAAAATTTATAAATTTTCTCAATTTGATCCTAATTCAAAAAAATATAAATATAGTTAAATATTTTCAAAAAACGTAATAATAAATTTAAAATTTATATATGTATATATATATATATATAACCTCTCCATCCCTCCCCCTCTCCCTCTCTGCTGCTGCATTCTAGGCCTGTCGATTCATCTTATCTAATCTAATCCTAGTTTTGGGTTAAAATTGGAGCCGATCCAACTATAGAAATATTTTCAATTGACCTTGATTCTGTTTCTATTATGCCCCCAAATCTGGTTAGATGTCAAATTGGATAATCTAATAACATATATTTCATGTTATTTTTGAAAGAGCTAATTTTATGTTGCTTAATGTGCAGCAGTAGCAGAGAGGGGTTTATTTTATTTAATATTAATATAATTATATTCATTTAATAGTAATTTTAATATAAAATTTAAATTTATTTTTGCAAATATTTATTTTATATATTATTATTTCTTCTCAACAATTTTTTAATATATTTTTTGAAAATATTTATATAGGGATAATATTTTAAAATTGTGACTAAATTGATATAATATATAAAAGTTGAGAGTTAAATTGTTATTACAAAGACTTTTATCAAAATGAAGAAACTATATAACATGGATGATTAAATTACACAAATTTTTTATTTTAAGGCCTAAAATAAAAATTGGGGATAAGTTTAGCCAAATTTAAACTTCTCATCCTATAAATAATAAAATTTAAAGATGATTAGGTATTATAAGACAAAATGAACAACAAAAATATAAGACTGAACCATAGCTATTATCCTTTGATTAAATAAATGATGGGTAATTAAAGCAGTAATTAGCTACCAACTCAAAGGGAAAACAGAGCTTTTTAGCTACAACAGATTAGGTACTGATTTTTAATCACATATGTCTTAGAGTCAGCAGCCATCCACGAGCTTTGACCAAAATAAAATAAAAACATGTAATTACTATTACAAAAGGCCTCCAATGGCGAATCCCACTATGTTTTTTTGTTCAACGGTCAAACTTCCCCTTCACTTTCCCAGAAACTCCCTAAGCCTTGTCTGATACGTGAGCCGTGACTATCTTCTCTTCTTCCTCGCCATATATTAGTCTTTGCCTCTCTTTTCTCATAAAATTTTCTTCTCTCTTTTAATGGCTTCTTCTTACGATACATCCGCCAATTCCCTCCCTCAAAACGCTTTTGGTTTCTCCACCCATCCCTTCATGACCACATCTTTCTCCGATCTTCTCGCTTCCGGCACCACCGACGACGATAACTCTTCTTCTGCCGTTAACCATGGTAAACGCGGTGGTGGGTTGTCGTTGTCCGATCGGATTGCGGAGAGGACTGGTTCTGGTGTCCCTAAGTTTAAGTCGCTTCCTCCGCCTTCACTGCCTATATCTCCTCCTCCGGTCTCTCCTTCTTCGTACTTTGCTATCCCCGCCGGTCTCAGCCCCGCCGAGCTCTTGGACTCTCCTGTTCTGTTGAACTCTTCTAACGTAAGTAATTTTTATGGCGGCTTTTTTAATTCATTTTGAAGCTTTTTTTGATTGATGGGTTTTTTTTTTACGTACAGATTCTGCCATCTCCTACAACTGGAACATTTCCAGCTCAAGCTTTCAATTGGAAACCCAGTTCTGGTAATAACCAGCAAAACGTCAAACGAGTAGACAAAAGCTACACTGATTTCTCTTTCCAAACCTTTCAATCATCAACCAACACAAATCAAACTGTGTGTACTTCAACTCAAACGATTATCCTTGATCTTTGAAAATATAAAGGAAAGGATTTTCATCGAGTTTTTTTCCAATTTGCAGGCGCAACAAGAAGCATGGAGCTTCAAAGAGTCTGTAAAGGAAGCTGATTTTTCCTCAGGGAAGAACATGGTGAAATCGGAATACAACCAGATGCAGAGCTTTTCCCCTGAGATAGCCAACATCCAAAGCTGCCAATCGGATTACACCAATTACCAGCATCAACAATCTCAGTCTTTAAGAGGGAATCGAAAATCCGACGATGGATACAATTGGAGGAAATATGGACAAAAGCAAGTGAAAGGCAGTGAAAACCCCAGAAGTTACTACAAGTGCACGTACCCAAACTGCCCAACAAAGAAGAAAGTTGAGAGATCCTTAGACGGGCAGATAACTGAGATAGTTTACAAGGGCAGCCATAACCATCCTAAGCCTCAATCCACTAGGAGATCATCATCTTCTTCTTCCTCTTCCATTGCTATTCAGGCTTCCAGTGCTGCCACCTCTGAGATCCCCGATCATTCGTTTATAAGCCATGGCAGTGGCCACATGGACTCAGCTGCAACACCGGAAAACTCCTCTATATCAGTTGGGGATGATGATTTCGATCGTGGTTCCCAAAAGAGTAAATCAGGGGGAGATGAGTTTGATGAAGACGAGCCCGACGCCAAAAGATGGTATGTTTTATTTAACTGAATTCTTGTCTAATACCTAACTACCTACCATTAATATTGTTTTTCTGTTCCTGCTGAACTAACATTAGTATTGCCTTGTTTCCAGGAGGGGAGAAGGTGAAACTGAAGGAATTTCAGCACCTGGGAGTAGAACCGTGAGGGAACCAAGAGTTGTTGTTCAAACAACCAGTGACATTGATATTTTGGATGATGGGTATAGATGGAGAAAATATGGGCAAAAAGTGGTCAAAGGGAACCCAAACCCAAGGTAAATTTTCACCTTCATTAACCTGTTTATGTTGGATGTGTTGATGTTTTTATGCCCCTTAAAAAGTGGATTCTGTTTCTCTGTCTTTCTTTTAATGGGGGAATGCTTCAAATGCTGAGGTGTTAGCTTTAAAGTGTCTTTAATGGTGAATGCTTTTTGGAGTCCCCTTGTTTCTTTCTTTATTGGTTTTGGTGTTTAAGTTGTAATTTGGCAATGGTTACAGGAGCTACTATAAGTGTACACATCCGGGATGTCCGGTGAGAAAGCACGTCGAAAGAGCATCCCACGATCTTAAGGCGGTGATCACAACCTACGAAGGGAAGCACAACCATGACGTCCCAGCAGCTCGCGGCAGTGGCGGCCATTCCGTCAACAGACCTTTACCCGACAACAACAATAACAATGGGGCAATGGCAATAAGGCCATCTCCACTTAACAATCCCATGAGCAACAACCAAGCTCTTCGGGGTTTGAGGCAATCGACAACCGAAGGCGAATCCCCCTTCATGCTAGAAATGTTTCAAGGCAACGGAAACTTGGGATTCTCGGGTTTCGGGAACTCGGGAGGGTCAATTATGAATCAACAACATGATGTACACAACATGTTTTCAAGAACCAAGGAAGAACCAAGAGATGAAGCCTTCATTGAGTCCTTGCTATATTGAAATTAAAATCTACAAAAGGGAAGAAGAAATAGAACAGAAGAGAGTCAAAAACAAAAACCATAACCATAAGAATAATAAGGAGTTTGAGGTTCATTTCATTAATTGCATTCAGTTTGTTTGTTTCTTTGTTGTATATTCCACTCCAAAATATTATTTGGTTTTGTTTATGTAATTTAGAATGTGGGGGTAAGGTAATCTTATGTTATAGGATATACTATTTTTTTATTGTTTTGAGGCCACTCTCTCCTTGCCTTGGGGTAGTAGACATCAACAACAAGGCCTCAGAATCATTTCCTCTTTCTTTTTTTCTTGTATCACACATGCTAGTGATCCATTTTCCTTTTTATTGAAGAAAAAATTGTTGAATTTTTGAGTTCCTTTCCTTCCTTAGTAAGCTCTTCAACAAGACCTAAAAGCAAGTCCATTTTCATGCATTTTTCCTTTTTGCTTCTGACAAATTTAATCCAGACAACACTTGTGGCCATGGCCATGATATCCAGGGTTTTGATGTAATAAAAAAACAAATGGGGGTACGTCAGGATATGATAGATAATTAGAAATGCAATCGTCATTGGTTACATGATCAAAATCTGAATACAGAGGTTTGAAATGTCAAAAATGTGTAGCTGGAGGAGTTAGTCAAAGGTCAACTCGCATTACAAATTCAATATTTTCATTCATTCATACAAACAGACAGACAGGCAGCCGTATATGTATGGTTCCATACACAATGAATCTGAACACGTGAGAAAAGGGCAAACTAGGACATTCACAAATTTCGTTATTTTTAAAGAAAAACGATTGTCTCTTTTTGTATGCAATGTATGAACAGCCCAAAGTGGGGGTGGGACATTTCCGTGGCTCACACGCTGCATTTAAGGACGAAGTTAAGTGATTGGCCCCTCCCTCACTCGCACCACGGCGCCACCCTAATATCAACATCCACGCGGCTATCTTATTCACTCCTTCCTCAATCTCTTTCTTAAGATATTTTTTCCCCATAAATTACTTACTTCATGAAAACAAAATATATTTTATTATTAGTCATTTATTTCTTCGAAGAACACTCGCAATAAATAAATGAACTATTGTTATTTACAGTAAATATCTTGATTTCAAACTTAATTTTTTTTCATACTTTATCGTATTTAATAATTATACCTCACTTTAATTAAATTTAAATTTGAGTTACATCGGATTTTTAAACAAATATTCTTTACCTATTAGATTAGACTTTAAAATTTTGTTTAAAAAATTTAATTTTTTTTATTATTCCACTTGTTGAGTATTTAATAATAGTTCCATGGTTTGACATATTAGGATTGAGTAAACCTCATGCAAGTTAACACATATTTTACTATAGGTTGAGCATGTATTTTTGAGTAGAGGTTCGCCTACATGGTAATGCAAATCCATGCAGGCGAACTATATACCAACAAGTTGAATATGTTGATCGGGTTATTGGTTGGTATGGGAATCGGATAAAGGTGAATACCATAACACCGCTTAATTGGATTGGTTCTTTAAATAAAATATTAAACATAGTTTTCATGAAAATATATATAATAAATTATTGAGAAATGGGTAAATGCAGAGTGAGATCCTAACCATTTCCAAACTTTTTAGGTCAAGTCTTTGCTTAGCTTTAAGAAAGCAGAAGAAGACTGAAAAAGTACTGACCAATGCCCATTTGCTCACTCCCCATTGGCTTACATGCTTTTGGAATGTTCATGTTTGAGGGAAAAACAAAAGTGTCCCAAATAAATTATTCCTATTATTAATTAAATAGCTATAATCTGAATAAAAATAATATATTAAATCAAATCAAACCAGAGCAAATTTATTTAATTTATTTTATAATTAAATTTGTTCTTTATACTGTAAAATTAAATATTTTATATTTTAAAAATAAAATAATTATATAAAATGATTTTCAAAATAATATGTAAGAGCTATTGACTACTTTTCTTTTTTTTTAATTTACTTTGAAAATGTAATTTGTTCTAGAAATATTTATAAAATGATTTTGAAACTGTATTAAATAATATCCAATAACCATAAGCAAAATCAATTCTATCAAAATTTAAAAAACCATAAATATAGAATATTAACGTGTGTTTAAAAATAATATGCAATAAATAATGAAACGAATGGTCGAAATTGATTAATAATAACACATGGAATTTGTACGATATTAAATATTTTTTAAAAACAGATTAAATTGTTTATCATTGTGTTGTTGTCAACTATCTTGAGTCGGTATCGAATAAGTGACACCAACTCAATCAAATACATTATTAATACATTTTAACATATACAATTGATGAAAGTAATAAAGTGTGTAAAATAAAATTACAATGTATAAAATATTAAAATAAAACTTTAGTTTAGTGGTAAATTAAAGGGTTTACTAATGCAATTTGTTTGAGTTCAAATCACATCATACGTATATTTTATTATTTTTAAAATAAGAAGATTAAAATACTCTCTAATAATATAACTTATTTTAAATATAGAATGATACTTTCAGTAAATTTTCTAATCAAGTTGGTGACCCAATTGAGAGTGACACCAATTCATTCAGAATTTAAATAATAATAATAACATAAACTTCAAAAACTCAAAAACATAAAATTAGTATAAAAAAACCAATAGTTGAACTAGACCAAACCAAATTAAAATGAACTATTCAATAAATTCAAAAAATTTGGTTGAATTGAACTGAACTCGACCCTAAATGTATGTTTGTTCTCGTTCTTAATTTTACATTTGCAAATAAAATAAAATAAAAAACCAGTCCTCGATTCAATTAGTTCAAACGATTCAACTGTCGGACTAACAATAATTAAATAAATTTTTAAAATTTCATAAAAAATTAAAATATGTATTAAAAATTCATAAAACTGGTTAAATCGATTCAATCGTTGATTTTTTTTGTTTTGGTTTTTGATTTTTTATTGGTTTCGAGTGATTTGCTCTAAGGTTGATTCTACTTTTTATGTTCGGATTAATATATTGACCTATTCTCAATCCGACCAATTTGATTGGTTGGATTCAAATAGCATAGTATTTAACCATTGATCAAAATTAGACCTGATCCCAGTCTGATGCAAAATTTTAGGCCGGTTTTTTTTCCTGAGCCTAGTCTGACCCAAAAATGGGCTTAAAATTATGTCCAAGCCCAAATTTGGCCCACTCGCATTAAATTTTTTTAAGATTATTTTTATATAAAAATAGTTTAAAAAAATATAATACATCAAATACAATAAAAACATTAAAATAAATGTTTACTACTAATTTGAAAATACATTAAAGAAAGTTTTTATACTTAAATAATATTGAAATAGTTGCAATTTAGCAAACAAATGCCTCTAAAATAGCAAAATTAACAATAAAATAAGAGTTATACAATATCTAAACAATATAACTATAATAGCAAAATGGTAAAAAAAAAGAGCTTAGGTTGATTCCGGCCGGGCCGAGCAAATAAACTTACTCGAGGTTCGACCTATTTAAAAACGAATCTTATTTTTTATCCAAGTTCATTTTTCGAGCCTACAGTTTTACTCAAATTCTCTCACTTTTCGAAAAAACTTTCAAGCCTAGACGAGTAGCTTCATGATGAGTTGTAACCCAAATATATATACACAAACTACTCTCCCATATGAGCATAATAAAGAGATGAAATTTGCAGGGAGAAAAAAAATGGGGTTTTTTACCTAAATAATTTTTAAAAAAGATTAAATACTGAAATAGGTTGTCAGCTGGATTATATATGAAAATGGTATTTTTTTTGGGTCGCGCCTATCTGACAGGCGCAAACACTTTTTTATATTAAAATATATTTTTTAATTTAAATAAAATGTTTTTATTTTATTTTTATTCAAAATATTTAAATATATATATACAGGTCAAAATACAGTCAACGGGTCAAAATATGAGTTAAAAATACCCGAGCCAAGTCACGCCTGTCAGATAGGTGCAACTGGTCGCACCTGACAGGTAGCTACGACTACCTCTCCCCAGCGCCCCTCTGCCCTCGCACAACCCCCTATGCCCTTCTGTGGGCCTGCACCCCTCTGATACACTGCATTGGCAGTGTTTAGTCCCTTCACGAGAAAAAAATTTTAAATGGGGGACCTTATAAGCATGGTCCCCCAAGTTGAAGGTGCATCGGAAGAGAGAAAGAAAGGAGAGAAAGGAGAAGAAAAATAAAAAGAAGAAGAAGAAGAAAGAAAGAAAAAAAGGTAATGTATTATTTTAATAAATAATTTTGTTTATAATTTAAAGAGTTTAATTAAGATGTTGTGAAATTTTTTGTTATTAATTATTATTTATAAATTGTTTATGTTTAGTGTTTATGGTTTTGGATTAATATTTTGTATGAATGTAAATTTTTATAATTAATTTGTTAGTAATTTAGGATTATGTTATAAATTGTTGTGTTTGTAATTATTTTAAAATTAATTTATTAGTAATTTAGGATTATGTTATAAATTGTTGTGTTTAGTTTAGTATTTGGTGAGTTTTAGTGATGTAAAATTATTTTGTTAAATATTTTGTTAGTAATTTATTATATATTGTTGTGTTTTGTGAGTTTTAGTAATGTAATTTTTAAAAAAAAATAATTTTATAGTTATTTTGTTAGTAGTTTATGATTAGGTTATAAATTGTTAGTGTTTTGTGTTTTGTTATAGTTATTTATTTTGTTAGTGATTTATGGGATTAGGTTCCAAATTGTTGATGTTTAGTATAGAGTTTTGTGATTTTTAGTAATATAATTTTTTAAAAATAATTTTATAGTTATTTTGTTATTAATTTATGATTAGGTTTTATAAATTGTTAGTGTTTATTTATGTGTTTAGTGATTTTTTAGTAATGTATTTTTTTAAAAAATTTATAGTTATTTTGTTAGTAATTTATGATTAGGTTATATAAATTGTTAGTGTTTAGTTTAGTGTTTTGTGATTTTTAATGTAATTTTTATATGATGTAATTTTATTTGATTTTTATTTATTTGAACATTTTTATTTATTTATTGAAATGTTGATTAAATTTGTTGTTATATAATTTTTGAGTTGTTTGAAAGAAACTAATCGGTATGTTTCTATTTCTATTTTTATTTTTTAAATTGTATATTTTTTATGTTTAGATAATTTATATTTATTTTAATTATATTATTAAAACAAACATAATTTTTTATTGTAGGTAAATTATGGGAAATTATAATATATTTATCGTGTTTTTTGTTTCGAAAATTGAAATAATTTATTGTATTTTTGAAATAAATTAAATGAATTAATTTTTTAATTGCAGATTTGCAACAAATGGGTTCTTTGATTAATAATAATCACATATCAAGTACTATTAATGAGATGGTAATGAAATTTTTATTTGATACTCATGTTATTTGCGGAATTAAATTATATTATATTAACTATTTTGCTACTTTAATAATGTCAGGGTCTGTACTGCGTTTTGAGGGGCGTGTTAATAGTGTAGGTTTCTGCTAGATGAACGCCTAATATCATACTTGGAGTTCGTCGGGTTCAAATCAGTGGCATTGATCCGAACTTTTGATCTACGATACAACTTGATTTCCGCTTTAGTCGAGCGATGGCGTCCAGAGACCCACACATTTCATTTGTCATGCGGGGAGTGCATCATCACTCTAGAAGATGTTGCACTACAGCTCGGGCTCCCCATCGACGGGAATGCGGTCACGGGCATAAGTTTGACCTCTAGGCCGGTTGCCCTTTGCTATGACTTATTTGAACGCTCGCCAAGTGAGGGGAAATTTATCAGTTTGAGGTTTTCATGGGTAAAGGCCAATTCTGAGTATTTGCCGAGTACTGCCAATGGATGGGAGGTGACGCAGGTCATTCGAGCTTACATTATGCACCTTATAAGGGGTGTACTCATGCCGGATGCAAATGGTAATAGTGTCCACTTATGTACTTACCCCTATTATCCAATTTGCATAACACTCGTTCATACAGTCGAGTTCAGATCAATGGCATTGATTTCCGCTTTAGTCGAGCGATGGCGTCCAGAGACCCACACATTTCATTTGTCGTGCGGAGAGTGCATCATCACTCTAGAGGATGTTGCACTACAGCTCAGACTCCCCATCGACGGGAATACGGTCACGGGCGTAAGTTTGACCTCTAGGCCGGCTGCCCTTTGCTATGACTTATTTGAACGCTCGCCAAGTGAGGAGAAATTTATCAGTTTGAGGTTTTCATGGCTAAAGGCCAATTCTGAGTATTTGCCGAGTACTGCCAATGGATGGGAGGTGATGCAGGTCATTCGAGCTTACATTATGCACCTTATAAGGGGTGTACTCATGCCGAATGCAAATGGTAATAGTGTCCACTTGATGTACTTACCCCTATTATCCAATTTGCATAACACTCGTTCATATAGTCGGGTTCAGATCAGTGGCATTGATCTGAACTTTTGATCTACGATAGAACTTGATTTCCGCTTTAGTCGAGCGATGGCGTCCAAAGACCCACACATTTCATTTGTCGTGCGAGGAGTGCATCATCACTCTAGAGGATGTTGCACTACAGCTCGGGCTCCCCATCGACGGGAATGCGGTTACGGGCGTAAGTTTGACCTCTAGGTCGGCTGCCCTTTGCTATGACTTATTTGAACGCTCACCAAGTGAGGGGAAATTTATCAGTTTGAGGTTTTCATGGCTAAAGTCCAATTCTGAGTATTTGCCGAGTACTGCCAATGGATGAGAGGTGATGCAGGTCATTCGAGCTTACATTATGCACCTTATAAGGGGTGTACTCATGCCGGATGCAAATGGTAATAGTGTCCACTTGATGTACTTACCCCTATTATCCACTTTGCATAACACTCGTTCATACAGTTAGGGGTCCGCAGTGTTAGCCATGTTGTATCGCCAACTTTGTCGGACGACAGATCCTTCTGCGATGGACATAGGTGGGTGCCTCATACTACTGTAGTCATGGGCACTTTACCGGATGCCATTCTTGGCATCCATTAGTCACCAATCATATGTATTTTCACTCATTAATATGTGATGAATTTTTACTCGTTATAACAATTAGTTGAATTTTTCTCGGATTATTTTGTTCTAACAATTTGTTTTCGTAGATGGAGCACTAATTCAGGTATTGGGAGGTCATACACGGTTTTGATATATAGTCTGATGATCGAGAATCATGCTAAAGAGGGGGTAAAATTTTCCAATATCAACTTAATTTTATTATTTTATTCCACTCGACCAGCATTAATATAACAATGTTATTAACTGTGTAGTTCATTTGGATTTCGTATTCTGTTCTAAAAATTATGGTGGTTATTCCCTCGTCTGCCCACATCCACTCAAACCTATGGTGCATTAGCGCACCCGTTATCAATTTTCAGACAGTGGAGTGGTATCATGGCGACTGAGTACTCTGGCTGTTTCATTGCATATAGTATATCTCAACATTGCTAGTACGATTAAGGGAGATCCATGGGATTAAGAAGAGGGGGAAGCATGAAAATGATTAGGGAGAAGTGCATGAAGAATATACTACGATGTGGAATAACCGGTTGGGGAGGGTACCTCAGATGGATCTACAACCCTCGTTAGAATACATACAGTGGTACTGTGAGATAGGGAAACCATTTTTGTTTGGTGGGCAGTCGATGGTAGTCCTCCTACATTTGACACAACTTGGGCAACCCCTTCCAAATCTACATCATGCACCAGAGCCGGAGCCAGAGTCGGAGCCAGAGCCAGAGGTAGAGCCAAAACTACACTCTAGGGATAGTTATTATCATCTAAATTTGGGGCGCGATGACTATTTCCTAGGCTCGTCAAGCCATGAAAATCATTCATAGTTTGATATCTTCAGCCCACTACCACGCAATACTCCAGTCATCCTGGCTTGTATCCACCTCAGTACTCCGCTCCTTCCAGCCCGTATCCATCGCCGTACTCCACTCCTCCCGGCTCAAGTTCATCGATGGCGTTTGAGACATATAATTTTTCGTCTATGTTTCACACACCCCCACATACGAATGAAGAGAACGTTGATCGTCGCAATCGTCCGCAACGTAAACGTCCAGCTCCACCAAAATATACCCCTAAAATCACATCATCAAACCATCAATTTTAGGGGGTTTTGTAATATAAATAACTTTATATTTATGTAATGATTTTTTTGCCATTTTTTTATCAAATTTATGGGTTTTTTTTTTTTTTTGCAATTTAAATAGTCAACTTCATATTTATGTAATGAATTTGTTTCCATTTTATTTATCAATTTTATAAGGTTTTTTTTTGCAATTTAAATAGTCAACTTTGTATTTATGTAATGAATTTTTGCCATTTTATTTATCAATTTTATGGGTTTTTTTTGCAATTTAAATAGTCAACTTTGTATTTATGTAATGACTTTTTGCCATTTTATTTATCAATGTTATGTGTTTTTTTTTGCAATTTAAATAGTCAACTTTGTATTTATGTAATGATTTTTTTGCCATTTTATTTATTAATTTTATGGTTTTTTTTTGCAATTTAAATAAATAAACTTTAGACCAATTTTGTAATTCAAAATAGATTAACTACAACAAATTGTAGACAAAGTTTAGATTCAATCCTCTCAACATGTAATGAACAATATCTCAATTTCTACCCAATCGCGACGATTGTCCAATATGATAGTTTCGGAGTGGGCATTTATTCCGATTATGACCAGCTAATCTACATACACCACACAGCTTCTCGTCGGATTTCTCTCTAATGTCCATTTTGTTATAGATTCTAGATTATTGCAGGCGACCTTTCGGGTTCCTACGCAACCCTTTGTCTAAGACAAGCTCGAAGGTCGTCGGAGGAACCTCCCATGTAGATAGGTCAGGAAACACGGGGAACTTATTCTTCCATACACGCAACATGCACTCGAGGGTGTACAATTCATCGATAAATTGTTCTACATTGATCGAGACTTTAGCACAAGTTGCCACTACATGTGCACAGGGATAATGAAGTGTCTGGAATCTCTTGCAATCGCACCACCTGTTTCGGAGATCAACTCTTTAGGACCTAGGTGGTATGCCGGGTCAACGAACGATGATCTCTGTAACTCGAAACATTTCATTACGTCGTGAATGTACTTCTACATTCATCGACCTCGCCATCCGACAGTTTGCAACCATTGTATCCCTGACATCTTCGATAAATACTTATCTCGCCTTTATCTGATTGACTTGTGGCTGACCCATTCTTGGTATCAAAGTAGCCAACATGTAGAATGTAGCTGAGAAAACAGTTGAAATCAGAAGATGTCGTGTTTTCAACAACACTGCGTTGATCCCTTCCACCAAGTTTGTGGTCATTTAACCATAACGAAAGCACTCGTCAAAACTTTGAGGCCATTGCCACGGCTCCATAGTACCCAACCATAGTCGAAAAGATGTGTTCGTCTGACCTTCCATGTCACTCTCAAGTCGAGTCATCCTTTGCCGAAAAATGTGTGGCTCTAGCTCGTACGCTGTGTATGTATTAAGAAAATATAAGTTACAATCTCGCCCTAAAACATTGGGTTATATATTGAAAGGATAAGGTTATTCTTTACCCATTCTCACAACTTGTCTCCGCCAGTCTGCATTTTTATAATGTCGGTGAAAGTTAGCCACGATATGCCTGATGTAATAAACAGATCTCCATGACACACCGACGCCTAATGCAGGCAATTAATCACTTTCCTTTATTGGAGATTATGCAAATATTATCATTACTAATAACATACATTCGCAGGTTTGTAAAGAAAAATTCCTACGACTCTATATTCTCCTTATCTACAATGGCAAACACAATCAGGAGCACGTTTTTGTTTCCGTCTTGAGCAACCGCAAGAAGTAGGATATGTGTATATTTATCGTATAGCCATGTCCAATCTACTTGCACAAATGACTTGCAATGGGAAATGCACGCACACATGGATCAAACGTCCAGAATATTCGTTGGAAAAATTTTTTTCCCGGTTGTATTTGGTCATCCAGGCCTTAATAAGGTCATGTCTGGAACTCAATGACAGTCTCCAGCACGTACTCCTGCATAGCGACTATCCATCCCTGTAACTCATTGTACAATTACAATGCATAGAAATCTTCGTACAATTTTTCCATTGTCATCTGTTTAGCTATCCATGTCTTTCGGTATGATACTCGATACTGGAATTATGTCTGCATTTCGGCAATCAGTACCGAAACTTTAATGCTCGGCATGTCTTTCACCATTGGCATGATGTACGTAAAGATATTTCTAGGATCAAGTTTTCGATGATCTTCTGTCATACGTGTTAAAGTGCATGTTTGAAGCCTAACAAATTTTCGTATCTCTCACATCTGCGACTTCTGGATAAATGCATCTCGTATCCGCCAATTGCAGCCTTCCGCTGACCTCCAACACTCCCCAATATATAATGTTAGTTTAGACACGACGACTTTGTAGTCCACTGATATATTCATGTTATACAGCTTAATGGCAAATACGCACTCTTCCTTACTTTCAAATCTCTGGCCCACGAACAAATCCTCAAGATCGAAATATACGGCCAGTCGGTGAGCGGGTAGTATTTCAGGGTACTCCGAAAACTCGATCGCGTGCGCTGCATCGAGGTCTATCCGAGACATGTGTGCCCCTAGATTATTGTGTATCACAATACGACGAATTTGGTTCCCGACTGAAGACATGTTAACGTTTCCATCTTCATTCATGCCTTTGTTGTCAATATGATTCGGGACCTCGTCCACGTCGAGATTACTATCACTATCGACCTTGTGATCAGAAGGATCACTATTGTGGTATACATCATCACCAACCACATCAGTCTCGGGTGCAGCATTAAGATCAATGTCGATCCTGTGTATAGTTGATTGACTATCAACGTACAATACCGAAACCACCATACACGGCTCTTGTAACACCTCGCCTCGTGTCCGTCACCGGATTAGAGTTACGAGGCATTACCGATCAAAACCCGACTCAAAATTTTTTTTTAACTCAACCACAAAATTTCATTCCATATATATATTATCACATAACCAAATAAAATCAAACATGCATCTTTAATCAGGTTTCATATACTAACCATGTTTCAACAATTCATCCATATCATTATCATTTACCTAATTAAAATTTAATATCATAAATCAAACATTTATCCTAGCATTTATTTCATTTCAATTTACTAAATATAGTACATATTACAAACATAGGTAATCTACCCTGTTTGGACAGCTCTTATACATCAGAAATTGAGCAACATATATATATATATATATATACACAAAATTGGACAGCATTTATACACCAAAATTTGACAGCATGTATATACAAAATTGGACAACATTTATTCACCAAAATTAGGCAGCATATATATACTAATTTGGACAGCACTTATATACAAAATTTAACAGCATGTATATGCAAAATTGGACAGCATTTATTCACCAAAATTGAGAAGCATACATATACCAATTTGGACAGCACTTATATACAAAATTTGACAGCATGTATATGCAAAATTGGACAGCATTTATTCACCAAAATTGGGCAGCATACATACACCAACTTGGACAACACTTATACACAAAATTTGACAGCATGTATATGCAAAATTGGACAGCATTTATTCACCAAAATTGGGCAGCATACATAGACCAATTTGGACAGCACTTATACACAAATTTGACAGCATGTATATGCAAAATTGGACAGCATTTATTCACCAAAATTGGGCAGCATACATATACCAATTTGGATAGCACTTATACACAAAATTTGACAGCATGTATATGCAAAATTTGACAGCATTTAAGCATAAAAATTTCATGAACATATACCACATTTTAGACCATTAAAGCATAGGCATTAATACCGAATTCAAACCAAAAGAGATAAGCCATTTTAGCATGGCTTTTAGATATATATACACATTGGTTCCAAAATCAATATTTTAACTATACTATACATGCCATATATTTGAGAACGATTTAGCAAAATACCAAAAGAAAATATCGATAGTGTGACGAGCTTAGCTAACGATCCCCGAACACGTAGCGATCACTAAAATCTATACATCAAAACAATTATCCAACACATTGTAAGCTAATTTAGCTTAGTAAGTTATAAGCAAATATACTCTACTATTTAAACCGATATCTCAAATAATATTCAACCAATTCATACTACTAAATCATCTTACCTTTAGCCTACCATATCATAAAATAATTATTCACTTATTACTATGATTTAACTAAAATCAATATAATTACACGACCTTAAACATTTCTTCAAATTTAATCACAAGACCAAATAATTATGCTTTTCCTCATCATGTATTATAAAGAATCATATTATATATATATATATATATATATATATATATATATATATATATATGATTCCAAATATAATCACCACATAGGTTTAATTCCTACAAAGCTTAACCTTAATATACAACCATAATGGTTATTACTCAAGAATTCCAAGTATTTACTCATTTTAATAATCATGATTTCTCAATAAGACAATTACTCAATACTAATAGTTATTCGAAAATATTTAATAAGTTCGCACACTTAGTGCTCAATAATCAAACTCGCACACTTAGTGCTTTACCATTAAACTCGCACACTTAGTGCTTTACAATTAAACTCGCACACTTAGTGCTTCACAATTAAATTTGCACACTTAGTGTCGAAAGTCAACAACTCAATACATTTTATTTCAATAATTTTATCACTACATGTATATATATTTATATACCATTCAATTCAACATAATTAATCAGATACTAAGCTGATTTTAAAACGATACAATTATATATGTGCTTAATAACTTACCTCAGATGTCGTCTCCTAATAGATCGGCTACTCAACTACTTTCGATTTCCCCCGATCTAAATCCGATTTCTTGATTTCTTGATCTTGAATTGAAATCCCTAAGGTGCTGAATGCTAAAGCTTGAAGAACAAAGTTTCTTTCTCTTGTTTTCGGTGGAAAAAGGTGAAGAAAATGACTTTATTTTATAATATTTATGATATAATATACATTATTATTCGTTTACTATTTTAACATTTGTAAAATAATATTTAAAACATAGAATACATGGCTTTTTAGCCATCTTGTCGTCCACTATATTTTAAATGGGTTTATTGCCTTTTAAGGACTTCAAGTTAAAAAGCCATTACCAAATAGGTGCTTTATAACTTTATTTTATAATATTTATGATATAATATACATTATTATTCGTTTACTATTTTAACCTTTGTAAAATAATATTTAAAACATAGAATACATGGCTTTTTAGCCATCTTGCCGTCCACTATATTTTAAATGGGTTTATTGCCCTTTAAGGACTTCAAGTTAAAAAGCCATTACCAAATAGGTGCTTTACACTTTAAGTATCAACTTTTACATTTTATGAAATTTAGTACTTTTATCAAATTAAACACAAAAACGGCCAAATAAATTTACGAAATTTTCACACAATCAAATTCAAATATCACAGACATAGAAAAAAATATTAAAATATTTTTCGGACTCAAATTTATGTTCTCGAAACCACTATTTCGATTACGGTCAAAATTGGGTTGTTACAGCTCTTGAGTTCCATCTTCTTCACCTAATGGAGTGAGATCTTCAATTGGCTCCACACCAGCTAACTCAGCAAATAACTGAATAGGTGCATTTTGGTTGCTCCGAGTCCCACAATAAAGAGCAACCATTGTCTCCACGTCTTCATCGTCTACAAGTTCTATTTCGGTGAATTTTATGGGATCCGTTGAAACTGGAAACTTGAAGAAAAGTTTCGAGATCCTCTCCCACAACGTCTATAATTTTTTTCACTAATTTTTTCCTTCATATCATCGAACGAGATATTTCTATGAAATCTCATTACTACTTGTTTGTGACATTCGAATATACATCTCACGGTTGTTGTCAAAATTTCTCCATTGAAATAAACGGATACGAAAAACCGATTCTCCATCTTCAATACTGGATCTGTTAAAAAATTCAAAATTCTCAAAACAGTTTCGAATAGCAAAAAAGTTACATAAAATTTTTAATGCAAAATTTTTCATTCAGAAGCTAACAAAATTAATAACCTAACAAAATAACTTTCAAATAATAAAATTACTAACAAAACTCTACATTCTATTTAAAAAGAAATAAACTAAAATACATTATCCTTCTTTTTGTTTTCCTTTCTTTCTTTCTTCTCCCTATCTTCTTACTTCTATTCTGTTAAAATTTGTGTCTTCTGCTCATTTGATTTTCGGGAGAGTATATATAGAAGAAAAATTAAGCACCAGTTGCGCCTGTCAGATAAGCTCCACCAATCGCGCATACCAAATAGGCTCCACCAGTCGCGTCTACCAAATAGGCTCCATCAGTCACGCCTACTAGATAGGCGCCACCTACCCCATACCATTTTCGTATATTAACATGGGTCATATACTGATCCGGAAAAAAATATAAGCAGTGGCGTCTATGAGAAAGGCGTCACCAATAAAATAATAATTTAAAAAATAAAAAAATATTTTAATATAAAAAAGTGATTACGCCTGTCAGATAGACACAAATAAAAAAATATTATTTTTGTATATAATTTAACTGACAATCTATTTCAGTATTTAAAATTTTTTTAAAAGTTATTTAAGTAAAATATTCAAAAAAAAATGGGGAGGAGTAAAAGAAGAACGACAAGATTGACAAATATAATGATCCACGCATAGGCAACGTGGACAGCCTAGTGCCTAAAAGCCTTCCCACAGAAAAGTACACGTCAGATTCCCACTTTACCCCCCTAATATCCATTGTTTTCAATATCTCACCGTCAATGGAAAACTTGACTTCAATGGTGGACATTAGTTTTTAAATCAACGTGCTTTTTTTTAATTGGTATAATAATAAATTTAGTTTTTAATATTTTATTTATTTTATTTTATTTCTAAAAAAATCAATTTATTTTCCTCTCAGCTTTTACACATAGTTAACTTAATCATTATTTTAAATATTCAAAATTTTATAATTATAAAATATTAAAAATAAAACAACTCAACCATTTTTTTATAAATATTAAAAATTTTTGGTGATCAAAACAGGAACTTGATAAAAATTTTAAGTGACTATTTAGATAGTTTATTCTAATATTTTTATATCAATTTAGTCATTATTTTAAATATTAAAAAGTTATAATTATTAAATATTAAAATTATGGAATTAAATAAAATAAAATAATAAAAACAAAAACATAAAAATAAAAAAGTAAAATGCATAGAGACACCGCTTTTGAAATTAAATATTATTTTCTATAAATGATATCGTCTAACACATTATTAATATCACTTTTAATTTCATTTTCGTAAATAGTTTATTTTAATTTTCATTTTCGTATTATTAATGCAAAAAGCCTAGGGATTCCAGTTTTGATTGAGAACTCATTTTTCACATTGAAAGTGCAAAAATATCGAGAGATTAATGTATGCAGACTGCCTACTCTGTCATATAAACCTAATCATGTAATCAGACAAAAAGCCCACTATGCAGTGTCATTAGGATCACGATTAGCCTATATGGCAACACTACCCTACATCCTAAATCCAAAATTCCATACCAATTTTAAACCTTAATTTATAAATTCAAACTCTGAAAAGAAAAATACTAATTATAATTAAATTTATTAATTTTTTTATAAAAAATAACATGAAAATATTTCTTTACTTGTAATTTAATTAAAATATTAAATTTATGATATTTTTTAAACCATAAATGTTAACTCTAACATCAGCACAACTACGACTCAAATTTAAGTTATATCTAAAATGGTAAACATTCCAAATCATCATGTCAACACAAGAGGGAGAAATGTACGAAGTGCGAAACTAAAACAAAGGGCAGTCTCCGGTTTCCTTGTGATGATTGGCCAGCTTATTTGATTATGCAATCCTCTCTTTGGATTTTTCGATAACTTCGTTTTTCCATACAAAACCAAAATTATTTAAATTATATATTTTTTAAATTTTAATTTAAATGTTTATGAAATATTTTTTTAAATTTCAAGTTTATTTAATGACAGATTATATTTGTAAAGCTTATTAAAGAATATTTTATATAATTGATGAGTGTTTTTTTTGGTATTTTAAAATTTATAACATTTAAAAGATTTTCTTTTTTATTTTAACCAAAGCTTTATTTTTATGAGCATTTTATTTGGTTTTATTATTCGATATTTGTAAACACTTTTTATATATCAAATGTTTTTAAAAATAGTGATAAATTCGAAATGGTACAATAAAATCGACTGATATCGATATGTTGCCTCTCATCATTTTAAAATTTGATTCAACTCGACTCAAGATTTTTATTTTTGGGGGGTGAAACAAAAGGATTACAAAGAAGTTCCCATGTTCAATATGCCTCTAGCTCTATCCTCTTTTAAAATTACTTGAATCTCTACAGGAGGATCGTCAGATATACGCAAGTCTACATCATTCCTCAAGGCCATTTTTATTTAAGGCATTCGTTATCTGATTATTCTCTTTAGGCGTATACCTCACAAACCACTTGTTTTCACGTACCAAAATATGTTGAATTCTCCTAATCAATGATGATCTCGATCCAGCTGGCTGATTATCACAAAAGACTCCAACAATCTCGAGATTATTAGATTGAATGATAACCTTATCAAAATAAACTCCCAACCATTAACCTTAAACTTCAAAAATATATTGGTTATTTAAGAAAAAAAAAACCTTTCATATATTGCTTTTTTCGCTAACAGAACGCGTTTTGATTAAGCATTTTGGACAAATATCCAATAGATTTTAAATATAATTTTCTTAATATGCTAATTTTTTAAAATACTTAATATTCTATAATTAGCATATTGGACTATTCAACATTAATCACAGCTAATTACCATTATTATTATTATTATTAGTGGTTTGTCACTTTGCGATCATAAGATAATCTTAAAATGAGTGAGTCAACTACTTAATTTATGTTAGATATAAAATTGTCAATGGAGGATGGAGGTTCAATTACATTGAAGCACATTGTCCTATTATATCTAAGTCTAGACATTATCTTAAAAATAACAAATATATTCAGAATTTATAATAAAATTATTAACAAAATTAAAAACAATTTTTTTCCAACTCATTAAGCTCATCATCATGATTGTTGCAAGGTCAACCGAATATTTATTAAACCTTTCGCCAATCAAATTCATACAAATGTTTTTAAATCGTATCGAATTGGTCGGTCGAGTTCGGAATCAGTTTGAAGAGAGGGGTTATATTAATTGACTCGCGAATCGTTCGTGGTCGACTGAACTGATTTTTTTTATTTTTAATAATTTATTTAATTAAACTGGACAAATTGATTGAACATGTTAAATCGAGAATTGGTAACTTCACTAGTTCTGAAAACCTTGATTTAAACAAAATTCAAGTATCACAATTCGGAAAAGGCTTAATAATTTGGTAATTTTTCTTAAATTGGGATTTAGACTTTTTTGTCCACGTTAATTCGTAGTCCTTAAACTTACCAGATTATCACACTTTTATAAAATTCAAATTCAATAACTAAATTGAAAAAATTACCAAAATTTAAAATTAATATAGATAAAAAATTAAAGACCAAATTAAATAAAATTATCCTATTCAAGAACTAAATTTTACTTTATTCCTTTTGAAAATATATATTTTTTACTTTTAATATATTTATCGAAACGAACTTAATAACTAATCTTTCGTATACCCATTAAAGAAGTAGATATTAACCTTCGACCCTAAAAACAATTCATTTAAGAGTCTCAAGTTTAATATAAGATAGTTAACTAATGTGGTATATCACCGCTTAAAATTATATCCACAAAATTAATACCCCACCAAAGTATATAATAAAGAAAAAGATTCTCCCATTACACGACTTAACAACTGTGATCATGTCTATAAAAGAAAAAACAACTGTAATTATGTCCACGTAGATACGATGAGATCCCGGCGCCGGACAATTTGTTAGTCCTCGGAGATGCTTGTGAGATGAGGCCGCCATACTCCTCCACCACCTTTCCGACGACCTCTACGGCGGCAGCGTTTCATTTCTAAAACATCGTCAATTGCTAAGCATCGATGACCGGAATCTAAAGCATCATCATTATTGTTGTTGCGTTTTTTGCTCATCTTGAAAGACCTTTTACAGCGGACACTGTTGTTTCTATTCTCGGCCGGTAAGGAACATTCGGGGATCAAAAAGTAAATGCCGCCTCTTTGGAGCTGGGAGTGAGGGGAGATAATCAAAATATGACCTCGAGAGGTGGGTTTGGTTAAGACGTGATTAGGGTTGGCCTGGAGGATCTCACCGGCGGTGACCGTACGTGTGATTTCTTCAATGTGGCCGTTTAAATGGACTATACGGATGAGGTCTAGAGCTCCGCAAGGAAGAACACACGCCAAGCAACACCGTATACTATTCCCCATCTCTTACAATACAATTTCGACTCTTCTTGGATCGATCCCTTTCTATCAAGTCTCTTCTATATATATACACACACCACCCACCCGTACTCATATGTACTCAACCATAAAATACTACTTTATAATATATTATGAGTAACCGGTATAAAATATTAAATATGGTGACATGCATAGTAAATAATAATTTAGTTGAGCTACGTTTAAATCACAAGCTTCGTCAACAGAGATTGGAAGATACAAATTCGTCATATTTAGAACGGTTAATATTTTTTATCAAAATATTTTTCATGGGTTAATATTTACTGTTTAAAAAATGTCATTTTTATTTAACAAGCTTATGTTTTGAAAGATTTTAATGGTTTTATAGATAAAATATTTTATATGAAGTTGAATGAAAAAAATTAATTTTCCATGTATTTTTCAGTATTATCTCTAATAAAATTGAGTCATAATTGATTTTTTAATAGTACAAATATTAAATTAATTCATCTAATAATAGAGATAAATTTGGGTCTTTATAATAGAGGATTTGGCATGTACTTTTACCTATATGATAGGGTTAGCTCCTATATATGTCATTAAATTGTTTTCCAGACTTTGAATTGCTTCATGAACATCAAAATGATATGATTGAATCTTCAAATTTTTAGTATTGTATCATCCGGGCCCTTTTGTTATCCTAGCCATCAATTTAAGTGTTAAATGGTGGTTCAAATTTAACGTTGAACATATTTAAAATACATTGATAAGACTGTAAATTCGTGTGTACATGCTACAAGGATAGCTTAAATACGATGTGTTGTTAAAAAAATAGTGTTAATGAAATTTAAGAAGATTATTTCTTATTTTTAATAGTTAGATCTAAGTTGTTCATGTAGTAGGTACGTACGTGTTTACACTTTGATTCTTGTATTTTAAATATGCTTAACGTCATATCTGAATTGGCATTTTAATGCCTAAATTGATGGCTAGGTTAATAGAAGGACCTATAGTTTAAGAGATGGTGCTTTTTTTTAAACATATTAGATCCAAGCTATCCCTACAGTTGGCATATGTGTTTACAATTTGATCCACGTGTTCTAACTATGCTCAATGTTAGATCCAAACTAGCATTTAACACCTAAGCTAATAGCTAAATTAAAAGGACTTTGCTTAATATATTGGTATTTTGAGGATTAAATTAGAATGTTTTTGAAGTTCACAAATAAATTTAAAGGTTAAACTTTGCTATTAATCCTTGTACTTTGAGAAAGTTGTGGATATAGTCATTGTATTTTAATTTGATCAATCTTAGTCACTGTACTTTCTGACTCGGTCAATTTTAATGTACTTTTCGAATTTTAAAATTTTAATCCCAACCTGAATAATAGCAATTATAAATTTGTTTGGTTAAATTTGATTACTAATCTATACTATGTGTACAGTTGTGTGTTTGGTCCTTGTTCTCCAAATGAATCATTCTAAGTCTCTATACTTTTCAAAGTTTGAAATTTCAATATTGATTAAATGACAGTTGTTAATCTATTAACTGAATTTTTAATAAGTAATATATGAGAATAAAAGACTGACATAACATTATACACATGATAATATATTTACTGCATCAAACATTAAAAATAGTAAAAGTTAACATTTATTGTTTATGAAGGCTAAAATATTAAAATTTTAAAAATAACTAAATTAAAGCATGTTAAATGCCTTGTACGTGTAACTAACTTAAGACGCCTTTGTGGTGTAATTGTGATTAGAACAAGTAAAGTGGCTGTTGGACAGCTTTTGTGTTTCCAAAGGCAAACCATTTATTTTATCTTCATCACTTAAAATATGTTGCTTTGCTTTTGGAAGTAGGGCCGTCGCCAACATTCTAAATAATCGAATTAATATTAATTAAATTAATAGAATGTTTTAATTACTTAATTATTAATTGAATCGAAGTATTTCGATTAATTAAAATTTATATGTTTTTTTTTGTTAAAACAAATATAAAACATATCAAAAATAAATCAATTGATAATGTTCATTTGATTGAATTATCTGTATTAACCAAATTAGTAATAGCCTAATATATATAATATATAATATATAGTATTAAGTTCAGTTAATTCAATTAATTACTCGAGTTTGAATTGAATTAACCATTAAACGAAATTCTAAAAAAGCTTTAACTAACCTGCGATCGAATTAGATCGATTAACCGAATTAGACCAGTTCGACCAATTAATTTAGTTTTAACCGAAGTTTGAATGCTCTTATATAATAGTATTTGCTTTTGAGTTTTAATTACTTTCCTAATTAGGTGCTACTTTTGAACTAAATTTTCATAATCAAATCATCAATTCTTAATTTGATCGGTCCAACTGATTCGATTAATTTAATTAAATAAATTATTAAAAATCAGATTTAGCCCAATTTAACTAATTCTCTCTAACTTAATACCTTAATTGATTTCGATCTAATTTAAATAATATTATTTTTATTTGATGAATAAATAATATTTAATTATCAACCAGTCACACATGAGGACAAAAATATCTAAAATATTTAGAACTAAAGAAAAAAACAAAATGCTTAAAGTTTGACCAACAGGGCTTCTTGGGAATGCAGAAAAGATTAAGTAGGGTGATGTATCTTATTATACACTAAATATCAAATTCTAAAGAAGCTACTTTTTAATCATTAGTTTCTTTTCATCGGCGGAAAAAGTTACGTACAAAACATAAACTTTAAGAAACGCCGATAATTATATATATTTTTTAAATTTTGTCTAACAGGTATCTTAATTTTCGAGTTGGTTATTATCCATCCTTTTCTCCCTCCAATCAACTTTCTCTCTCTTTCCTCATTTAACGGGATTTTTACTAAAATATTATAAAAAATAAAAAAGATATTAAAATATTATAATTTTTTTTATTTACTAAAATAATACAAAAAAACAGAACAGTGGAAAATCAGATGCCAGAGGCGACACTAAAGGTGCCTGTGGCAGAGGCGGCACCACTCATGTTATAAACCCGAGATCCGTCCAGCTGAAGGAGAAAAATAAGAAGAAGAATAAGAGAAAGAGGAGGTGCTGCCGGAAAAAGAGAGAAAAAGAGAGAAAGAGAAGAGAAAAAAAAAGTATTTTTTAAAAAAATAATTGATTATCTTGTTGTTATGTTTTTTTGTATAATTTTTATTATTTTTTGTTGTTAGTTTAGTTATTATTGTTAGTTATTAAGATTAATAAAAACTCAAATTGATAGTTTTAGTTAGTATTATTATTATTATTAGTTTTTAGGGTTTAGATGTTAGATTTTTTTTGAGATTTTGTTTATTTTTTGACAGATTGAATATTGAAGATGGATGATAAGTTTTTTGTATGCGTTTATTTAGATGGAGTCATCTTGACAACAAGTGTTGGATGTATATTTGAATGTCGGCAACAAATAGCAATGAGATTTAATAGAAATGTCTCGTTGGATGAAATGAAGGCAATGATTAATGCAAAAATTCTTAGACGTTGTGAGAGAAGGATATCAAAAATTTTATACAAGTTTCCAGTTTCGACAAATCCGATCAAATTCAACGAAATGGAACTTGTAGACAACGAATACGTGGAGACAATGGTCGCTCTTTACTGTGGGAATGTGAGTGACAAGAATGCACCGATTCACTTATTTGCTGAATTAGTCGGTATGGAGCAAAATGAAAATGTCAATGCATCTGGTGAAGAACACGGAGCTCAAGAACCGTGGATGGTGGTTCCAATATCATACGTTGATAGTGAATCGACTATGGGTGGGATCGGTATCGATCTGAATATTACACCCGATATTGATGTGGTTGGTGGTGAAGAAGAAAGTGGTAGCGATCATTGGGATGAAGAGGTCGATAGTGACGGTGATCCCGATGTGGATGATGTACCTAATGATATTGACGATGAAGATGTCAACAACGATGGAAACATTAACGCTTTTTCGGTCGGGGACCCGATGCGACGTATTTTGATGCACAATAATCTTGGGCCATACATGTCGCTCATAGACCCCGACGCAATGTATGTGGCTGAGTTATCGGAGTACCCTAAAATAGTTCATCCTCACCGACTGGCCGTAAATTCTGATCATGAGGAGTTATTCATAGGCTAGAGATTCGAAAGTAAAGAAGAGCGTGTATTTGCTATTAAACAGTATAGCATGAATATATTAGTGGATTATAAAGTCGAAGTGTCTACTCCGACAATATATATTGGGGAGTGTTGGAAGACAGTAGAAGGCTGCAATTGGCAGGTACGAGCTGCATTCATTAAAAGTTCGCAGATGTGGGAGATACGAAAATTTGTTGGTCCTCATACATGCACATGAACACGTATGACAGAAGATCATGGAAAACTTGATTCGAAAACTATCTGTACGTGTATCATGCCAATGGTGAAGGACAGGCCGACCATTAAAGTTTCGGTACTAATTGCTGAAATGTAAGCACGATTCCAGTATCGAATATCATATCGAAAGGCATGGATAGCTAATCATATGGCAATGGAGCAATTGTATGGGGATTACGATTCGTCGTATAACGAGCTATAAGGATGGATAGCTGCTATGCGGGATTACGTACTGGGGACTGTGATTGAGTTATAGACAAAGCCTTATTATGACCCGGACGACCAGTTACAGCCGGCAAAAAAAGATTTTCCATCGGATGTTTTAGACGTTTGATCTATGTGTGCGGGAATTTCTCTACTGCAAGCCATTTGTGCAGGTGGATGGGACCTAGCTATATGGAAAATATACACAGATCCTACTTCTTACGGTTGCTCAAGACGACAATAGAAACGTGCTCCCGATAGCATTTGCCATCGTAGATAAAGAGAACTTGGAGTCTTGGGAATTCTTCCTCACTAACCTGCGGATGTATGTTATTAGCAACGATAACATTTGCATCATCTCCGATAGAGAGAAGGTTTAATTGTAGTAATTAAGCGTTCGGTGTGCCATGGAGATCCGTTTACTGCATCCGTCACATTGCGGCTAACTTTCATAAAGATTATAAGAATGCAGACTGGAAAAGACAAGTCGTGGCAATGGGTAAATGATAACCTTATATTTTCAATATAAGTTGTATTAAAATATAATAAGTTGTATTGTTTTATGTTATCGAGTTACTAGAACTTATTTTTTCTTAATACGTATGCTGCATACGAGTTAGAGCCATATATTTTCCGCCAAAGAATGATTCGACTTGAGAGTGACATGGAGGGGCAAACAAACACATCTTTCTGACAATGGTTGGGCACAATGGAGCCGTGGCAATGGGCTCAATGTTTTGACGAGGGCTTTCGTTATGGCCAAATGACCACAAACTTAGTGGATGAGATCAATGCTGTGTTTTTAAAAACACGTCATCTTCTGATTGCACCTGTCTTTTCTGCTACATTCTACAGGTTGGCTACCTTGATGCCAAGAATGGGTCAGCAACAAGTCAACCAGATGGAGGCGGGACACGTGTTTGTCGAACATGTCAGGGATGCAATACTTGCAAACCGTCGGATGGCGAGGTCAATGAATGTTGAAATATATTCACGACAACTGAAAACGTTTCGAGTTACTGAGACCATCAGTTGTTGACCTGGTATACCAACTAGGTCCTGTGGAGTTGATCTCCAGAACAGACGGTGCGAGTGTAGGAGGTTCGAAACACTTCATTATCTATGTGAGCATGTTATGGCAACGTGTGCTAAAGTGAACCTTAATGTTGAACAATATGTCAATGATGTGTACACGCTCGAGCGCACATTGCATGTCTGGGAAAATGAGTTCCCCGTCCTACCTAACCTATCTACGTGGAAGGTGCCTCCGACGACTTTCGAGCTTCTCCCAGACAGAGGGCTACGCAAGAATCTAAGAGGTCATCCGCAATCAAGCAGAATCTATAATGAAATGGACTTTAGGGAGAAATCCGACGGTAATCGTTGTGGATTATGCAGGTTAAGTGGTCATAGTTGGAATAAATTCCCTCAGCGAAACTTTCATGTTGGACAGTCGTCCGGATTGGGTCGGAATTGACCTAATGCTGTCAAATTGTTATGTGTAATGTTATAAAAAATATAATTCATTTGAAATAATTAAAATTATTCAGCTTATGCTTATGCTTAAATTGTATCCAAATTAAGTTATAAAATAGTATACGGCATTTGGAATTATTAAAATTATATCGAAAATGGAGCCATTTAACTTTAAATTCATCTTTAATATAATGCAAAATTAGAATAATTAAATCTATACAAAAAAGTTTCGTAGTAAGCATACCTAAAATTAGAATAATTAAATTTATACAAAAAGTACAAACTTTGTAAAGTGCAAAAAAAGTGCAATAAACCCCTAAAATTGATGGTTCGATGGTGTGATCCTAGGGGTATACCTATTCGGAGGACGACGGTCACGTTCTGGGTGTTCGCGACGACCAACATCATCATTTGGCGCAGGTGGGGGTGTAGTAAACATAGAGAAAAAATCGTTTGCCACATGTGGCTTGTTCGGCATCAACGAACTTGATGCTGCGGAGGGAGTCTCATGATGTTGCGGATACGGGCTGGGCGTGCTGTACTGTGGCGGGTAGGATCCAAAGAGTTCAAACTCTTATGCGTATTCGCCCCCTGAGAAGTTCGGAATATAGTCACTGCCTCCAAATTCGGATGATAGCTATATGAATCCACATGTGAATGTGATTGTTCGGGATCTAGCTGGGGCTCCAGCTTGGGATCTTGTTCAGGATCATGATATGCCATAGGTTCCACCTCCATCGGGCCCGCTGGGTACGGTCCCCCAGGTCGCTGCATGTGCGGGGGGACTACTGTCGACTGGCCTCCAAGTATATATGGCTTTCCGCAACTATAGTACCATTGTATGTACTCCAATGATGGTTGCAAATCGGAAGCCATAACCATCTGAGGTCTTTGATGTATCCGATCGTTCCACAGCGCAACAAATTTCTGGTGCTTAACCCCCAATCCAACTGTGGTTTTCCTCTCTTATTCATTCCGTGAACCGCCCCCACCTCGCATGGCGGATCCGGGATACATTGGATGCAACCAAACTGTCGTAGCACCCGATCCCCGTGATACCACTCGACTACATTAAAATTTATAATTGGTTCGTTAGTGCACTATATGTTAGAATGAACGTATGCAGACGAGGGTACCACATCTGTAATTTTCAGCCTACGGTATGACATCTGTATAAACTGCATGATTAATAACATGGTTATAATTAGCAATAACGTGTAAGTAAGATATAAAAAGTAAGATGTCACGAATTTTAGAATAGCTTACCCCTTCCCCGGCATGCTATTCGATCATGAGTCGGTATATCGAGACAGTGTGCGACCTCTCGATACTCGGATAAAGACTCCACCTACAAAAACAAATATAGGGTTCAGGGTTGGTAACATCAGTCAATATACTATGACTACAAATAATGACAAGTTATATTTTATCACATGTTCACTAGTGTATAAACATACGATTGGTGAGTAACCGATGCCAAAAATAGCATCCGATAGAGCGCCCAGGACTGCAGAAATGTCAGGCATCCGCCCATGTGTACAACAGAAGGCTTTGTCGTTCGACAAAGCTCCCGATATAACACTACTAGAATGGCAGAGCCCCAATTATTCGAGCGGACATTGGACAAATCAGCTAATAGGGGCAAGTACATCATATGCACCTTGTTGTTGTTTGCATCGGGCATCAGTACTCCCCCAAGATATGCATGATGTACGCTCGAGCAGCGCACATTAACTCTCCTTTAGTGGCATTCGCTGATAACTGTCCAAATTTGGCTTTCAGCCATGTAAATTTCAAGCTCGTAAAATTTGACTCTTTGTCCTCTGGCGAGTCTCCTAGAAGCTGATAACAAAGTGCAGCCTGATCAGTAAATGAAGATACTCCCGTTACGGGACTCCCGTGGATTGAGAGCTCAAGCTGCATCGCAACATCCTCTAAGGTGACCGCTCACTCCCCACACGAAAAATGAAAAGTGTGGGTCTCCGGGCGCCACCGCTCCTCTAGCACAGATAATAAATCATACCGCAAGTCGAACGTCCGGATCAATGCTGCTAACCCAAATCCGGGTTGCTCCAAGTACGGCATCAATCGTGAATCTAGAGTTTTCTTTAAACCATTCACCCGGCACCTTATTACTCGGTACGAGTCCTGATAGTGTTAAATTACAGAAAAAATATTAGAATAACATGATTTATTTCTATATATTACGTATATCATTTTTAAATAGAACCCATGATTAACAAATAATAAATCATACCTCATTATTAGCCGCATCAGATATGTGTGTACCGAGATTAATCAATGAAGCCATTTCGATGCCTGCAAGTTCAAAAAAAATTAGTAAAAAACCATTATTTCGGCCATTTATTCGTACTATTTTCCCGAATTTTATTACTTTCAATAAAAATATCATATTTTCTAATTTTATTATTTTACATTATTTTAGTACATTATGTTTGAAATTTATTAATTTAGTGTGTTTTTTAAATAAATTTAAAAAGCCCTTATTCATGCCCTTTGTTCGTATTATTTTCCGAATTTTATTACTTTCAATAAAATATATTATTTTTATATTTTATTATTTTATATTATTTCAGTACATTTTGTTTGAAATATTTGTATTAATTATTTCTGAATTTTTAAAAATTTAGTAAAAACTCTTGCTTCGACCCTTTGTTCGTACTTTTTCTCCGTATTTTATTACTTTAAAAATATCATATTTTCTAATTTTATTATTTTACATTATTTTAGTACATTATGTTTGAAATTTATCAATTTAGTGTGTTTTTAAATATACCATTTTTTTAGATTTTATTACTTTCGGTGAATATACAATTTCCATTTTTTTCTTTTCGTATTTTATGTTTTCTTAAACATATTTTTATCATTTTATTTTTAATGCTATTTTCCTAAAAATCTAATTACAACACGCTAAATAAATTTCATAAAAAATTTCTAATCAACATAGAATGTACATAACATGGATTTATTCATGCTAAATAAATTTCATAAAATATATTTACTAAATAAAATAATAAAACACATACAATGTACATAACATAAATTGTTTACACAAATATTACAAAAAAAATAAATTAATACAAAAAAATCACATTTTCTTTCTTTCTTTTTCCTTCCTTCCCTCTTCTTCTTCTTCTTTTTTTTTTCCTTCTCCTTTCCTTTTCTTTCTTTTTCTTTTTCTTTCTTTCTTCTCCTTTCCCTCCCATCGATGCCGCCTTTGCCACTGGCACAACTGGTGCCGCCTATGGCAGCCCCTCCACCAGTGTGCTGTCACGTCGTCGTAGCTTTTTTTTGTTTTTTTGTTTTTTTGGTAAATAAAAAAAGTTTATAATATTTTTGTATTTTTTTATTTTTTATAATATTTTGATAAAAACCCCTCATTTAACCCATATGTCTTTTCTTTTTTAAGTTTACAAATATATTTTATAGGTATTTTTATTATCTTCACAAGTTGTGATGGATAAATGACGATATTTTTCGTCGTTAAAATTTCACTGACCACCAATAGTTTCTTTTGGAAAGTGAATGGCTCTTCGTCATCTTCTTCATTTGTTTTTGTTTTGAAAGTATTTAAGAATAATAAATAATTTCACGAGTTAATTTGAACCTATGTTATCTAAAGTTTTATGTGTTTTTTTGTTTGTTTTTCATTGTTTAATAAGTCTTGACTTTTAAAAGTTTTTATCCACTCTTATTACACATTTTTTTAGTCTTACTTTTGCAAGTGATTTTAGGGATGGTTTTGTCATTATTCTCTCCAGTTTGGTGGATACTCGGTACTTTTGTCGATTTTTTCTGCTACTTTGGACCATCCAGAGATGATTTTCTTATCATATTAAGTGTTTGCAATCACTCCATACATGTTATGATTGAGAGTTGTGATAGAGGCAATTGTTAAAACCATTGTTGACAAAACCTAGACCACCTCTTCCAAGTTCCTTTTTTGCCAAAAGATAAAATTTCATCTAACTTACTACTTTCAACATTAAACTTCTCAAGTAGCAATTTCATTTAAGCAAACTCCTTCTTGAAATTAACAAGATTTTCAAGCTCCTCATTCAACAAAGTCTCTTTAGCCTCAACTTGCTTTATCAACTTCCTGTTTTTCTCTCTCAACTGAGCATTCTCATGTGACATTGCGTGTTCAACTCATATACTTGTTCTCATTTACTCGGCATAGTCTTGTATGTATTTAGGAACTCCCTATTAGAACCTTCAACAGAATCATCGTCTGTCTTAGCCTTAGAACTAGACACCACACTCGAAGTAAAGGCAACAAAGTTATTCACTTGTTCCTCATCAGATTCAAAATTGCTTAAAGTGTCATCATGATTCCATGATGGACATGACGCATTTTTCTTCTTAAGAGTGTTAACACACACTACCTACATAAGTCCATAGCCGAGACATTCATGACATTGGATGTCTTTCTCATTCTCCTCATTAACAGCAACACCCTTGCTCTTGTTCTTAGAAATGTTCTTTGGTATCTCAAACTTCTTGTGTAACACCTCAAACCCGGCTTAGACGTTATGGCAGAATCCAAGAGTGTTATGAAGAAGGGTTTTAAAACCGATGATACTTCGATAAAACTATGTTTGGTTATTTAATAAAATGTTTCAATTTTATAAAATATATTTATTTATATATATTACTGAAATTGTTACATGTTGTTCTTTAAAGTTAACCAATTATTTCGCAGCAGAAGTTTGAAAATCGTTTAAAACAAAACCACGCTCGTGTTTTCAAAAAATAACATTTGTTCGCGTAAAATCGGTATTTGGTTGAATTTCCGCAGTTTAGAAATCGTAACGCAATCAAACCCAAAAAATTAAACCAAACAGTCTAAAAAGTTAGGAGAGTCCAAAAATTACAAAACTCTCATGGAAAACCAAAAATTTCAGTAAAACCGTTAAATAATTATAATAATGAAAAAAATTTCCGTCAAGTGGTCATTACTGAGCCTCCGTCGCACCGACCCGCCTATGTCTGTAGATTACCTGAATAGAACAGACAAATAGATATGAGTTTTCGTAATCTCAGTGTGTAACCCAACAGAGATAGTCATGCAACATACACAGAATTTCATATACAGTCAGATACAAATTTAGACCTAAGTCCATAACAGAAACACATAACAAATAAAACGTACAGAATCCTACCTCCATCCTCTACACACCATATCCGTCCATCCCACCACACATATAGGGTAAAAAAACATCCACTCATCCCTACACACCATATAGTGTTGATGCGGCACATAACAGATAATATGCAATCAAGTTGCCAAAATATAGGCGAAAAGTCGTCGTACAGATCACTTCTTCCGCATATACCAATCCCACCCAATACAGATACAGAATACAGATGTAAAAATAACAAAATAAACATGCTTAACATGCTCGTATACAAATAAATATATACTTAACAGCACAGTCAAACATACATATCAATTTCCTACTCAGAACAGATTATCAGAGTATTAGATTGCATAAAATAGGGTTTGGTTATCCTTTACTGACCTTACGGTAGGCTCATAGTTGATCGGATTGACCCGTACGACCTTAGGGAAATTTTTAAAATTTTGGGTCCATATGCCCGTGTGGCTTGCCCATGTGGGCCCACGCAGCTTGGCCCAACAACCACACACCCATGTAGCTCACCCGTGTGGGCCCATACGCCCGTGTTGCCCACACGCCTAACCTGAACTAGCCTTGTGGCCCACACGGCTGCACTTACACAGCCACACCTTCGTCAATCACACGGTCGGCCACACGCCTGTGTGGCATCGACAGACCAAATTTTGGGCTTTCATCGAACCTTATTTTATCACGTTAAGGGTACACACCTAGTATGATTTTGATGCGAAACCACTTCTGAGATCACCAGCACCTAAAAACAGAATACCCAACACCTTTTTAGCAATTAAATTATAAATCCATCAATACTAAACCAAGTAATGCACACACACTTACTACTATCAAACCCGATCACGCGCACAGATTAGACCAATTGAGCGAAAACCACCGTCTCTCCGCCTTCTCCTACACAAAACATTTACAGAGAATTATTTTCCCTTACAATACACAATAAGAATTCAAGCGAAAAGGAGAAACCCAATAGCTTACTGAAAACGTAACTTATCGACAAATGAAAGCCCCTCACTTACTTGATCACACGAAAAACACCGAAGTCCTGTAGTGTACGCAAAGAACAAAAGAAGAGTACAGATTGAAAAGGGGAAATTGAAAAAAGAAAAGAAAAGAGTGGGTAAAAGCAAAAACGTATGTAAAAAAATTTAGAGGAGAGAGAAACGAAATTAGAAAAAAATAAAATAAAATAAACAAATATATATATCTAACCTCCCACTAACTTACTAACTCTTAACTCCTTCAGAATTTTAGTTCCTCCAAACCTCTATGAGACACCCGAAACAAAAATTATCACCTTCATTCACGTAAGGATTCAAACACAATACTTCAAGCAAACTAAATCTTTACCACTCGAACCAACAAGCTCATTCTAATATAAGTTTACAAAGAATATTACATAAGCCTACCCAGTAGGGATAAGGCTAGGATAAAAAATAACGGAATTTGCTAAGAGTGAGACTTGAACTTAAGACCTCAAACACACATCTAGAACACTTAACCACAAAAGCAGATACATATTTATGTCAAGATTTACAGAAACATAAATAAATTATTCAGAGCGTTACAACTCTACCTCCCTAAAAAAATTTTGGCCTCGAAATTACCTGGCCCGAATAAATGAGGATACTGCTGACACATCAAGTCCTTAGGTTCCCACGTGACTTCCTCAGTACCATGATTCTGCCACAGAACCTTAACCAACAGTATGGACTTCATCCTCAGAACCTTAATATCTCGATCCAAAATCTGAACCAACTCTTCCTCAAACGTCAAGTCCGGTCTAACTTTGATCTCTTCAACAGAGACAACGTGAGATGGATCAAACCGATACCGCATCAACATCGAGACGTGAAACACATCATGGATACGGTCTAACTCTGGAGGTAGCTCTAACTGATAAGCAATCGATCCCACACGCTTTAGAATCTGATACGACCCAATGAACCTAGGGCTTAACTTGCCCTTACGACCAAGCCGCAAAACTTTCTTTTATGGAGACACCTTAAGGAATACGAAGTCACTCACAACGCACTCAATATCCCTCTTTTTCAGATCCACAAAAGACTTTTGTTTATCAAAAGCCGCCTTTAGACGATCCTGAATCAGTCTAACCTTATCTTTAGTCTTGAAAACCAACTCAGGACCCAAAACTCGACACTCACCCAACTCAGTCCAACATAGCGAAGTACGACACTTACAACCATACAGAGCCTCGTAAGGTGCCATCTGGATGCTAGACTGGAAACTATTATTGTAGGCAAACTCAGCTAACGACAGAAAATGCTTCAAACTACCTTGAAAATCAATCACACAACTCCGAAGCATATCCTCTAGTATCTGAATCACCCTCTCAAATTGACCATCAGTCTGAAGATTGGTTTCTATGGACGAACCATTGTATCTTCAAAAACACATCACATTAACAAGTTCAAAGATTTTCTTCATTAAATTACCAAACCAAATAAGACAAGTTTTTAACCACGCAATGACAGTTTGTAGTTGGCATTGTTGAGTGTCGTTCAACAAATCTCAGCTCATTTTACCTCAATACTTACTATAGTTTATGAGACTATTAATTTGTTGAATGTTGGAATTCGATTATAAAAAACATACAATTTCTCCTCTTTTATATGCAAAAACAAATAAAATTGTAAGCTTCAACCTTTTTAAAGTCTATAAACAGTTTATAATTTTTTCATAAGAATAAAAACTCTAAAATTGTATTCAGTGAACGATATATATTGTTGGTTCTTATTTTCAAATGTTTGAATATAGCAAACTATTCTTAAGTTCCCTTAATCAAATTTGTAAAAATTCAATTGGTCATCCTTAAAATATTTTCAAGTGTTATAAGACTTAAAAAACACATTTCTAAAAAGCCTTGAATCTTTATAAAATTTTTGAGTACTCCCAAGATCTTTCAATATGATTATAAGCCTTTTCAAAGTAGGATTTATAAAGATTTTTTAGTACTCCCAAGACCTTTCAATATGTTTATAAGCCTTTTCAAAGGGGTTTTAGAGTAAGGCTTAATTTAGTATTACTTCTTAAAAGTGCTTTTGGGGTCAAAAGTATTTTTAGAGCTATAAACAATACAAAACAGACAACTTTTAAAGTTAAAATTACTTTTAAAAAGTATTTTTGAACCCAAAAGCAAAACCAGTTTTTCTAGCTTGCCAAAAGCGCTTCTAAGAACAAAGGATAATTTTAATCCTTATAAAATATTTTATACAATATTTATGTTGAGTATGTAATTACCTTCCTCTTGAAATTTATTTTAAATATATAATATTATATATTTAAATTTTTATTGGTTATATTTTAATATTTAAAATATATTTAAAATTTATATTTCATATATTAAAACGAGAATAAATCTCAAAATTATACATGAACTTTGATTTAACATGCAATTATATACATGAATTTTAATTTGGTACAATTATACACATGAAACTCTAATTATGATTTAAATATATGCTTTTGATTTAACCATGCACATTTAAAGAAATAAATACATCAATTTATTTTTATATTGGATAAATATAATTATTTATGTATGCAGTATATAAACATAAAATGATGTTATATCAATAATTGTGTTAATAATTTACAAGAATTGGATCAAATCAAAATTTCATGTATAAAATTACAAAAATCAAAATTCATGTATACAATTGCACATTAAACCATAGTTCATGTATAGTTTTGGTATTTGTACCGTTAAAATATTAACAAAAATTACAATAAATTATTTTGTATATTCTTACTAAAACATCATACTATGAACTAATTTGAATATTATTTAAATGCATATTTGTTATTTTTCAAAACCATTTTTAACAGCAAAATTAAACACATAAATCTTAAACTAAACTTTTCAAAAATACTTCTCAAAACCAGTTTTCCACGACACTTCTCAAAAGTAATACTAAACTAACCCTAAATATTAACGCTATCTAAAAGAGTATGATATCGATACTTATACCTAAGTTATTGTACTATAAAAATAAATTAAGTTTGAGGGTATTTTTTATTTTCCCGACACAAAACAAATTGACCCAAATTTTAATGGCAGTTTTGTTTTATAAAAGTTTCATCCCACAATGATCCAAAATAAACAGCCCAACCCAAATTAATCAAATCCCTCTACATTCTTTCTCTTTCATTTCAGTACTACATAAATTTCTGGAACCAAAAAAAAGCTTAAAATTCTTTCTCTTTGATCCAGAGGTTGCTTGTTTATTTATTTATTTATCGAGACCATGGAAAATGCTAAAAATATAAAATTAAAAGCTTTAATATTCAATATTTTCCTCCAGATGGTTTAATCTATCGATAACTTTGCAATTTTTGATAAGTCTCAAAGCAAGTATATGCTTGTGCACTCTGATTTCATTAATCTCAATAAATCACAGATTGTTTTATTCCTCTTCTATTTGCATGTATGTGGTTGTGTCACGGAACTAAACATTTTGTCTCGCGATCCGTGCGGTCTTAGGTGATTCATTCACTTTAAATACCCTTAAACCAACCTAACTATTGTAAAGTGAGGAAATATAGCGAAAGCAATCTCAAGATAAAAAAATTTTTAGAAGAACAGTAAATGCCACAAGAAAGCAATACACACAAAGTGTTTTAATAAATGCCTCTCAATATATTATACAAATGAAAGGGGAGACCTATATTTATAGTTGAGTCCTAATTAATGGATTTAAACTCTATACAATATTATCCCTTTAGAATTTATCTAGTTTGACTGGAGTGTTTCACTGGGTTACCAGGGTTTTAAGTAAATAGGTTTTTCCATGAGTTTCAACGAATTGAGTTAGTTCATATAAGTCAAATGAGTCCCATTTAATAAGTTAACCTTTATAGAACGTTTTGTGCGCAATCTACTTGAAAAAGTCCATCTATTGGAAACCCTGGTGACACTTGTCGCTATAAAAAAACATGATCTCAAGTAAATGTGTTAGTGATGGTGTATATTATATGTGTTTTACTAGATTGAGGATCTAGTTTTTTGCTCACCAATGTAATATCTTATAGTCTGGGATTTGAAATATGTGAGTCCATGGTTTCTAATGTAATATGACCTTAGCCAAGGAGGGAGCTCAAATTCTTTGCCTTCACATGATGCACAAGATGAGCAATCTGAATGTAAATGCTTTCACGGGAAGATAAAGATGTGGTCCACATCCAACCAGCTCCTTGATCCAACAGTTTTGCCATATTACTTTTTTAACTCTACGTCATTTTTAATCACTTTCTGTTTTAGTTCATTGAGAACATAGCCATGCTTAGTGGTTATCTTTTCCATCTGTGTCACATTAGGTCTCATATAATTACATTCATATTTTAAGTATCCAGCATCCTATTCAATAGCTATATCTGTTTTGATAATCAAACTTATGCAATTACTTGGTTTTGTTCTGTTGCCCATCTTTAGGACAGGAAGCACCAGACATGCATGTCTGTGTTTATTCGAGCAAGGGCTGCCGCGTATCCCATATTTGAAAGAATCCATCATTGTGCTCCTATTCCCTAAGGATCAACGTCAAGCCCCCTATTATAAGGTTAAAAATTTTTGGAACGATCATGCAAAGGAGGTAACATCAATTCAATATCCATTCCAAGGGGCAAAATGTAATATCTTAGGATCATTTTGAATCATACTGAAACCACAAGAATCCCCACTGTCATTTCTTCTTTTTAATTATTTTGTCCAGTCAAATCAACCCAGTACACTTAAAAATAGCATCATTTCTTAGGATATTTTCATTTCTTGGAAACATAATATCTTTACTGCTATATTCATGCTACAATGGTTGACTGGTTGCAGTGTGATTCAAAATGGTCAATAAATGAGATTGGCAGATCAGTATGTTTATATATATATTTAGTTCTTCAGACCTCTGCTATATTAATGCTAAATTGGAATTACTGTCGCTTCTGTGATGGTTTTTTTTTTCTTTTCGATTTTAACAATTAAATTTAGATGCAGGCTTCAAATCAGATGCATCAGGTTAACATGGGTTGGTTCGGACAAATAAGTAAAATGACAAGATTTTCGCAAAGTTTATATGTGCTCCTGTGGTAGTTTGATAGTTAAGATGTTTACCGCTCAATGTGATTTGAGTTACTTTCTTCTTATAAATGTAAATATTACGATATCCGGATATTATGGTATATTTTTATGATTTAATATTATTTTCGTTTTGGACTAAAACAAGTAATAATGATTATAAATGCCTCCAAAAATGTAAATCTATTACAACTTTTCTTGACACTTTAAAATGACTTGATAGTGGAAGATAAAAGTGTGGGGAACAATTTGTGGTAGCATATGTTTGCACTTTACTGGTATTTGTGTTCAGCCCGTCGAGCTTAGCTGGTGGTTAAAGAACTGTGGGGAAAGGAATCACTTGTATCTGTTCTTATAAATGCTAGTAAAAGTGAATTATTTGGTAGTGATTGAAGGTTGATTTTTGAGAAATTAAACACCAAGTTATTTACTTGATCTACTAAACCGAGATAGGAGCAACTATTTTCACAAATTAAGAATAAAACATGAAATTTAGAAATTCGATCAATAAATTAAATGCTTAATAAGTACGATTTTCCATGACATTTCAGTTGTGCCATTTCTCCTAATTATCTAAGACGCAATTGCACAATTTAATTATCTTTTATCTGCAAATTAAATTTAATAAAATACATGGATATTATAAGAAAATTCAATCAATTAATAAAAATAAGTTCAGTATGGTTTTTCAACCAAATTATATGCATTCATAGCAAAAATATTTTAAAAACAATTAAAATCAAATTTCTTATATGCTAAAATTATAGATTTTACTTGAAGCCGTTCCAACTCAAAATTTACTTGATATTTTGGTAGTGTTAAAACATAAATTTAATGAACGCTTGTTTATAATTTGTTTAATGAATGCTTTTGATTCGTGTTTTGTGTCTACTACGTATCTATATAGTTTATGATGATGGATCACATAATCGAGTATTTATTCATTTGAAATTGCCTCTAGGTTTGTTATTTCTTTAACTTAGTGAACTAGGTATATTTGCTTTAGGATTACTTAAGTTAGCTAAACATCAATCTTAAGTTACATGCGAGAAATGTCTTGTAAAAATTTAATATTTCTTATTGGTTAACATATTCCAAGGCTCATCTTATCGCTATGCTTCTTATTGATCTACCGTAATTTGATACGTCAAATTAGACTCTCTAATACACTCGAGGAGCTATGCTTCTTATTGATCTACCGTAATTTGATACATCAAATTAGACTCTCTAATACACTCGAGGAGCTTATTTTCAAGCAATTTAATTATCTTTAATATATTTTTGTCTATTTTTAGTGCAAGCCTTAATAAACTTTTTGTTTAGTTTTTCCCCATTTGAGACCCTAATTGGTCAAACGGTGTCATGGGGAACCTAACAATGTGATTAAGTTGGTGTAGGGAGAAGATAATGGTCCAACTTCGAGAGAAACATCACTCATAGTGGGTGTCGCGACACTGATGCCATGAAAGTCGCAACAATTAGACCTGTCACCTTGAGGATGCAAAACTTCAACATAAATTTATCCTAGAGCATATTGTCGTGGGAATCGCGATATCGAGAGATGGATGTCGTGAAAACGAACCATCATTGCGATATTGAGCCCTCGAAGTCGTGATATCCCTAAAGGTGTTGATGTGAAAAAATTGAAGTAAACTCCAATAATGTTGCGATGTCGAGACCCCCAAGATATACAAGTTAGCTATTATTTTGGGTGTCGAGGCACCGAAACCTGGGTGTCGTGACACTGCTACCTGACGGGTGAAAAACTGCAGGGGTAATTTTGTGTCCAAATAAGCTTAAGTATTTTTTTATTTAAGGGTATAATAGTCAATGTTGGGTTAAATGTTAGTAGATTATAAATACTACTTTATAAGTTTTTGAAGATAGATTTTGTTGGTTGAACATTTGTTTTTTACTTTTCATATTTCTTAGTTTAGGTTTTCATTTTTTTTCCTTTCCTTTTCTCTTCTTTTCTTTCTTTTTCTTTACTTTTGTTGTTGTTGTAGTCTTTTTGTTTCTTCATTTTTACTAGAACATTGTGGATGGAGATGTATTAAACGCTTGTGCTTCATTGGATGTTTATCTATTAATGAGTATTTTCTCAATCCTTATCTTTTATATTTTATGCCTACTAGGTGTTGGTTAAAATGCTTGTGCGGAATTGAAGTTTAATCATGTGCTGAATTGTTTTATTGGTTGATTGATGAGTGAGTTACTTAGCTAAGTTATTACCTACGCCTTGATTGGTTGTTTGTTCAAGTGTATTAAATTACATATTACACTAGAATTAATGTCTCTAGTGGAAGATTTAGATAGACAAGATCGAGAGGTGACTCTATCGTGTAGGAATTTGATATACTTGTGTCGAACAGTGAGACTGAGAGGAGATCTATATGCCTAAGAGAGATCAATAGGAAAGCTTAGGTGATATCTTTTAATTTAGGATGAGATAGAGAGGTGATTCCTAACTAGAAGTAGCAAACAAAATAATCATCATAGGTTTATTAGTTAAGTTAGTAATCCATGACTCATTTAACCATCATTTCAATCCATTTGCATTGTTTCTAGTAAAAAGGAAAAAAAGTTGGTTTGGTATTTTTATTTGTTAATTTAGGTATAGCTCAAATATTATTTTTATTTGAACTTGCACTAATAATTTTCGACTCGATTAGATTAGTAATTGCTTAGCTTGTAATTAATTTGATAAACACATTTACTAATTTGCAATCCCTTGGGTTCGGTCCTTGGAATACTCGGGTGTTCCATTGTAACATTACAATTATTATAATTGGCCTATCACACTTGCAGCTGCTAGATATGTAAATATAATAGTGTTGATTCATAGCTTGGGTGCACGTACATCGAGATGTGGTCACAAATACAAAAGGTTTTCTTGCACTATATCGTGAGGTACGATACCATTTGAAAAAATGAAGCTAGATACAAACACAAGAGACTACTCGCGAACTCTTTAATTTGGAATGTGGGTTGAGAGAACATTTGCTTTTTTTCTTTTTTTTTTTTAAGATTTCTCATATTAACCACATAATCTCAGTCTAACATAAAAAAAATAGACCATATTGTCATGTTTCATATCTCATAACTTCATTCGTAGGGGAATTAGGACAATCTATACTTTGAAGAGTATATGAAGAAAGAGATCTTGATGCTCTTAATAATACAAATTTAGATTATGATGATTAACAAGGTCAAGGATCAAGCGATGATGATAAAGAGTATATGTTAAATGTTAAAGAGGAATAGCCTAACAAATATGGAATGTTAGAGCAACTACTTTCTTGGACTGACATATTATATATGATGATTTGATTTTAATTTTTTCTCGTTTAGAAATTCTTTTATTGTCTTGATAAATTTTATGATAATTAATATAAATTATATAATTGTATACTTACAATTTTACTACTAAACATGATATAGGAATTACGATGTAACTACACTTTATCACCAAAACGTCTAGTGAATTACACTTCTTTGTAATTATAAGAGTGTGTAGTAATTACACTTTCATAAGAGTGTGTAGTAATATTTTACCGACATCGAAAATATGATATAATATAATATATTTTGCTTTCATAAATAACATTAATTATATTTTTAATGAAGATTATTCAAAACATCACATTAATATTAATTAGGCAGTTAACGTTTTGGTCAAGGCATTTATAGTTGTTATTACTGCATACGAGTACATTAGTTTAACATCGTTTTCTTTGGATGTTGGACGTGTGTTCTTCTTTCTTTTTGCCCAGCGTATGATATGGATGGATACCCAGGCGTGTAATTAGGGGCTAGCAGACCACGACTCTCTTAAAATAATTTTTATTTTATTTTATATTTTAAAATTTTTAAAAGTAAAATTGTATTTTGACTTTTCTAAAAATAATAAAATTTAATTTACTTATTTAAAAATTATAAAAATATAGATTATTAAAATGATAAAATTACATTTTTATTATTGTAAAAATAATAATTTAATTTCGACCGTTAAAAAGAAATTTAAATAGTGTCAACTTATAAATTGATAAATTTGTAAATATTATTCTTTGAATATATATTATGCTATTATTAAATTCACTTTATTTTTGTAAAAATGGATTCCTATTCAGATAATGTATATTCAGAAATTTTTTAAAGGGTCAAAATAAAATTATAAAATTTATGGGGAAAAAGTAAAAACTTTTGTGATAAAAATGTTTATATTAAATTATTTATTTCTAGAGGGACCAAAAATATAACTTTTCATTAATTAAGACTGATTTAACGAACAAGTGGTTGGAAGGAGTGAGAGTGGACTTCTTTCCAAGTATTTGAATCAAGTTTGAATGTTGAAAAGGTTTTCCCTTAATACCATCCTGGTTAAAACAAAATTAATCTCATATCATAAAACGGACGAAGACACCTATGATTATACGAAGAAACAACTTATATTAAATTTTTTTGGAGGGACTAAGCAAAGAATTTTACCATTTTGCCAAGGCTCACACTCGGGCTACGTCCTTGTAAAGTTCGAAAATTTTAAATATATAAAAACAATTTTCTATTAATTTTTATAATTACACTTAATAAGAAATATTATTTTTTTAAATACTGAAACAAATCATTTTGACGGTTAGATCAAACCCATGCTTGTGTTATTTGGTCTACGTACCGGAACTGATAACATTCGAGATTATGCAGGATTATACACAAAAGATCCTTTTTTGGCTCTCTCTTTAGCTCTATGTCTCTTATCTCTAGGAGGTCTTCCTCCACTAGCAGTTTTTTGGAAAACTCCATTTATTCGGTGTGGATGGCGGCGGGCCTCTATTTCTTGGTTTCAATAGGACTCCTTACTGCGTTGTTTCTATCTACTATTATCTAAAAATAATCAAGTTATTAATGACCGGACGAAACCAAGAAATAACCCTCACGCATGTAAATTATAGAAGATCCCTTTAAGATCAACCAATTCCATCGAATTGAGTATGATTGTATGTGTGATAGCATCTACTATACCAGAATATCAATGAACCCGATTATTGCAATTGCTCAGATACCCTTTTTAGTTTAGCTTCTAGTTAGCTTCTAGAATCTGTTTCTTAGTTCAAGGTCCCTCTTTACTAACTGGAATCAAAGAATTAGTAGATCTGTTCCGCCCAAAATGAGAAGTTTTTCTGAATCGAGCTTAAGCTTTGACCAGATTATGAACACCTCTACACCCCTTTTATATCTAAATCCATTTCCCTTTTGGATAAAAAATTTATTCCAATATTCAGATCTATTATCTACTTTACATTTCATATTTTTTATTATCAAAAATATTTTGAAATGTATATATTTAATAAATTCAGATATTCAACAAATAATTTAATTAATTTTAGATTTCATTTCTAAAATTACAGAAAATTATAAATATTTGACCAGTTGCTAGTACTATAGCCTTAGAAGTGAGAAAAATGGTTATAGCAGGGCTGCCTCCGATGGAGATGCATTCCAGTTCTAATCGCGGCAAGACTTAAGCCGCCCTTCGATGGAACATGTTTGGAGGACGAGAACACTGATGCCCGGTCTTACCATGAAAAGCTTGTGAATTTGTTACCTTGGCTGCAAAGGTCGCATCGGGGACCAAAATCGCATATGCTGACGTATATACACCATTAATGGACATGATCACCAGTCCGAAAAAATACGGTAAAACAATATACGTACATATGTATGTGCCTAATTTGACGAACTTGAACTTCATCGATTTATGTGCAGGTTTGAGCAACACCATTAGAGGATGCTGTGGTAGTGGATTACTTAAAGCTTCATTTTTGTGGAACACCTTCAGAGTTGTTGTTTTGGGACAGTATTCATCCAACCCTGTCCGATTTTTTTGATAAACATTTAACCTTTTGAATTATTGTCCACACGTTAGTTAGATTGGACTAGGTCAGGTCAAGTTGAGACCATTAATTCTCTAAGGTCATATGTGCTTTTATGCTTTTCTTTTTCTATATTTTAATAATAAAATTCAGATTCCCATACACTTTTTTTTCTTTTTTCAATTAAAAGAGATATATTGGATGATTGGACCCACCATACAACATTTTATTACCAAAATAGCACAATCTTTTGACTCAAAGGAAACCATTCCATTCCTTCACCGAAGGTTCTTTCAGCTTTTTCTTTTTGCCACATGGACCTGGACCTGGACCAAATTTTCCGCAACTGAAAAACATATGAATAATTAAAGTCACCCCCTTTCCACCTAATTTGATTGGAGAAGAGAACGATTCGGTTTACTAATTAAAAAGATCTTTTAAATGGCACAAGACCCTCTTTTGGATTCCTAAACAATACCCAAATTTTCAGATTCATCCTTAAAACTCCTTTTTATGACCATCAATTTTGTCACATGACCCCTTACTATTCAATGCAGTATACTTTTTGGATGAAATGAGATAAAATTGACCACTTTTAATAAGAACAGAGGTATCAATTTTATCTTAATTTACCAAAAAAATAGGAAACAAAAAATTAAAATTAAGAAGCAGAAATTAGATTGAGGTATAGTTTAGTGTTGAATGCAAAAGAAGCTGTCTAATGCCATATAGAATGGCATCTTCATTTTATGGATTAGCTTGAAAAGTATTATCCATCCAATTAACCAAGAAGTGAAAACCAGGAGTTGATTAATGCACACTACCATAAGAGAAAATGGCTCTACAAGGATTCTTCATGATATTCAATATCTCATGTATATGATTAGAATTTGCTATATATACAAAATAATAATAATAATAATAACGTCATTATATGATTAGAAAACAGGCAAACTATCCATGGCTTTTTTTTTTTTTTTTTTCAATTCACAAATAGAAAGCAGGAAAAGATTGTGCTACATGCATATAACATTAACATCTAGTGTTGTACCATACTGCAAATCATTTTACATTTACCCATTCATATTCCAACACCAAAAAGAATACCTGAAATCTGCATCTACTTCCTGACACCAGATGATCCATTGTTCCCTTCAAACAACTCGTTAATCCTCGCCTCGATATCCTCCGGGTTGTACTGTATAAGCCTATCAGTGTTCCTCCCGATTTCAGGCATACATTGGAGCCTCCCTATGAAGTTTCTATAAGCTGGTAACAAAAGCCTAGACACTGATATCCTCATCTCTTCTCTAAGCTGCTCATCGAATACAATCCATGATGACTGAGTTTTACATACATCCTCGAATTGGGTATTGAATGATTTGATCTTTTCTTTCATGGACTTGGCAATCACATTCGATGCTAACGAAGAATTGTCGAGCTTTAATGTTCCGATAATCTTGTTCCATGAACTTCTTTGATAGTTGGTGCAGTATTGCCGGACTTTGGCATTGTGTTTTCGGATCCAGTCATCACCAAGAAGCGACTCTAACTCGCTATCCTTCACTTTTTGTACAATATATCGTCCATTGTTCATCATGAAAACAGAGCACAATGCAGAGTCTCTGTAAATCTTGGATTTCATCTCCAAATTGCTCTCCAAAAGCTCCATAATCCATGCCATCTGAACCGACATGGAAGACGAAGATGCCCGTCGATCATCTAGCTTATTAGATGGAACAACCGCATTACTTTCGTCAAAAACTTGTTCCAATGTCTGTCGTGATCGACACGCCGCACGGAGATAGTTCATTACGTAACGTGTGATCGGATGAAGTCCGCCACCGGGAACAGCTGCTTTAGCCGGGTCACGCCGAATTAGATTCTCTAACTCCATGAATATCCCTCTAATCGCTTCTCCTAATCTCTTCCAAATGGTAACCGCTTCGTTTCGAAGAACCAAACAGTATTGATCAGAGAAAACGGAATCGAATTCAGGCATCAAGTCTCTCAAAGTCTCGAACACATCGAGAACTTTGAAAAGCCTCTCTGGCGATCGGCTACCGATAGCAACGGCGTCAGCAAAATTAAGTAACTGAATGGTGGAGCCACGGCAGACTTCCATGAAGGAAAGATCAGCGGCGGAAGAGAATCCAAAAAATACGCGATCGCATAACCGGCGTTCGCTCGGGAAGAGGATACGAAGGGCGACGTTAGCGGCTTTGATCCAGCGTTCAATCTCGTCTTCAAGCTCTTGCCACGGCATTTTCTGGACTTCATCGATGCTCAGCTTCTGCAATCCGAGCCTCGAGATGCTCTCTTCGAGGAACTCTCTTCGGCAGGTGCTGTAAACGTGAGAGCACTCTTTAACGAACCCTGCGGCCACCATACGCTTGGCGATCTCGTGAAGGTCGCTTACGGTTCCGGAGGGAAGCGCGTCGATCACGATATCGTAGTCCGTTACCGGTTGAGCTACCGGGATCTGATGATCGAGATCCACACCGTTGCGAAGAAGTCCATTTTCGTTTTCTTCATTGTCATCGTCAGAATCAAACGATAAGTTCCCGGTTGACTCGTGGTTGCTTCGATTCAGTTCAAAGGACTCAGCACCTCGGTCCATAAGAGACCTGAACTCATCCCCGACTCGGAACATGGCCTGGTGCATCAGGTCATCAGCGCGCACAAGACAAGCGCTGACGGATTTCTCGGCGGCCATGGGTTCCCAATCCCTCATGGTACGAATCAAGTCGTCAATAGCGTCAAGGAACGCAGAAGAATCAGCGGTGTGAGCCCAGATGGGATGATCAAGCGCCACGTACTGGGAGATCTGACGGTCCAAGGAATTAACGGCTCGCTCGAGGGCGGCACAGCCACGAGGGTTGTTGTCGTCAACCATTTTCTCGGACAACTTCTCGCGAGAAAACCTCCCGTCGAAGTTGGAAAAGATCTGCAAAATATCGTCGGCCATGGTGTCGTTTTGACCCAGCGTCTTGGCTATATGCCTGGCCACCGCAAGCAGCTTCTCTTCACCGTTCTCAGCCATAGCTAAAAAAAACAGCAAGTAAAATAGAACTATCGCTTGATTCTCTTCTTATCTCAAACTCAGCTTCTACTGCCTTAGAACCCACCAAAAGAAGAAGAAGCAGCGACTACGGGGTATTTGGTTTTAGGGTTAGAGAGGGAATAAATGGAAGGGAGAGTGAAAGTGATATATGAAGGAAACGGCCAGACCTGGGGAAACGCGGTTTGAGAGAAAAAGCAAAGCAGATATGAAAAAGCTAAGGTTGAATGGGAAATAAAAAAAAATAGTGAAAAAAGGAGATTGGTAGTTATGGACACCTGCAAATTTCGTTTCATTTGGTTTAACCTCAAGTAAACCTACAATATATGTGTGATGTGTGACAAGTGAAGATGTGCTTGTGTTTTGGAGTTTAGTTGAGATTTGGGCAAATCAGTGCCACTCTTCTCCTCCTCCTGCCCCAAGGTTAATACACCTTTTTCTATTTATACTTATCTTCAGTAATTAATCTTTGAATTTAATCATTGTTAAACTTAATTTTCGATATAATTTAAATCATATAATGATATTTTATGAGATTTAACAGTAGACTTTGACCGATAAACATAATTAATTAACCCTTCAATATTCTATACAGTTTATAAAATTTGTCATTATGTATATAAAGCTACCTGTTCTTTTCCAGACGGATCTAGGTAATTAGAAGATACGCATATATTGTCTTACACTTGATAGTTGGATTTTATTTTAGGAAAGATGCATTATACTAGTAGCTTGCATCATACCTTACATTAAAACACAGATAGAAACAAACAAGGTGATCCTTCCATTGTTTTCACCTGCAGCGCAGGCAATTATATATATATATATATATTTATATTTAAAGATTACTTGGACAGGCAATATGGATCAAACACTTTATAACATCAAATCAAGTGCAGGTTTGGCACTCGTTCAACAAAGCCTTTCTCACACATACACTAAAAAAGGTATACTCTAATCTAAAACAGTCAAAATAACAATATAATAAACTAACCCAAGTACTTCCTCCGTTTTCTTCATTTTTATTATTCTTATTAAAACTGTCACCTAACAAGGACAATAATCATTAAAAAGTATAAAGGACCAAAAAAACAAGGAAGTGAATATACATCCAAACATTTAACAGCTATCTTTTGCATATCCACTTGTCTCCTCTGCCACCTTTGCCCACACATCTGAAATTTTCTCGGCATATCCCACCTGTTTACATTTTCACTATTACATGTCAGCTGCCATTCAACTAAAATGGTTCACGTTGCGGTTTCACTATGAAATCAAACACAAACCATTAAGAGATATCTAAAAGCAAATCAACTACATGGGATTAACAATGCTCCAACTTGAATGAGTGATGAAGCTTTCAACATGGATGACACAAGTTTTACCAAATAAAACTTAGGTACAAAATACGGCAATTTCAATTAAATAAGTTCAATGGATGAACTTTGACATGGTATCCTCGAACAAAGTCCATTACAGTTTCTTTCAAACAATAAGATCATCAACATGGACAGGAAACCGAGAAACCAAAATTACCTGATTTACAACAAACCCCTTCAACATGTTCAATAAGTCAACGCGTCTTTCCTTGTCAAACCTTTCAAGTTCACACTTGTTATTTTCCTGCAATTACATCATCATGAAACAAACTTAGAAAATGAAGGTAACCATGGAAATTCAGACCATGTACTAGCAAATGCGAACATAAACCATATAAGTACCAAAATAATCCACAACAGAAGGACCCAATATTGTACATTTGAGTGATATAACAGAGATCAACATGAGAATCTTCGTAAAGCACAGGAATTAGGCTCATTGGTGCACCCCTCTTTTCTTTCAATTTACCACATGAAGGAAAGGGAAAGAAAACTGGAAGTGAGGGATGATGCATAGCTAGATATACCATTATCCCCTTATGTTATCCTATCACCAGTGTTATCAAGGTGTGCACCTAGGCATGCATGCACCTTGCACCTTAGTGCTAGACAACAAGGCCTCAAACCCTTTGGGGCAAGGTACATATGACCAGGTGCAAACCTGGTGTACCTAGACTAGAAATCCGGCCTCATTGACCAACAACAAAAGAACTGCATGTTTTGTGGATAAATCAGATCACTGTTTAGATTAATTATACATATCAAGCTTATTTTATATATAGAAAATCACAAACATATACATACTGCACTTTACTACACTCGGATGAGCGCTTTTCTACTGCCTAGAGTATGCATTGCGCCCTTGACAACATTTTCTATCACATCTTCAGTTGCTCTTTCACATCCTGCTTTAGTAGCTTCACTTAAGATTTAATAAAGGCAACAACCTAAGAGCTGTAATATTACTAATATTAACATTATAATTATATAAATACTTATATATATCTCTTATTTATCTAGATATTAAATATCATCCCCCATTTGGCTCCTAAAGAGTGCAAGGATGATAACTTTGCTAAGTTCATTTAAAAAGTAGACATGCTTATTGCCATAGCATCATACTAGTACAACCAGAAGGAAATATCAATGAGTCAACTTACCAAAATAGTTCAAACAATGGAAAACCCCATATGATATGAACAAACAAGAGCTACGGTCTAATGATAGCTAAAGGCTAGAATAGATATTCCTCGTTCTATCTGGTTATAAGACTGTTCATATAGGCAAAACTCAACAAATTAGGAATGAACCATCTTTACCACAGGCAACTTCATGGATATCTAGCATTGAGCCAATCATTTATGTAATTCAAACATGCAATATATTAAGGATATATTAATGATCATAGCATGACCCCAGAAAATAATTAACACATCAACAACAAAGGGAAAAAAGTTATCCTCAGATCAAGATTAAAAGAATATTATAAAAATTTTTACCTTGATCCTCTCATATTCTCTTATGGCAACATTTTTTGCGTCTTCAGTAACCCTTATAGTTTCTTTCAGTTCCTCTATCTTGTGAATCCTAGATTTGTCGCCACCAAATATTTTCGATGATGCAGCTTCAAGTTTTTCGGCTCTTGCATGAAGTGTAGATAGTTCTGATAGGAGAGTTTGAACTGTCAATAAAGCACTTGATCGATCCGAAAATGCACCATGCACAGCTAACATAAGCCCAAGATATTCGTGAAGTGTATCCTGAAATGTAAAAAAAAAAAACAAAAAAAAAGTATATATAAATGACTGAAACTCAGTTCAATTTCAACGGATATTGAAATTAAAAGTAACAACAGTAATTATCTTCTCAGGCAACCAACAAGCCTTCCTTTCAATATAGCTTTTTAAAGTTGACAAATGCCAAACTTACTGATTACTAGAGATTTAGCATAATGCAAACTCAATTTCTTGTGCAAAATAAATTATTCCACAAAATGAATACTTGCAGATATCTCAATCCCATGTTTTAAGTTCAAAGCATAAAATGAGGAATAGTTTTTAGCACATCACCAAATGCTTGACAGTCTGTGCATTCAATTCTCGATAAAATCTGCTAGCTTTGACTGCGGCAGTTGCCAAACATTTCATGTCAGCAGCCCGTACTCTCTGAGAATTGTACATAGCCTCCTCATTCTCAAACTTAGTCAGCTTAATAAACGCCAATCCTAGTTCTCCCATTGTCTCTCCCATATCTTGCTGTGCTTTAACAAGAGACTCAGCCTAAAAGAAAATTTAACAAGATCCACGAAAAAACCATCATCAAAAATTCGTCCCACAAGATTCAAACGTACATTTCAAAATCCCAAAAGAACAATAACATTACCTGCTGAGAAGCATTGCTTATTTGCTGCTCAAGATCATGAATCCACTCTTTCTTCTCCAAAAAAACCTTATCCTCCTCCACTACAGGTGGTTTAGAACCACCCCAATCGTTTGCAACAGACTGTCTCAATTCCTTAAACAAACGCAACAAATCCCTCCCACCTTTCGCGGGCTGCACCACCTCGTGTGGCGCCACCACTGCAGTACTTTCCCCAAATAACTGCTTGGGCAATTTCACGGCTCCATCAAGCATCCGAGAAGCGACATCAGTGCTCATCGACAATGGAAGTCTCCCTTCCACCTGCAAAAACACCTTCAATTCATCACTTTGTCTAATGACAGGATGCTCCGCCAGCCTCCTCAAATATTTCTCCAATGCAACCCTTCTTTGCTCCACAAATTCTTGCTTCTGCATCACCTGAGATTCAACCACATTTTTGTCCGGCCTTGGCGGAATAAAATACCCACGGTAAGATTCCGCTAACCGATCCGACAAGGTGACTACATCCCTAAACCTTCTCCTGACACTAAATTCGGATGACCCAAAATCCGCAATATTGGTTCTCGTGGTAATTAGGTAAGTGTAGTAAGTGTTACCTCCGGGCACAAGTGAATTGGTGGTCTCTTGCTCCTTCTTAGGGTTGGAAACCGTGATCTTGATGTAATCAGAGGTGGACGACGAGGATCTGGAGAGCGTCAAAGATGAATCCAGATCGTGAGAAGTGGAATCGACGCGGTTGATCTCGTTGGCGGAGTTGTCATCGAAAGGGCTGAAGATGACGTCAGCGTAAGAAGGGGGCTCGATGTAGGAGTTGTTATCAGATGCATTAGGGTTTCGAAATACGGGAGGGGAGAGCAATGGATCGGATTCGGCCGGAGTGGAGAGTACCGGCGGGGAAAGCGGGTGGCGCGTGGCGGCGTCGGAGATCGATGACTTGGCGCTCCGGAAACTAGAGTAGGAGTTGTTGTTGTTGGTGGCGGTGGTGGTGGTGGTGGTGAGCGGGTCGTCGAGAACGAGGTTTTCCATTTCTTCACGGGAAGCGAAGAGGTGAGATTCTTCGAAGCCAGGGTTCTCAGAGCCCATCATCGTGTGTAATATAATTCGTTTTTTCTTAGAAGCAGGATTATCAAAAAAAGGAGCTTGAGTGAGGTAGGGTTATCGATAATTTCGATGGGCTCAAGCGGGTGAGTCAACTCGAACAGGGCGGAGCTATTTGGGGCACGAAGAAGCCGAAGATGGGAGGGATATGGAGCAGCGCGTGGGGCGCGTGCAACGGAGCATGGAAAATTGTGAACAAAAAAGCTGTGGATTAACTTCAAACTGAAACGGAAACCGATATTTTGTTTTTTGTAATTTTCTCTTGTGTTTAATTGAATTGGAATCAAGATGATGTATTCTTGCTGGGCCTCTATTGGGCTTATGCTTTCATGGATTTGGGTTAACCAAGCTGTACTTCACCTACTTTCATTATACTGCAAGCACCAGCTTACCTTGCATTCAAAGCCAAGTTAAATGGCAAGGCACCATTTTTCTATTTTTCACCTTTTGGAAATTCAGATTTAATTGTAAATTTTATTAATTTTTTATTATATTTATTAGCGTGATATTTTGAAATTTTATATAATGGAAAAAGAGGATAATAATTATTTGTAGATATCATTATCATATAATATTATTTTATAATTATCAATTTATTTTAAAAAATTATCTTTCTTTTAATTTCAATGCTAATGCAACTTATAATAATCATTTATCCTATTTGGTAGTGACGATAAAATTTGAGATATCCTAAAGATTTGATGTCAAATATCCTTTCTACAAATGGAAAAAGAGGATAATAATCATTATTAGATATCATTATCATATATTATTGTTGTATAATTATCAATTTATTTTTAAAAAATATCTTCTTTGTTTTTGGTATTCTTCAAGTCTGTTTTACGATTAATGTTCGGGATTCGTGGTTACTCCTCTCAACAATGTCATCTCCAGAGTTTGAACCTATGTCTCCTCTTGAGAATACAATATACCTTACCATTGCCTCCAACACTTATTAATAAAAAAAAATATCTCTTTTTTTTTTAATTTCAATGTTAATGCAACTTGCAATAATCCTTTATCATATCCAGTTATGATAAAATTTAAAATATCCTAAAGATTTTATGTCAAATATCTTTTCTACAGATGGAATAAAAGAGGATAATAATCTTCATTAGATATCATTATCATATATTATTTTTATATAATTATATTATCAATTTATTTAAAAAAGTTATATTATGTCATCTCTCTTTCAAAGAGGTTAATAGAGAGTAATAAGTTGGAATTTTTTTAATTTTAGAAAATAGAGATTTTTATTATTTTCTTGAAAAATGAAAAATTAGTTTGATTGAACTTTTTTAAAATATTTTTAGAAAATAATAATGAAAATATGTGAACATTATAAAACAATATAAATTTATTTTCATTGCTTTCACTAAAAATATTTTGTAAAATTAAAAGTTGAAAACAATAGTTGTTAAGATTAAGGCAAAAATATTTTTCAACAATTTTTAAATATCAACATCTTTTACCCTTATTTGAGTCCATATCTAAATAAATGTAGTAATTTTCTATTTTATTTATCATGTTTCTATTAAAATATAAAATAGTGTATTAAACATGTTTTCATATATTCATTATTTCAAATAATTTTTATTTTATTACTAAATGTGTTTTTGACTTTTAAAAATGGAAAATAGAACCTATTTTGTTAAAATGGAAATAAAAATATTTTTCAAAAACCAAACGAAACTTAATATTCATTCTCTTTTCTAATGAGTTTAAGATTATCAACTTCCTTTAACGAGTTCTATTGAAATGGATAGTTGCTAATTGCTAAAAAGTAGAGCACTTGAATGAAAGTGATGGATGTAGTGGTCACTAAAGGTGGCACTGTGATAAGAACTGAAAAAACAAGAACACAACGAATTTTTTACACAATTCGGTTTCCTAATGTTTATAAAGTCTAGCTTAGTGAATAAATTCACTATCTTTAATTGCAGAACAATTGATTCAAATCAGATCACACCTCGATATAACAACCTTACTTTTGTATCTAAAGATTTAAATCACTCTCCTTTAAGTCCTCCTCTTGAGAACTTAGGCGATAAACACAACTTGTTTGTGCTCCAAAACACACTCTCAAAATATGTTCCACTATGAACAAATAAGTACTCTTAATACTCAGTACAAAATCTATACAAATCTCTCAAATATATAAGAGTTTTGATATTTGCTAACATATTAAAGATCAATTACAAACCAATCTCCTATAAAACAACAACTTAAATAGCAAGATACAATATAAAAATAAGGACCGAAGTAAAGTGGATCCAATTGCATTATCCAATCTAATCCAATATTCAAGATAAGTTGCTTCAAATAGATGGATCTTCATAGATGGGCTTGCATACATCCACAATACCAACATCATTCAAAGCTCAAAGATTTTGTTTAAAAAATTGTCAACTTCAAATATAAAAAGTAACAGAATCTATCACAGTGTTAGTCGAAGTGGCCACTACCGTTGGCACTTCAACAACCACTTCAAAACACTTGCCTCAACAATCTCTCCCTTTGGTAATTTTTTGAACAAAACCAAAACAAGTTAAGAAGCTTATTGATAGGGAATAGCGAACCAATATCGTATTCAAGTTGTTCAACTCGAAAAATATTCGAATCTGACTTGAAAAGAAGAAACCAAACAGATTTAGAAAATAAAGAAAACACAAACAACTAAAAGAATAAATTCAAGAACAAGAATAAAGATTCAAAACAATAAATAGATAAAAAAACGGAAATTAAAATGTCCGATTGAACCCTTCAAGGAATGAAAATTAAAAGGCCCGAATGAACCGTTGGATATGGATCAAAGGATAAATGCCTGATTGAACCCTTCAAGGGAGATTCCTTGACAATCTCAATCAATGGCTCTATCCAAACCCCCTGTAATACCCCGAAAATTACTACTATAATATCCCAAAAATTACTACAGTAAGAAAGTAGGTATCCTTGATATAGTAAAATAAGGAAATAAAGTGACAAAAAGGGAAATTTTGAGTTATGGCAACATTGGGAAGTATATTATGATATATTAATTCAAGAAAGGATTAATCGCAAAAGTGAGAAAAATTTTCTTGACCAAGAGTAAATACTTAAAATTTGAGGAGGTAAAGTGTAAATATAAAAATTTTGAAGGACCAATAGTGTAAATATTTTAAGGGTGGAATAATCTAGAAACTAAGGAAAAGGGATGAATTAGGACCAAATTGAAAAGGTAAAGAATTTTGAGGACTAAATTATAATTTTACCAAATTAAGTGATGAATCGAGGATGGAATTTTAAATATTATAAAGGGCAAAATGGTCAATTAGAAGAGAGAAATCTAGAAGGAAATGATGATATTGGTGATATTTTAGATTAATTAATTAATTAAATATTAGTTTATTAATATTTTAATGAGATATTTTATTATTTTATTATTATTGTATTTAATATATAAGGAGAGAAAGATGAAGAATTATCATCATCCTTCTCATGCACCAACGTGAGAAGAAGAAGAAAGAAAGAAAGAAATATTTCTTTTCTTTACAATTTGGTCCTTTCACCAAATATTCACCATTTTCACTCAGAAATCAAAAGAATTTTCATATTCATCAAGAGAGAAAGATAACAAGGAGACTACGGGGAGTTAGATTATCAAGTTAGATTCAAGAAATAGAAGCTGGAGGAGAGAGAAAATCAAGTTAAAGTCTGAAACTAATAGGACAAGGTAAGAACATCAAGATTTCAATATATTTTGAAGTTTGATATTATTGAAAAAGTATAGAAATTATGTTATAGTAGAGTTTTCTTATTTAAGGTATTATGTTCTTGATATATTAGTGAAGGAAATAAGTGAAAGTGATGGGAAATATTATAGAGAAAGGGAATAAGGAGTTATAAACTTAGTAATCAACATCTTGCACTAAAACAGCTTTGAGACGAGCGATGAGGTTAACTTTGAAAAATCACCATAAATCGTGTAAATCGAATTAGAGGATGAAAAAATATGGCATTAAATCTTACTGAGACTAGTTTCTCATAGAAAAAACTTTGTAAGTAATGAAATTGTAAATCATGATATATAATAAATTTTGTGAGACAAGGTCAGAATGAATTCAGGTTCCCCTGTTCTGACTTTGGAAAATCATTAAAAATTGTATAAAAATAATTGTGGGTTATAACTTATATGTTTAAAATTTTTAATGAATCTATTTTCAATATAAATAAACAAGAACATCATCCGAATCCCGTACAAGGAGATAATTATTTTTTAGGGAAGAAGGGTAGAAACTGTCAGACAACAGAATGGGGATGAATTTAAAGAATAACTGTACTTATTGGCTAAACCATAAATTCTGAAAATTTTATGGTAAGAAGATATGTGAGTCTAGTTTCATATAAATTTAGCATATCTTAAATCTAAGTTCTGTAGCTCAATATATAAATAATTTAGTAACTGTGACTCAAGTGGATAGCTTTGAATGAACATATAAATAAATGGTGAAATTATAGATAATGTTACATATAAGCATGTTATATACATTAAGGATGTGGAATGGAGAGGAGGAGGAGGAAAATATATGATTATTCAACTAGCACGATTTTTCATTAAAAATGGCTAATTTGCATGTTTTAGGTTCAGGGACTAAATTGAATAAAAATAAAATTTTAAGGGTAATTTTGTAAAAAGGTCAAAAAGTAACCTAATTGCATGAAATGAATTGGTTTATTATTTAAATTAATAAATTGAATGAAATATTAATTTAGATCAAGATTGGGTGGATGTCACAGCCCGATTTTGGGTCTAGATGGAACAGTGGTTTTTAGACGACAAATCCGACAGGGAAAAAAAAATATAATGGCCTGAATTTTCGGAGGTATTGGAACGGTAATTCGAGATCACTAAATTCGACAAATGAGTAGAAAATATTATTAATTTAGTGAGTATAAGTTAAATGTGAAGTTAGGAAAATTTTTGAAATAGTGAATAGTGCACTAGAAATAAATATTAAAATAATTAGAATAAAAAAACAGGGTATCGAGACCTCGGAGATTTTAAATCGAGCCATCAATATTTTTATAAATATTTATGGAGTGTTAAAAAGTTAGTATTAAAGCTTCGTTAAGAAATTTTAAAGTTCCAATAATTAATTGAACAAAAATGACTAAATTGTAACAAATGAAAAATTATGGGAAATGATTAAATAGCTTAAATGATAAAAGGAAGAGGACTTAAAAGGCAAATAGACCAAGGTCTATTTGGGCTGGACGGCAAAGGCATGAAATCAGCAACAAAGTAAGGAGAATTAAGGGCAAAATTGGAATATTGCAAAATTTACTTAATAAAGTTAGGACCAAAGTGGAATTATCTAGATTTCTCTTTATTTTTCTGCGTCCTCATCAGCAAAAACACCATAGAAGGGCTTCCTTAAGCTGATTCTTCCTATTTTTACTGCAGGTAAGTTCAATTCTTGATTATTTCTTGAAAATTTTATGTTTTTGTGACTTTTACAACTAGGCCCACTTGTTGAATTCATTAGTTTTTGATTCTATGAAAGAAGTTGAAAGTTGCCATGAATATGTGCTGGAAGTATATGATGATTTAGCATGGAATTAGAGCTTTAAATTGTTCATATGCTGATTTTATTGAAAGAATTGAATAGAAAGTGAATGTTTGGGACCTAATAGTAAAAGAGTTTGAAGATAGAGTTATATGTGAAAATTCTGAATTTCAATAGTTGTGAAACAACTTATAATGTTTAGGTAAAGTATTAATTGATAAAATTAGATTAATTGAGGGGTTAATTGAGAAAGGACCGAATTGTATAAACTGTGAAATTTGGGGCAAAATGGAAATCAACATTTTGCACTAAAGCAGTTTTGGACAGCAGCAGTAGTATAACTTTGAAAAATCACCAAAAAATGTGGGAATTGAATTAGAGGTGAATAAAATATGAAATTAAATCTTATTGAGTCTAGTTTCTCATAGAAGAAACGGTGTAAGCAATGGAATTGTAAATCATGAGATATAATAAATTTTGTGAGACAATGTCAGGATGATTTGGGGTTCCCCTGTTCTGACTTTGGAAAATCATCAAAAATTGAGGAAAAATAATTATGAGTTATAATTTATATGCTTAGAATCCTTAATGAGTCTATTTTCAAAGGAAATAAACATAAACATCATCAAAATTCTGTACAATTAGATAATTCATTTTTAGTGAAGAGTGGTCGGAACTGTCAGACAGCGAAACAGGGGAAACTTTAAAGAATAAACTGTACTATTTGGCTAAACCAAAAATCATGAAAATTTTGTGGTAAGAAGGTATGTGAGTCTAGTTTCAGGGAAAATTAACAGATCTTAATTTGGAGCTCTGTAGCTCCAGATAAAAATAATTTAGTGACTCTGACTCGGATAAACAGCTTTGAATATACATGTGAGTGAATAGTGAAATTATAGCTAATGTTGTTTAAGTGTGTTATACACATTAAGGATGTGGAATGGAGAGGAGGAGGAGGAAAATTGAGAAATATATGAATGATTTGTGTATAATTGGTCATATGCTTGATTATAATTGATAAACGATGAAATAGAAATGATGCTTATATTTGTGCATTATTGGTCGTGGTTTAAGCTCATGTGTGAAAATAAAGTTTCATAGTATGTGTATGGTATATTCGGTATCTGATTTGGCATGAAATAATGTCATGAATGGTTTATGAATTAACACATGTTGGTAAGCCTGATACATGAATAAATGTTGTGCTCATCCATGCTTATAATGCTTATGCTATATGTGTATTTGGCTAACATATTTGGTGTATATGCTTAGGCTTCGGCCAAGTAGTGGCTAGATTATGCCACGTTAAATTTATAAGTTATGCATTGAAATGGTTTATCGTGTGGTTAGTTCCAAAAAGAGTTATGTTTAAATACACTAGCTTGCAACTATGGTTGAATGATATGCTTATATCTTGTGTGATGTGCATAGAAACAAGTGTGGAAAGTTAATGAAATAGTAAGTTCATATTGCTGAAATTTAATGGTTAAATGTTAATTTCATGAATTATATAATGTATGATGAAATGTATTTAGTGTTGAAATGAGAGTAAAATAAAAATGCGAAAATCGAACAAATGATCAAATTAAGCGGAACGCCGGATTTGAGTACTTCTGATCAAGAGATAAAGTGATAAGTGGTAGCTTTAGCTACACTTATCTGATCAAGTGACAAAGTGATAAGTACTGCACTTATCTGATCAAGAGACAAAGTGATAAATGGTAGCTTTAGCTACACTTATCTGATCAAGTGAAAAAGTGATAAGTGCTACACTTATCTGATCAAGTGACAAAGTGATAAGTGGTAGCTTTAGCTACACTTATCTGATCAAGTGACAAAGTAATAAGTGGTAGCCTTAGCTACACTTATCTGATCAGGGACAAGTGATAAGTGATCATACGTAAGACCATAGTTATACTATGGCAAAGTCAAAGTGAAGTACTCAATTTTCCGTAACCGTTCCCTAATTTGATTAAGGATGGTAAGTGACAAATAGGCTCAAATGGATTAAAGTAAATGGATAAGTGGTGGTGTATTTATACCAGGATGATGTTGTTATTTAAGCTAAAGTGATATTTTCATTGCAAAATTGAGAATTTCATAAATGTGTTATTGAATGGTATAATCGATAAACGTTGAGTTAAATGGTAAATACGTATTAATGTTGAACTTAATGTCATTGAATTGTACGTGAAATAAATGAAAATTTCTAGTGAATTGATTTAAATTGTGAGCATGAGAAGTTGCGAATTGAATGAAATGGAAATGAAACATTGAATTGCATGAGTATGTATCGGGTCTCGTAGGCCCTAATTATTATGATTATAATATTTTGAGGATATATTGTGAAAAGTTATAGAAGCATGTTAATTATTTTGAAAGTTTTAATTTAGATGAAATTTTATAACTCGGTTAAATACGTTTACAAGTGTATGTGTTTTGGTAATGCCTCGTACCCTATTCCGGTGTTGGATACGGGTAAGGGGTGTTACAGTGGAAATTCGAGGAAAATAGAAAATTACCAAAATGTCTCTGAATTTTGGTATTTCTGCAATTTAGCCTGGTAAGTTCGTATGAACTATATTCTGTATAATTTTAATTAAAGTGAATGTTATTTGGTGATGAATATTATATAAATATGTGTTTTATTATTGGAATTGAATTATTATTGGTAATATGTATAATTATTAGATGCATTGAAATGATTATCGGAAGCTCGATTGGGTTGGAAGCTTGTCGGAGATATATCACACTATCCATTGGTTCTATCGGTAATTTTGGATGATTTGATTCTGGTTATAATGACATGTATAAGTTAAATTGGCCAACGTTAGCTCATTAATGTTTTGATTTTGATTGGTTATAAATATGAACGCTTAATGAAATGAAATGTCTGTAAATTAATTCGTAAACTCTGGTAATGCTCTATAACTCTATTCTGACGATAGATACGGGTTAGGAGTGTTACACCCCTTAAAGCCGAGCCCTAGTAAATTGGACGATGAAGAGTTCTCCTACGACTTCAAAGTGAAAACCAATAAGAAAATATACTTATAAAATAAATAAATAAAGAAACCTCACAAAGAGAAATAACTTAAAGAGTTGAAATTTATTAATCAAGGTGTTGTTTAATGAATAATGAAGAGCCTTTATATAGTCTAGTAGAACTAAATTTTCTTGTTGACTAAGAAACATAAAAATTCGGAATAACTAAATAATAAAAATATAAAGCCTAATAGATACAATATTGGGCTCATATATAATAATAAAGCCTAAAAATCGAACCAAATATGACTTAAACTCGAATTAAAGCCCGAAACTCGTAATTTTCCATAATAATATTGTCTAAAAATTCTGCTTGCCCAATCTTCACTAAAATGGTCATAACTTGAGCTCTTGGACTCAAAATTGAATAATTCAAAGTGCGTTTTGAAGCTAAAAAATAGCTCGTTGAACTCTATGAAGATATCTCAACCTAGAAATGTCTGGATCTCATCCAAAAAGTCGTTGCAAGTCTACCAATTTTTCCAAACTTAAAAATGGCCAGCTTCGGTGAATTGAATTTAATAAAGTTCACACGATCCGTGCATGTATCAACCCCCTTTCCTCGAAAAGTTTCATCCTTGAATCTTGTCTTTGGTTGAACAAGAAAGAATTTTTATCATAAGTGGAATAGTTTTATTGAGCTCCTCTTAGAGGATCAACAAATTCCTAAAAAATAAAACAAGTTCACTAGACAAATTAAAGTTAGGGTTAGTGAAAACATAATCATTCCTGTCCTTTGTATAGGTTCTTTCTATCTTCTGTTTTTCAATTTGAATTGAACTCCTGAATTTTACTGTATATAAATTTTCACTCACTAAAGTTGGACCATCAAATTGACTTTTATTGCTCAAGGTATTTTTTCTCTCAATTTTTTTACATGAATCAATCTTACTTTCCTTTGACCTCTCACAAAAAATTTGAACATTGTTCATCATCACAATTTTCTTTAACACTAAAGGAGAAATCTCAACAATAGGCATAGGATCACATAGAATTTCTTCACAAACGACGTCGACAGAACTTTTTGTTGACACATATCATCATCGTCAATGGTAGCAATAGAAGAAGATGCATCAATAGGCTCTATGTCATACTTATGTTCCTCAGCTTGCAAGAATCGCATGACTACTAGCATCGAATCAAGGTGAGAGAGCATGGATGAGAATTTCAAGGATGTTTCCTTAAATGAATACGTTTGACATTTAGAGTTTTGGATCTGATGCCCTAAGTGTATTATATTCGTTTTGTATACTTGTATTTTTTTGAACAAATTGATTTAATAATAATATTTATTAATTACATTAATATCCTTTATATATAGTCCTTAATGTTTTTGCATACAAAGCAAAATAGAAGCAATCAATAAATAAACCTAAACATGCCATTATTTTATTTTTTGTCACATGTCAAAATCTCACCATGCTATTGGTTATCAACGCTACATTAAAATATTTTAACAGTGTTAATTAATAATCTAAAAAAGAATCAAGTTGGCTTACGAATGTCAAATTTAAATATCGGTTAAATTTAAAAAATTAAAATATTATATAAATATAAATTACCAAATTCAGATAGATTTATTTATATTATCTCTTAACAAATACATAAAGGATTGAATCGGAGGGGTTGGGAATAAACGACTTCTTCCGTCAATGCCATGACGTCAGCCCGTTACAAACAAATACAAAGGTTTTTATACGGAACAAATTAGTCTATGGCACTGGAACCGCAGGTTTTGCATATTCATAATCATTAACTTTATTATTATAAAATTTTAGAGAAATATTAAAATTATGCATGAAATTTAATTTAACGTGTAATTGTATATATGAATTTTAATTTTGTACAATTATATATGTGAAACTCTAATTGTAGTTTAAATGTATGCTTAAAATTTTTATTTTGATTTAAATAAACAAATACATCAATTTACTTTATATTGAATAAATATAATTATTTTTATATGTAATATATAATCATAAAATTATGTTATATCAATATTTGCGTTAATAATTTACAAAATTTAATCAAATCAAAATTTTATGTATAAAATTACACAAAATTAAAATTTATGTATACAATTTCATATTAAAATTTTATTATTGACGAAAAAATAATATTTAAGAGTTTTATCCTTTGTTAAAAATTAATATATTTTTAATATAATTTTTAAATTTAATTAAAATTTAATGTAATTATCAAATATTAAAAAACTTAAAATAAAATAAAAAATTATCGTGGTACTATGTATATTAATCTGAAGTCAGTTGGCAGGCTACCTAATTCATCAAGTCCCAAGCTTTAGGTAACTAGATTTGATGTTCACATGCCCTTTCAAAACCTGCTTCATTTCAATATTCTTTTGTTTGTTGCATCAGTTTCAGCTCGATTGATGTTTACATCACCCAATTAAAAAATGTCTTCAGCTTTAATTATTGGATAAACTATTAAAATAGTCACTTTTATGTCTCTCAGGTTATATTTTAGTCATTTACGTTATCGTGTTATAATATTTTAATCACTAAGCGTTAATTACCGTTTACGGTGTAACGGTAAACTGATGTGGCATATTAAATCATCATTTCAAACAAAAATTTTAGGTTAAATTATACAATTAGTCTCTATATTTTTTTGAGCAAATTTTTTTCTTTTACATTAAAAGAGATGGAAGAGGAGGTAAATAGAGGAGAAGCAAAAAGAATTGGAAAAAGAAAAGAAAGTTAAAATAACATAAAAGAAAAAATTGCTCAAAACGAAAAAATATGAGGACCAATTGTATAATTTAACCTAAAGTTTTTGTTTGAAATGATGATTTGATCCGTTAACAACAATTAACTGCTCAGTGACTAAAACATAATATTTCAATTATAAATGACTAAAATGTAATATAAGGGAAACAAAAGTGACTGTTTTGATAGTTTACCATTAATTATTTCTTCATCATATTTAGAGTTGCATTTTATCTGATTCAAAGTGCCTGCCGCTAATCATGGGTGGATTTTTCCATTAAAAGACTCTCAAAGAAAAGAAATTAATTTATAATTTTAGTTATTTTTGAAATAAGTAAATCTCATCTTTTTCATTTTTAGATCATTTATAAGAGAATTGAATTGCAATTTTTTTTATTACAAGTCTAATCAATCTTATAGAATCTTTATTAAATATGAGGTCAAGTCGGATCATACTCTTAATCTTGTTTTCTCCATCTACAAAACTTGAATTTCAAGCTTGTTCAAAATACCAAATTTTTTACCATTACCCAATGATGATAAACCTTAGAATTAAGACTTTCATGTGCTTGGTTTTGTTTAAGCACAAAAAAATGTCAATGGTGAATGGAAAAGTGAGATATGATCTTAAATGATTATAAGAAAATGTTGCTTCAATCGAAGAAAAATTGTCCATTTTTTCAGGTTCTCCTTTGATGATAATAAAGATTTTCACATTGGGAACTTTGCTTGCTACCTTTTTGAGCATGTACTAACTTTAAGTCCACGACTTTGTACTAAGAAGCTTTCAGGCATTCTTTGATGAAAAATAGTCAACTAAACCCCCAAGATTATAGCTCCACTATGGTCAAATTCTGAATTTTAGGTGGAGTTTAGATGGGCGATTGAGTGCGGTATAATGCGTTTAATTTACTTTTTATCTCATGCTATCACCGCTCTGCTACCGTTGTTGTTACACTAACCGTCCATCCAAACTAAGCCTTAGTCCTTATATTATGCTCAAATTTGAGATTTTGTTCATATACTTTAATTTGATATAATTTGGCTTCTGTAATTTTATATTGTTATTAATTAGCCCAAATAGTTAATATGTTATCTCTTCTAACTCTGTTCAAGAACCGAATTACCAACAAAAATGTTAGGCTTGAAAAATGGGCTTGAACAAAAAAATTAAATCCGATTAAAATATGATCCAAGCTCAAGATCCAATATTCAATGCCCGAATTTGAACGAACCTATGTTATTTTATATAAAGTTATATCATATGAAAACATACAATTCTATAATATGGGAGGGTCTAAGCAAATTTGATTTAACCATTTACAAATATGAGTAAATTAGATAAAATTAGAGGTCTATATTTCAAGTTGAATTGCGCTTAAATAATTATGTATGGTATTGATATAATACATGCCTCCGATTTAGCCCCTGAACAACTCTAAACATAATGCTAACATGATTTCTTTCCGTGCCTTGGAAGAAGTGCTATTTTTTAAAATTAATTAATAACATTATAAAAATATAGATCAAACTAAAAATAGGGATTAAATTTTAAATTTAACCAAAGTAGAGGGATTAAAACCATAATTTGAGCATCCTCTACCAAATCCAAACAAAAATTCAACCTCATTCTAGCTGTCCTATGCCACCCTAGTAAAGAAAAATAAAAAAAAAATACAAAGACATCCATAGCTGATAGTGATTGGAGAGTTGGAATATTTTGGTAGGTCCAAACCACATGGCAGAATCACAAATTGTTGAGCTAACAACCAATCTTTTACTTTATTAACTAACCAATTCAGTTTTAAAATATGAAATGCAGTTTGTATTTGCATCCTAAAACTTAAATTAGGTTTGAATGGACAGTGCTATTATTTACCATTAATCTCATCCTTTAAAATTTTGTTAGTCATTGAATTTGCATCTATAACTGAATAGGGTTAATTTCATCCAAACTCCTTCTATTACAACTTAAAGTTTAAATTAGTCACAAACTTTTAAAACATTTTAATTAAGTTATTGAATTGCCAATATTACATGGATAGTGTTCTTTTATTATTTTTACTACTAGTTTGCGTTAAATGTCAACTCAAATCTGTAAAATTTTCTTTCTTAAATATGTCTGACATCAATAACGGTGCTTCAATGTTAGGCTTCATTTGAATGGCAGGCATTATGAAGCTATTAGTTTCGGTAATGCTTCTTTTGAGTTTGGTTTCTAATTAAAAACCATTGCTAAATACTAATTCATGTGTTGGTCTGATGATTAAAGTGTTCACTGTCCTAGTTATGGCTTGGGTTTGAGTTGCCCTCCTCTTGTAATTCACCAAAAAAAAAACATAAAAATATCAAAAATCATTTTATATAAAATATAAAAATAATAATAAATGCTAAACAGAGTAATAATTTTTTAAAAGAATTACAGAAACTCAAAGAATAGATATTATATAAAAAAAATTCATAAACTTGGAGCATCACATCAATGTCTTTAATGGCCACGTTAGAGTTGTAACGGTCAATGTTAGTCAAAGAGTCTATTTGACTAGTTTTGCTAATTAAGGGCTCAATTGGGTGCAAAAAAATCGCATGGCTGAATTACTTTTTCTAAAAAGTTAGAGGGCATTTTAAACCATTAAACCTTTTCATAATCAAAATATTTTTGGTACATATATTTTCATATAATAATAAAACATAAGAATAAAATAATAATTTATTATTATATAAATTTGAACTAGAATACCAGATTTGATATTTAGAACCCGTTAAAATAATATTTTCAACTTTTCGAAGTACTTTTAGTAAAAATGATGAAAAATATTTTTTATTTTCATTGTCATCTTCAAAAACCCAATTTTAGATTTTTTTCAAGAAATAAGGATTTTATTTTCATTTTATTGGAAAAGGAAAATGTTAAAGTGTGTATTTGGATGCCACAAAATAATTAGATAAAAGTGTAATTATTACAATAATAATTATACCCTCTTCTAATTACAAGAAATTTAATGTCCTAGATATATTTGATTGATAGAGTGTAACTATATTGTAATTTCTTACGTCATGTTTGGTAATATAAATTATAATTACATAACTACATGATTTTAAATTCTAAAATATGAATTATTATAAATTATCAATAATATTAGAGCAAAATTCTAAACAAATAACAAAACCTAAAATCAAACCATCTTATATAATACGTAAGTCCAAGAAGTATTCATCAACATGATTACTAATAAATTAGCAACAAAAATAAGTATCCTATGCAATTTTATGTAATTACTCGACATTTCATATTCGTTGAGTTTTCTCTCCAGCATCCAACATATACTCTTTGTTATCATCGATTGGTCTTTGACCAAGTATAATAATAATAGATATTATGTAACTTAGTTAATTATTTAGTAGGTGAAAGTGTATATGAACTTGTATAAAATTTTTAAATCAGTACAATCACATATAATTATATTTAATATGTATACTAAAATTAAAATACTATTATTTTTGTATAAAAATAACTTTTAAAACTTAAATAATATATGGGCATGCTTCGAAAGTCGAAGAATAATTGGATTTGAGTTTAATTGTTTGTAACTACTCAAGTAATTATTCCAATTCACTCTCCTCCAAAGAACTAGAGAGTATAATTGGGGTGCTCTAATTACACTCAATCCAATTAGACTTAGGGCCAGTTCTTCATTGCTTAAAAAAAGCACTTCTGACTCCAAAAGCACTTTTGAAAGAAAAGCTGTGAAGAACAAGCTGCTTTTGGCTGAAAGTTTTAGCTTTTCAGAAGTGTTTTTCAAAAGCACTTCTAAAAATGAGCTAAAAAGGAGAAGTTAAAAATTTTAGCTTTTCCTCTCCCAAAAGCACTTTTGGTGCTTAATTATTTTTTCACACCTCCAATAACATAGTATTTTTCTTTTCTTTTTCTTGGTGCTTAATTACAATTATGTTAAAATCATTAATTAAAAATAAAAAAAATATTTTTTAAAATACTAGTTACAAATTTTCAATGGTTATATTTAAATATTTAAAATATAGTTTATATATTCTAATTATATTTTATAAATAATTAACATTTATTGCTTAAAATATTTAAAATTTATATTTCATATATTAAAATATTAACAACAAGTTATAATAATTTTTTATATTCTTACTAAAATATAATAATATTAACTAATTTAAATATTATTTAAATGTATATTTGTTACTTGATAATAAGATGTCTAAAATGGACATTTTATTTCTCAAAAGCATTTTTGACAAAGCAATACTAAACACTCAAAATTTAAACCAAACTTTTCAAAAGCACTTCTCAAAAGCACTTTTTCACAACACTTTTCAAAAGAATTTTTCAAAAGCAATGAATAACTGGACATTACTAATTACAATGGTTGCCCAAATATGTTAACGATATGTAATTACAAACAAGTATATCAAAATTCAATTACTAAGTGATCTCTCAAACACATCTTAAGGAAAACGTGTTTTATTGAGAATTTTAAAACAATTTTTGAAAAAAAAGAAAATGAAAATATGAAAAAGAAAAGAAAAGAAAGTTATGCAAAAATTAGAAAATAATAAAATGTTATTTTCGTTGTTTTCATTAAAATTATTTTGTAAAAATGAAAATGTTAAAATTTAATTAATTATTTGGTCCTCATTCAAAGGTAAAATGTTTATCTTTTAACAATTTTTAAAAATAAAATTATTTTCCCTTATTCAAATCTATGTAAATGTAGTAATTGTTTATTTTATTTCTCATGTTTTTATTATGAGAAAATTGCATCTTTCATATTTTTATTATAAAAATAAAATTTTATTTTATTTACCAAATCTATTTTTAATATTTAAAACCAGAAAATATTTCAGAAATCAAATCGAGTCTTTCTTTTTTAACTATGGTTCACATATAACACTTAGAAGTATTTAATTTATATATTTAATTAGAAGACATCAGTCATGATTCTTCAAAAACATAAGGTTTTTAGAATTGAATCGATGATTGAATTGATTAAATCATCGGTTTGTTGATTGGATCGATTCGATTAAAAAATTATTAAAATTTTATAAAAATAATATATATTAAAAATAAAAATCGATTTAACTATTAGTTTAACCGATTTTTTTTGTTGATTCAATCAGTCTATATCACTTTGCGATTCAATCGATCCGATACCCCAACCAATTTTTTATCTAATTGACCTGATCAATTGATCCAATCTGATTCAAACATCATTAATGAAAGACTTTACGGTGTTATTAATTTTATTAATGTTTCTTTGAGTTTGATCTTCATTTATGAATGCAAGATGAATTTGTTTGTCATAAATAAGTATTAATGTTATATGCTTTTTAATGAAAAATCGTCATGGTTGTGGATAAAAAGTATCATGAAAGTTTTGTACTAGGAGTTAAATTGCATTTTGTCACCTTTATTCAAAAAATGAGTAAATTATTCCGTGTACATTAGATCAAAGAGCAAACTGGTCTGTTCTATTAAAAATTTCATCAATTGCTACTATTATAAACTGGTGCGACTGACAAAATAACTAGACAATTACATGTGATATGCCATGTGTACCTCATGCTAACATACATGTATCAATTTTTAATAGTAGAAATGGATGAATTTTTTAACAAAATGACCAATTTACTCTTTTATCTAATGTATAAGGACTAATTTGCCTATTTTCTGAGTAGAGGGGGCAAAATGCAATCCAACTCCTAATACAAATACCTCTATGGTATTTTTACACATGATTGTGCTATATACAAGCTCTATATTAGGTCCTTATGCTCAATAATTATTAAAATATAAATTGTCGAAACCTTTTTGAAATCGACTTTTTATTTTTTTAAAAACTAAAATGGAGTCGCCACCAATCACTTTCATGAGGTGTGATTAAATCACCTCGTAATTTGATCGTTTTAATAAGAGGTTTAATTTATTAAACAATGTTTTTCGATCTACAAAATCCAGAAAATGGGTTCGAGAGTCGATTACGCGCGAGGAAGGATTAGCACCCTCGTTACGCCCAAATTTGGTACCTAATTGATTACTTGATGTCTTAGCATTGAGAATTGAAAATTTGAAAAGATTTTTGAAAATTTGCATAATGATATTTTTAATTAAAATCACTTAAAGTAAATTAAAACATGTGTAAAAGGTCTCCTTATCTCGAGGTAACTAAAACGAAAAGATCATATCCCATAAGATAGGACACGACATCTCGAATCCTCAAAAATAAGCTTGCCCATTATTTAATCTCTATTTAAATCTCACACGTTTTAGTTTAAAAAGGGATGCTCGGTTATCTAGGTTCAAAGAGAAAGTCGAGCCCCTTAAGTTAGGGCACAACTTCTCAAATCTCCAAATACAGAACATTGCCTTGATTTTAAAAATTTTTCTTTTTTTATGCATCGAGTAAAAACAAATATAACATTTAAAGTAATGTGTATTTAACTTATTTGGGCATAGTATAAAAACGAATAAATATATTTAAACACGGTTAGTGGCATGGTTGTAGCAGAAATTAAATAATATTATAAGAAATGAAATAGTAGTAGCGATAGCAATAATGTATCATGACTAATATAACTATACTAATAATGATAATAACATTGATCAATAATGATAAGGATAATAATAATACCAAATTAGATAATAAAATAAATAAGGCAATTCAAAATAAAAATGAAAGATGCATAATTGAAAAGGTAAGTATAAATAATGTGAAAGTGTCGAAAGCGATAAAAGAAATAATAACATAACAAGAATGAAAAATAATAATAATGATGACAATAATAATAAATAGCCAAAAATACACAAATAGAATGAAATGTAAACAACGATTTTAAATATATAAGAAAGAGTAAAGAAATAATGAATAAATAAATAAACAAAAAAAAATAAAAGGTTGAAAATAGAGGACTAGATCAAAATTTAAATGAAATTAAGGGCATAAATCGTAATAAAACAAATAAATAGATTAATAAGGACTAAAATGTAACAAGCGAGAAAGAACAGGGACCGAATAGGGAAATATTCCTAAATGAAGGACTAAAATGTAACGCGCTAAAAAGAACAAGGAGAATGGGAAAATATTCCCAACCTCAGGGCACGTGTCATCCCCAGAAGGTTGGCGTTGAGTCAATGGACTAATTTGTAAGCGATTCAAAATTACAGGGGAAAAAATAAAATAATAAAAAATAATAGGACTAAATTGAAACAAGTTGCAAAAGCAAAAGGACCAAAGGCACAAATAGACCCCTATGTCAAAAACACGCAGATCCTGTGCGGTTCAGGTCGAGTTGTCGGGTTCTGTTTCAAAACGATGTCGTTTTGGGGTTTTTGAAGCCAGCCCCAAATGACGTCGTGTAATGGCCCTATATATACTAAAAATTTTCAAAAAAAAAAACATTTCAACCCCAGTTTTAAAAATAATAATTTTGAGAATCCTTTTTTTTCTCTGAAATCATCGCAAGTCCGGCCATCGGTGCCGTTGTTCGTCCACCGCGGCCACCGATCACCGGAAAAATAAAAAACCCCACTTGTAACTCCCTTTTTCACGTAAAACTCCGATCCGGAGTCGAAATTCCCAAAACTAAAACCAAAATTTTGGAAAAGGAGAGAAAACCTTTCGGTTTTCTTCTATTAGACGAAGTCTCCAACGAATCTTTAAGGATTCAAAGGTCCTTCGCATCGGAGAGGATTGTCTTTCCTTGGAGACGGAGTCCTCGCCCACCCACGATGGCTGAAGACGAAGTGTCAGGTGGGTTTTCTTTTTATTTTATGTTGTTTAAAAAAAAAGGAAAAATAGATTTAAAATAAAGGGATCACCTTTTAAGATTTCTTTGTATTCTGTTCTCTTTTTTTATTGCTTTTTTTTGTCCCCAAAAAAGAAATACATAAAAGTCGTGGCTTTTATAATCAAATTACACTCTCTCTTTTTACTATTTTTCTACTGTTTCTACTGTTTTTTATGTTGTTTCCTTTTATTGTTCTTGTCCTTTCGTTCTTTCTATTTTTACAAGTGGTGGTGGAGTTAACGGTGGGGAAAGGCGCTCCCTTGCTACTTTGGTGAAATGGTGGCAGACCTCGTGTAACACTTCTAACCCGAATCTATCGCCGGAATAGGGTTACAGAGTATTACCGAAGTTTACAGAACAAATAGATAAAAATTTCACATCATATTATATTTATATCAGAAATCAATCAAAATCATACATATTATTCTATATATGAGCCCTCGAGGCCCAAAACAAATCGGGACTAAATCGGATACTCAAAGAATTTTTCAGAAAATATTTGAAATTTTCAAAGGTGCAGGGGACACATGCCCATGTGGCTCATACGGTTAAGAGACACGCTCGTGTCTTAGGTCGTATAGGTATTCGAAATAGGGGCACACGACCATGTCCCAACCCGTGTCCATACCCGTGTAACTCTCTGACTTGGGTCACACAACCAAGCCACACGCCCATGTGCTAGGCCATGAGAGCATTTTGTTTTGTGCAAATTAAAGATACAAAGGATACACGGCTGAGACACACACCCGTGTCTCTGCCCGTGTGGACAAAAATAGACCATTTTCCTAGCCATATTTCTCACCCAATTTGTCATCAACCTAAATCAACATTTTGGACATCAACAAGCCATAACAAGGCATCCAAATCAAGCCAAAATCAATGCTTAAACATGTAATACTATCATATACCAACAATATACCCTTAGGCTCTTTAAATGACAACATAACTCATATCAATCAAATAACCAATTTTACCTACATGACCAAATACATATATGCATAATTTACCAAATATACCTATTCAACCCAACCATCACTATACCTATAAGATTTCCATCATTCAACCATTTCAAACACACATCAAACATGATAAGGCCACTTACATACACATCAAAATTTATCCATCACAAGTCATTCAAATGGCTAGTTCCAACAAAACATTTATATGCCATCATTGGCCAAATTAACCTATACATGCCATTATAACCAAAACTAATTTACTAATTATACCGAAAAGGCTGATGGATAGTGTGAAGTTGCTCCGACCAACTTCCAACCAAAATAAGCTTCCAAATTACTATAAAACATGAAAAATAACACAGAGTAAGCGTTTAAACTTAGTAAGTTTGTATAACAAGGAAATTAACTTACCATTTAATCACATTTAAGGTAAGTATGCTAATATAACCAAACAAATTTGGCCAAAAGCCTAAACACATATCCTCAACATGTTAGCCATGTAACACTTTTCATAACCAATAAACATGGATGTACATAACCACTAGGTAAGACTCACATACTTGTATCATCCATATTATATTTCAATATATCAGGTAATGTTATTTCCATGTAATTCAAGTATATACTCGTAATTGTTCATTTCGAACCCATATTGTTTCATATCAGAACTTTGCCCGTTGAACCATTTAAAATATCGTTGGATACATGGATAGTACACACGAAGTGTACAAATCTGTAATCCTTCAATTCATGTACTTGTATGCTTATACAAGCATGTAAATGGGAAGCTCTTCCAAGCCATATACGGGAAGCTCATGTGAGCTAAGTAACGGAAAGCTCATACAAGCTGTATATTGGGAAGCTCTTACAAGCCAAATATCGGGAAGCTCATGAGAGCCAAGTATCAGGAAGCTCAAGTGAGCTATGATGTATATGTAACACATGCATGATTACAACCATATCGAGAACCCTAATGACATGTCATTTGTATCCTTCGAATTTTTAAGGTTCAAACGGGACTCGATAATTATCCGATATGTGATCATAATTACACATGGAAATTTGTACAAATCACACACAACAATATTCAATTTAAAGCATTTAAATATACAAATTAGTTACATGAACTTACCTCGATAAGTATATGTAGATATGAACGCTACTAATCCGATAATTTTTCTTTGCCTCAACTTAACTCCGTATTAGGTCTATCCGAATCTAATTAAGCCTAATAAGTTTGCTAGAACTTAAGCTTCCATGGCTAGGGTTTCCATATTTTTTTTGAAAGATTATAAGAATGAATGATAACAATAATTGTTTAATTCTTTTATCATCATTATTTTATTAACTTTCCAAAATTAACCTTACTAATTTATTAAATTTTCAATGATGAATAATCATTCTTATCTACTAACTACTCTAAATGGTCTATTTGCTATATAAGGACTTCCAATTTTAAATTCCATAGCTATTTGATACTTTTAACTACTAGAATTTAATTTTTAAACTTTATGCAATTTAGTCCTTTTTATCAAGTTAGGCATGTAAACGGTAAAATTTCTTAACGAAATTTTCATACGATATTTCTATCATACTGTAGACCATAAAATAATATTAAAATAAATTTTATTTTGACCTCAAATTTGTGGTCCTGAAACCATTATTTCGATTTCACTGAAAACGGGCTGTTACACCTCAGGTGTCGTTCGTGTTGACATGGTGAAGTAGAGGCGGCGGTGCGCAGAAACCCTAGGATTTCTGGCTTTTCCAAAAAACAATTTAGGTCATTGGGCCACTAGCCTTTAGGTTTATTTATTTATTTATTTGGGCCATTAGGGCTTGTAAATTTGGGCTTGATGTTTTCTGTAAACAGACTGTTGTAATGGATTCTATTATCTTTAATTTTTATTTTTTATATGTTCGGTTTCTGTTTGGGCCCTGGCTAAATTGGCCTATTACATAAACCATTTAAAGTGAGTTGTTAAGAATATAAAAATACAAATACACATAAAAAAAAGATTTTATTAATGATTTGGCCCTTGAATTATATCACTTTCTCGTTTTGATATCTAAAACTTTAGTAGTAAAGTAAATTTGGTTTATCAATTCAGGTCATTGGAATTAACAATGTTAGGGAGGAAAATCTTTCAACTTTTAATTTTCAATTATATGTTAAATAAAATAAAATTTTTATCTAATGATCGTATCTCTCCTCCTCATCTTCTTCATCAACACAAAAAATTATGGGTTAATATACTATTTGATACTTATATTTGAGTTCGATATTCAATTTGGTATTTGAGATTATTTTATCCAAATTTGGTACCTAAGTTTGACTTCAATGTTTAGTTTGGAACCTAAGCTTTTTCAAATTGGTACCTAAGTTTTTTTTTTGTCTCATAGAAATACCTAAGTTTGACTTTAATGTTCAATTCGGTACCTAAGTTTTTCTTTTGTCCCAATTAAGTACATATCTTTTTTTACTAGAGCATACATGTCAAATATTTATTGTGCCACATGATGTTTTAGTTTGAGTACCAAATTGAACATTGAAACCTAATTTAGATACCAAATTGGAACAAAAAAGCCTCAAATATCAATTTAACATTGAAGCCAAATATAAGTATCAAATGGTATATTAATCCAATCTATATCATACTCGTCATCACAGTACACCAAATAATATCAATTTATGTCATATCAATTGTAACACCCCTAACTCGTATCCGTCGCCGGAATAGGGTTATAGAGTATTATCAAAATAAACAGATTAAATACAGACATATCATATTATTATTTAACATTCATGTCGGATATTATTCATAAAGTCCCTTATGAGATCCCTCGAGGCTCAAATTTCACTTTAGAATCAAATCGGGACTAAATTGGAAACTCAGAGAATTTTTTATGAAATTTCAAAATTTTCCAAGGTGCAGAGGACACATGCCTGTATGGTCAGGCAGTATGGCTCACACGGCCAAGTGACACACCCGTGTCTTAGGCTGTGTGGTATTTGAAGAAGGGCACACGACTATATCCCCAGCCCGTGTAACTCTCTGGTTTGCAATACATCTAAGTGCATGGGTCACACGGCCAAGCCACACGCCCGTATGCCAGGCCGTGTGATCAATTTTGACCATTCTGTTTTAAAATTTTAAGATGCAGGGGACACACAGCCAGAACACATGCCCATGTGCTAGGCCGTGTGTCACACATGGCTGAGACACACGCCCGTGTCTCTACTAGAGGTGCTCATGGGCCGGGCGGCCCGGCCCGGCCCGACGGCCCGCCCGAAATATGGGAGGGTTTGGGTAAAAATATAGGCCCAAAATATGGGCTTGGGCAAAAATGAGGCCCGTTTAGAAAACGGGCCTCGCCTCGGGCACCACTTTTTGGCGGGCTACCTACCAACATAATAAATATATATATATTTTTTAATTTTAAAATATTTTTACATACTTTTTTTAATTTTTTTAAATTTTAAAATATTTTTAAAATACTTTTTTTAATTTTAAAATATTTTAAAAATACTTTTTTAATTTTTTTTAATTTTAAAATATTTTAAAAATATTTTTAAAATACTTTTTTAATTTTTAAAATTTTAAAATAAAATGGTAGGTAAGTCAGGCCTGGCTTATGATTTTTTCGGGCCGGCACTGGGCAAAATCTTAGGGCCATATTTTGTCAGGTAGAGACTGCCCTAGACCCGAGCTAAAATTTTTTATGGGCCCACCAACTTGGCCTACCGCCCATGAGCACCTCTAGTCTCTACCTGTGTGGACAAAATAAGGTCGTTTTTAAGCCTTGTTCTTCACCCAACTTCACCTTCCACCTATATAAACATTTAAACACATTCAAGAGCCAATTCAAGATATTTAAACCTAGCCAAATTCAAGTCTTATGCATGACATATTAATACCTATGATCAAATGTCCAACTTTCCAAGATAGCCTAATACTTATAAACATGTTTTACCAAACACACTATCATAAACTAATCTCCGATATACTTTTATGATTTTCCTCATTCACCCTTTAAACATACTCGTCAAGCATATTAAGATTATTTACATATCAAAACATATCATTTAATAGTCATTCCAATGGCTAATTTCAACCAACATTAAATTGCCATCAATGGTAACATTTAACCTATACATGCCATTATTACCAAAATTACTTTACTATTTATATATATACTGAAAAGTTCGATGGATGGTGTGATGTAGCTCCGACCAGCTTCCAACCTTTACAAGCCTCCGAGTGCTATAAAATAGAGGAAATAAGACAGAGTAATCACTTAATGCTGAGTAAGTTCGTATAACAGAAAATTAACTTACCATTCATTTACTTATATAATAAACATGCATAATACATCCAAAGCAATTTGGCAATTAGCCTAACACATATAACATCAACAAACATGTTAGTCATGTATTTCATGTGAATAACAAGAACAAAGATTAGCTCATTAGGTATCGAGTTTCCAAGTATTTCATGCATATACAAATAATAGTTTCATTTTATTTCACATGTTCTCATGTCAGAATTTCACCCGTTGAATCATTTGAAATCTCGATGGATACTTGGGTAGTACACCTGAAGTGTACAATACTATAAATCCGTCAATTCATATCCGGGAGTACTTTTATGAGCACTTAAATAGAAAGCTCTCTCTCAAGCATTATAACAGGAAGCACATTGAGTCTTGTAACGGGAAGCTTATCCGGGCAATATAACGGGAAGCTCACGAAGAGCAATTAACGGGAAGTATTGGATAGCCATATAATGGGAATTTCAAACGAACACTAACGGAAAGCTCACAAAGAGCCTTTAATCGGGAAGCTTACGAAGAGCCATGTAACGGGACGCTCATAAGAGCTGTAGTATGCCCATAACACATGTAGGGTAACAATCGATCGAGATGCTCCGAAGAGCATTTAACAAGAAGCTCGTAAGAACACTATAACGGGAAGCTTGAGAGGGCTTGTAACGGGACGCTCTTTCGAGCTACGGTACATCCGCAACATATGCAGGAACACTACCATTTCGGGAAACAGAACCCTGTATCCATCGAATCTCATTATCCAAATGGGACTTATTTATTTATCAAGGATTTTCAGTTATGAGATCAATTACATACACATATATGAAATTTACTCAATTTACATATTCAACACTTAATATGAGTATATAAATATACACAATTAAGTTACATGAACTTACCTCGACAATTGTTCGTTACTTGTAAACTACTAATCCGATACTTTTCTTCTCCATGATCTAACTCCATTTTTGATCTATCTGGATCTATACGAGTAAATTTAACATCAATTTAATACAATTTACATTCAATTCAATCCAAGTCACATCTTAGGCAAAATTACCATTTTACCCCAATACTTTTAATTAATGATGATTTCATCCCTAAGCTCGGAAAATGAAATTCATGCAATTTAAATCATTATCCCAAGCCTATATATTTTCACATATATCAATAGCATCCCATGAATTCCATGAAATTTTAGAATTTTCCATGAATTCAACAACTTTTCAATTTAATCCCTAAATCATGATTTCATCCAAAATCCTTTAATAAAATAGCTTTAAATTTTCATAAACATCTCAATTTCATCATCTAATAACTAAAATCATATAAAATTATCAATGGTATCTTCCAAAACTTTCAACAAAATAAAAACTAATGAAATGGTTAGTTGGACCTAATTGTAAAAGTCTCAAAACATAAAAAATTTCAAGGAAAGAGCGAAAATTAAACTTACATGAAGAATATTGAAAAACCAACTTAAACCCTCTTCAATGGCTATTTTAGAACTGAAAAATGATGATGAAAATGTCTGGAATTTCAATTTCCCTTTTATTTCACTTAAAATTGGCAAAATTTACAATTTTGCCCTTATTTCACATCAATTCCTTGATTTTTCTATGGTTATGCCGCCTCAGTCATCCCATGTGGGTCCAATTTCTCTTGTAGTCCTCCTTTATTTACTATTTAGGCTATTTAATCACTATTTCTTTAATTAGCAAGTTTTGCATTTTTTTCAATTTAGTTCTTTTTAATTAATTAACTATCAAAACGTTAAAATTTTCTAACGAAACTTTAATACTACCTTAATGACACCTTTTAAATGTTTATAAAAATATTTACGGCTTGGTTTATAGGACTGAGATCTCGATACCTCTTTTCTAAATCACTTAACCTAATAAAGCCTTATAAAACACAAATTACTAATTCAAAAATCTTTTAAAAACCACATTTGACTCATAAATATTAAATAATAAAAGTTTACTAGCTTATTTTCTGAATTTGGTGGTCTCGAACCACTATTTTTGACATCACTGAAAATCAGGCTTTTACATCAATTTACGCCAAAACATTATTTAAAATGTTGTAGGTATTGTTCAATTCATCTTAATGATGAAAGAGAATCCTGTAAAGAGGGTAAGAACATATTGAAATTTGAAAGTGACCCAAAGGTGGGAAGTACTTAGATTTGATGTTAAAATTTTGAAATTGATTTGTAGATCTAGGAAAATCTAGTCTTCTTTTGAGAAAATGAAAAGAGAAGATCAAAAACAAGGAGATAATGAAATTTGGACTCAAAAAATCGTGGATAAGTGACAGTTGATGGTAGAGTGTGACACGATGATTGACGTTGAAATCTATTTTTTTATAGCTTTGGTTTAAAGCATTAAATGGAGAAGTGATATAGTTCAGGGGTCAAATTGTTAAAATTAAAATTCTATTAAGCTTTTAGTTAAATTTACATGTTATTTTATTTATAATGTTTGTTTCACGTAAAAAAATTTAAGGGTATTTAATATCATTTAATTATTTTTAACAAAATCAAGATGTTGAAGCAAGCTTTGGAAGTGGCTAATAGAAGTGTTCACTTCAGTCAATCACTGCGCTAGATATGAAACTTGTCTTATTCGTTGACATGTTTGACCAAAATATTCTGATGATTTGCTTGTCTCTTTTTAAAAATTTTGTATAGCCAATTTCATGTTTATCATTAGAGAAGAGATTGAATCTAGCAATATTACTTTTCAAGGATTCTTAGGTGATCTACTTACTTTGCATGCTAAGATATACTATCGAAGAAGATATGTGTTGATTTTATGATCTTTTGTGGCTTTATATTAAGGATATTCAATTTGATACGAATTGGGAAAATCAAGATGAATTGAAGCTTACCTTGTGAAAATGGATGTATGCTTTTAATATGGAAGGCTAGACCAACCTTGATAGAGGTTTGACTGTTGAAGTAGGTTGTGCTAAATGAGCTGAGTGGCATTTGATAGTGCCCACTACAAACTGCCACTGAGGCAGTGATATTACTTGTCATAATTGAGTTGGCAATTTAATGAAGCAAAATCTTTGAACTAGTTAATGTGTTGACATGTTGAAGATGGAAAACAATTTGTGGCTATTGAAAATTGGATTGGATTCGAGTGAATCAATTCAACCTATGTTATGCGAAGATTTGATAGAGATTGCGCTACTATTTTTAAGAGACCATATTTTCATCAAATTATGCTTTTATTAGTATATTATGTAATTGCTTTTTAAGGGGTTGTTTTGCATTCATTTAATTTCTATGTTAGCAAGTCGAAACCTATATATGGTTTAAGGCTTGTCTAAGTTTAAAAGAGAGCTTCATTGAGAGCACTTTGTTTTGTTCATTGTGGAATTATGTTGAGAGAGTGCAATTGAATTGAAAACCATTAGAGTTTATAGCTTAAATTCTCAGGAGGAGAATTTAGGGGTGAGTGTTCAAGTTTTTATGTAGAAAAGTGAGATTTCTATACTTGGAGAGTGATAGAGTATAATTCACTTGTTGTATTGTGGATTAAAGATAACGAAATTATTCACTGAGGTAGACTTATTAGAAGTAGAAAAACTGAACTTCGTAAACAAACCTTTCTGTTCTTTGTTATTTTGTTTACATGGATTTCGTAGTGCCAAGCCATAGTTTCCACTATAGTCAGGCACTTCCATTCAACTTTGACAGTTCAAGAAATTAAAGACTTTAGGTGGTAACACAAAAGTAAAGCATATTTAAAATAAGTAAATCAAATTGTAAATACGTATGTATTTATTGTATGAATTGTTTAGATAAAACCGGTCCAAAAAGAACAACTATCCTAAATTTTAACGACGCTCTATGTTTTTTAACATGTCAAATCCAAACTATTTATACAATAAGTACATACATATTTACATTTGATCCACATGTTTTAAAAAGTTCCACGTTAGATCTGAACAAACATTTAATGCCTAAACAATTGAAAGGATCTTATGGATACAATATTGATACTTTGAAGACTAATAAGAACATTTGGAAGATTAGAGACTAGGGATGGCAAAAAAAAAAAAACACTCGGGTTCATGTGTTCCGACTCGATTTGATCGGATAGAATTTTGGGTCAGGTCTACTTCTTCAATAAGTCGGGTCAAGTCAGGATTGAGTTTAGGAAAACCCGCTCGTCCCAGGATAATTACCAAAATACCCTTTTATATATAATATTAATTTAAAATATATGACAATAAGTTTTATATTAATATTTGCTCAATCATAATTATACCTAGAAAACAATTAATAGTGTCATTACAAAACAAGAAAAATGAACATTATTATGCTATTTTGATAAATGATTTTTTCTACAAATTCGAAATTAAGTATATTTTTTAGTCGAGATCCGAGTAGATAAATTGATATTTAATTTTAGGTTAGGTCGGATTATGCTGGGAGCGGTGCTTTTCCCCTTTCCGTTGCCATCTCTAATAGAGACCAATTTAAAATTTGCACAATGGTTTAGGGACCTTAGATAAATAAATCCACAGATTCCATCGTTCTCCATGCAAGATTGAAAGATTTAAGTCAATAAGGATCATGGAAAGGAAAAGATTAGAAGTATTACATTTGAGGATTGAGAGTGCTTTTGTTCATGAGTTTTAGTCCAACAGTGGGTGCACCAAATCCTCTTTATGGTTTAGACTATAGTTTATACTAAAACTTTTTCAAGTTCTCTAGTTGACTTGAAACCTAATTTTGCCAAAACAATTTTTTTTTCTTAAAAAAAAAATAAACTGTTAAATTATTGTTACTTTTCCCAATTTTCCACACCATAAATAGCTGCTCCCTATGAACACCAAGCTCACATATCAGCCCCTCAAATGGAGTATCACAAACTCGGTGATAAGCCATGCAGCTCTCACTTATTCTTTGCCATTCTTTTAGTCTTTGTTTTCATAGCATCATTTGCAGATGCTGCAATTCATTTCCATCAATTTGTTGTATGCCTTCATCTTAACATAAATTTCAATCAAGTACTATAACACTATTACACTACTTTTTTGTTGAATTTTTTCCTCTTTTTTTGTTGAAACAGATTGAAGCAAAACCAGTGAAGAGGCTGTGCAGAACTCATAGTACAATTACGGTGAACGGCCAATTCCCGGGGCCGACATTGGAAGTTCGAGATGGCGATACTCTGGTGATCACTGCTATAAATAGAGCCAGATACAATGCCACTCTCCACTGGTAATCTTTATGCAAACTATATTTGATACACACTATATTTACTTTGGTATCATTGTATTGACTTCCGTTGATCAGGCACGGACTGCGACAGTTGCGAAATCCGTGGGCCGATGGACCCGAGTATGTGACGCAGTGTCCTATCCAACCGGGGAGGTCTTACACATACCGGTTCACCATCCAAAACCAGGAGGGGACTTTGTGGTGGCATGCTCATAGCAGATGGCTTAGAGCCACAGTTTATGGAGCTCTCATCATATATCCTAAGATGGGTCGTCCGTACCCTTTCCTTATGCCTAAGAAAGAAATTCCTATTCTTCTTGGTAACCCCATGTCATCAATCTTTGTATGTATGTATGTATGTATGTATGTATGTATGTATGTATGTAGCATAACTGATATGGACTATGATGATGATGATAAACAGGAGAATGGTGGGATAGGAATCCAATGGATGTGCTAAGGCAAGCACTTTTCACTGGAGCTGCTCCAAATGTATCAGATGCATTTACAATTAATGGTCAACCAGGGGATCTATATAGATGCTCTAGCAAAGGTATGCTCTCACCATTTAACTCGAAAGTCAAGATGAAGTAGTAACTGATCAAATTGCAAATGCAGAAACTGCTGTATTTCCAGTGGAAGCGGGCGAGACGATTCTTCTGAGGATCATCAATTCTGCATTGAATCAAGAACTTTTCTATGGAGTTGCCAACCACAAACTAACTGTTGTTGCTGTTGATGCTTCCTACACTAAGCCTTTCACAACAAATGTCATAATGATAGCTCCTGGCCAAACAACTGATGTCCTGATTACCGCTGATCAGCAACCGGCTCGTTACTACATGGCCGCGCATGCCTACAACTCCGCGAATGCGCCCTTTGACAATACCACCACAACAGCAATCCTAGAATATAAATCTGCTCCTTGCGGCGCCAAGAAAGGGCAGCCTTTGAAACCAATCTTCCCTCAGCTACCAGGGTTCAATGACACTGCCACTGCAACTGCATTCACTGCCCAGCTAAGGAGTCCTTACAAGGCTGAAGTTCCCATGAAGATCGATGAGAGCTTGCTTTTCACTGTGGGATTAGGACTAATCAACTGCACAAACCCGAACAGCCCACGATGCCAAGGCCCCAACGGAACTCGCTTTGCAGCCAGCATTAACAATGTCTCCTTTGTATTTCCAAGAAGAAACTCCTTAATGCAGGCATACTACCAAGGCCAACCCGGTATCTTCACCACGGACTTTCCGCCTGTTCCTCCCATTCAATTCGATTATACAGGCAACGTGAGCCGAGGTCTCTGGCAACCGGTAAAAGCAACAAAGCTCTTTAAACTAAGGTATCGTTCCAAGGTACAAATAGTGTTCCAGGGTACAAGTATTGTCACAGTTGAAAATCATCCTATGCATCTTCACGGCTACGAGTTCTACGTTATCGGAAGTGGTTTTGGTAACTTCAATCCCGGAACTGATCCGGCCAAATTCAACCTTATCGATCCGCCCAGGAGAAACACCATCGGAACACCTCCTGGTGGATGGGTAGCCATCCGGTTCGAGGCCGACAATCCAGGTAACATGCCATACTTAAAACATTCCTCTAATTCAAAATTAAACAGCTTCAATATGTTGACTCTCGTCATTTACTCAAACTGGTCCAAAAACAGGAATCTGGCTGCTCCATTGTCACATAGACACTCATCTCCCTTGGGGCTTGGCCATGGCTTTCCTAGTTGAGAATGGGGTTGGGGAATTGCAGACAGTGCAGCCTCCACCACTCGATCTGCCTCAGTGCTAAAGAACGGATATTACACGCTCCGTCATAGCTGTTTACTCGAGTCCGTAGAACTGTATTACCCGGATTTGGATTCAAGGATTTAATAGCTTTGTTTGCATAAATGTTGTATGTCTTGAGTTGAAGTATTTGGCATTATCAATGTAGTGGTTGTAAGAACAAAGACGAGGATTTCAGGTTATGTCTGTAATAGCCCAAATTTTATCTTTTTCTATTGTTAGTGTTACAGAATTTACTATTTATTAAAATAAGAGATGATAAATTCTCAAGACTTCCCTTTGACTATGAATCCCAAACTAAATTAATCTATTTCTAAAACAACGTGGACTCAAAATTATCCAAACTAGAGGTATACATAAGACATTAGTTCTTGCTAACTACTCACTCGAACTCGATTTGGTAATTATCGAGCTTGTTTGAGCTTTCAATCGAGCTGAATTTGAGTTGAGTAATACTCAACTCGATAAAGCTCACGACTCGACCAGTTTACAAACCTTATCGAGTTTTTCATTTTTAATATATCTTTTCATCATTTTTTCATTATTAAATTATATTATTTCTCTTAATATATTATCAAATCTAAGCTTAATTATCAAGTCAAGATCAAGCTTGAGTTTCAATAAGTATGAACTTAATTAAACAATACAGAATTAATAAACAAAGTTAATCAAATTCGAGCTCAAACTTAAAAATAGAAATTTGATCGAGCTCAAACTAAATATCGAACTCCAAATTTTAAGTTGAGCTTTAAGCTTTTTAGTATTTAAACTCGACTTGATTACACCCTTAACCCAATTGACCAAAAGCCTAAAATGAGATCTGAATTAATAAATCATAATCACCCAACCCAAATGGCCGAAACCAAAATGACATAGAAAATTTTAAAACCCGATTTGATCTAATCTAAAACCAGTCCAACCTGCCGAGGCATCTTCATGAAAGTCTTGTGACCATACAATCATCTACTTGTGGCCATAAATCAGAATGATGCACTGAGCTAGCTAAGCCTTAACAGAAAGCTTGATTTACAATTTCTACCAAGAAACAATATCACAGAAAGTCTTAGTTTTACCAACACTACATTTGAAAGTTTTGTTTACAACAATATCCACAGAATATTTTTGGCATTTGATGAATGTCTGCTAATATCAACAAAATCCTTTTGGGTTCCTAATATTACCGCTCAGGCAACAAATTTCATGCATCGGGTATCGTTATGTATATTTTGGCATCGGCATGAACAAAAGCGCATCCCACATGTCACACATGTATACTTTGCACTAAAGCCGCAAACGCTGCAAAAATGCCGGCGGGAGGTAGAACTTGGAGGTCCCACTGCTGCCCTCAAATAGGATGGAACATGAGGAGGCAAGGACTCTAAGTTTGCCTTCAAAAAATAGGAATTAGTTAGTGCAGGAAATCGAGATAAAATCAGGATGACTAGAAACAACACTATCCTTTTACCTCATGTAAGAGCTCAAGAAATGATCTGGGAGCCTTCCTAGCATTTTCAAGTGCTTTTGCCTGTCGGGTTTTACGTTTTGTGCCCTTCGATCTCTTTTGCATGTATGCTGAAAATAAAGTTCAAAAAAAAAAAAAAAGGAAAAGTTCAAAACAAGAAAAGCAAGACAACCCTGATGATTTGAAAATAATAAAACAGCTTCGCGAAACTAACATTAGAAGATAAATTTCAAAGATAGTTACATTTCCTTATCAACTTCAAATAATCGGTTAGTTGAATAAAGCAGGTCTTGAAGGTAGGAAACATATTAGTACCCAACTAATTTGAAGCAACAAATGTTTAATAGTAAGCTTTTTAATAGTCCAAACTCACCGGAAAGAATCATGAAATGAGTAGAAAAATGAATACGTATACAGAAAAAGTCCATCAACAAAACCATGACAGGAAAAAATTGAAGACAGGATGATACTGATGTTACCAAGCTGGTTTGGCAACAAGTATTGAGAGGTCAAGTGCAGATTGGATTGCTGAACTCAACCGGTTCAACAAGAACGCTCTGCTTGCAGTGATTCTTCCATTAACATAGAGTGCCTAAAAATTGTATAAATAAATCTGATTTATCATAAAAAAATATTGAAGTCACGAAGATTAGTCCGGTGAAACACCCTTTAAGATAAAGACTAGTTATGGTATACCTTCTAGTGAAACATTCACTTAACCAGAGCTAGTATATCTACGAGTATGACCTTCAATATCTATAAGGCTCTGAAGAAAACTAATCTCTGAAAACAGATGCATAGGCTAGGAATGTTAACACCAACAACATTAATCATACTCTTAAGCAGTACTAAGACAAAAAGAGTTTATATTTTCATTTTCATCATTTCTGGTAGGTATTCTGATGGTTGAAACAAAGTTCTTCCTAATTAGTACTACTTACTCTCACCAATCAAAATTTCAACTACCAAAAGACAGGTTTTTTGTTACCTATTTCACTGAATGAGACGATATCAAAGTCATCTTAATTCAAATGATTAGTACCTTTTTGTCCTGCTAAAGAAACATCTCATTTCTTTACTTGCTATTTCACTGTGCAAGGAAATATCAAAACAGAATCAACATCTTAATCCGAATGGTCAATACCCTTCTATGAGGAGTTCTAGGGCTAACTTTCTAAAATAAGTTTTTCATCAAGTAACAAACGATATCCAATAACATAAATTATCACAACTTTTTAAATAATTACACTAGATACTACCCAATTACAAAAAACATTACTCAATTATATAAATTATTTACAATTTTTGTAATGTTGTGTAATTACACAAAATATCACCCAATAACAAAAAATTATTACAATATTTGTAATGTTTACAAAACATTACCCAATAATACAAATTATTACAACTCTCGTAATGTTGTGTAACACGAATTACACAAAACATTATCCAATTACACAAACAATTACAACTTTTGTGATATTTTATGTATCATTGGAGCTTATGAGAAGATCATATTAAGGAGATCTTTTTAGAATTGTTCCCTTTTTGTCCTACTAAAGAAATATCTTCCCATTAATATCTATTGCTGAACTCAATAGGTTCATCAAGAAGGCTCTACTTGCAGTAATTCTTCCACTAGCCTAGAGTGCCTAACTTTACTTTATCTAGATTGAGAGATATAGTGGACTTCACGGCGACAGATATTAATATGATCAAGGAACAGGTTAGATGTAAGACTTTTTGGAGTTGGAAAGATTGCGGGGGACACAGATTAAATGGGAAGATTGCATAGAATTGGGGATTAGAAGATGACATGTCCATTTAGCAAGTCGGTTTATTTTTGCTAACATTGTCATTATGGGTTATTAAACTTGTAAAACTGCTATGCAGTTCACTTTGTACTAGGCTAGCCTACTCTTTATAAATACAGATCTTATTCGTCATTAAAAAAAAATGGATGCAACATCCTTGTAAAATGAAGAGTAGTCATGGTAGAACTTCAGGTAAAAACATCCACTTAACCAGTGCTAGTATATCTATGAGTATGAGCTTCAATATCCATAAGGCTCTGAATAAAACCAATTTCTGAAACAAATGCAGAGGGTAGGAATGTTAACAGCAACAACATAAATCAAACTCTAATACAGTACTAAGATGAAAAAAGTTCACATTTTCACTTTCTCGGGTAGGTATTTTGATGGACGAAACAAATTTCTTCCAAATTATTATTGCTTGCTCTCACCAATCAAAATTTCAACTAACAAAAGAGTAAAGACAGGTTTGTAATTTGCTATATCACTGGGTGAGACCATACCCAAACAGAAATAGCATCTTAATTCAACTGATTAATACCCTTCTTTTTCCCCTACTAAAGAAATAACCCATTTCAAAGGATGACTACCCTTTTGTCCTAATAAAGAAAATTCAGTCTAATTAGGAAGCTCATCGCTCTACTTTATGAAAACCGAGAAGTTAATCTCTCTAAGTTAGTCCTGCTGATTTTTGTTAATTTTGTTGCATAGAAATTGTTCAACGGTTGATTTTCATGCATTGTTCCCTTCATGTCAGCAATTTAACAGCAAAGTATAACAATGATACCAAATTGGACTAACTTCTTCTGAGGGACCAACATCTCAGTGTTAGCGAAGTAGAGACACAAAATTTATGATTAGAACAGAAAATTTCCATGAAATTCTGCATAAAGAAAAGAAGAAAACCTTGATCATCTTCATCAAGAGAAGCTTCATCATCATCGTTCATTTCAACTGCTTCAATCCCAGCGTTATCATTCTCCAATGCTTCAAGACGGGCCAAAGCTGCCTTTTTTTCCCCCACAACATTAAAACCCCACCAATTAATTTCCAAATTTCACAGCAAAAATGTAAACACCAGTAGATATTAGTAGGCAAAAAAAAAAAAAAGAAAGGAAACCTGGGATCGATTATCAGAACTGCCGAGTGCTGCAGCCATTTTAGGAGCAACTTTACGAGTACGGGTCGACATTCTCCGCAACGCGTTCGAATTGTCGTCATCCATAGCTGCAAAAAGAAGTAATCAAAAGGCAAGCAATTTCATTTAAGAATTCAAATTTATATAGTAAGGGAGAGTGACAAATATACCGGAGGGGAAGTGGTGGCCGACGAGGGAACTAGAAGAGGACAGAAGAAATCGGCGGCCGTGAAAGGGAGATTGGCGGGGGGTGGCAAATTCTGTAAAATAATAATTCTAGCTCTAGCATTACCAAAGCATAGTGAAGAATAATGGGCCATTTTTCTATTTTAATGGGCTCAACTAAAGTCCATATGTTTCCTCTATTTTTCTTCTTTGTATTTAAAAGTTGAAAATTAAGGGTGTGTTTGGATGAGTTAATGTAAAAACAACGGTAGTGATGATATTAGATATATAGTAATATTATAGCGTGAGACAAAGAGTAAGTTAAACGCACAACACCGCCCATCCAAAATCACCCTAAGTCGATTGAGTTTTATCTCAATTGGCATAGGTATTATTGTCAATACAGGATGGAGTGGGTTCGAATGCGCTGAAGCGCATTATCTTTCTATTTATGGGTTGGGAAGAGACTATGAATAGTTCTAGATATTGTGTCAAAAAGAGCGAATATAATCAGAACAAAATTGCATCCATTCTTCATTCCCAAGTCCCTAAGCCAGTCCTTAGTTGCAAACCTATTTAAGATAGCCAACCATGTTATTATAGAGGCTTATGTATGTAAAATGGAATCCAAATGATTATGGACCATGCCACTTTCCTTGTTCTCCAAATACTTCTATCTTAGCAAAGGCCAATCCCCATATCAAAAAATTTGCTCTACAATGTCTCTTAACTTCATTATTTTCTTTTAGCTCCAGCTATGTCGGTAGGATGCAGGCAGCTCCTTGAAAGACCTCCCTTTTTAAGTACATAGGCATTTAGCCAAGCAAGAACCTACTGGCATCATTAATTGGCTGCAATACATGAGCCTGATTCTAACTATTTAAGTCTTTCAAGCCAACTCCACCATCTGCTTTGGGTTTACAAACTATATCCTAGTTTACCGCTACTCTTTTACCATTTCATTCCAACCCTTCCAAAAGAATCTCATACAATGTTGATTCACCTTCTTGATAACCACTTTTGGAAGTATAAAGATGTTTCCAAATCGATACATGCATGGATGGGATGAAATTCATTCAATTAAGTTCGTTAAAGCTATCAATTTTCAAGTTTGGAATATCAGTCGACTTGATATGCGTTTTTTGATGTGGTCCAAATATTTTTAGGTTGAGATCTCTTAATACGGTTCGAAGCGTTGTCTCTTAACTTCGAAACTCATTTTGAATTATCTTATTTTGTTCAAAGCTCAAGATATGATCATTTTAGAGAAGACTACGAGAATAGAATTTTTTGGACGAGATTAAAATATGAATGACGACTTTTAACTTTGAATAAGCTTTTAAATCATATTAGGTTCGATTCTAAGGCTTAATTTTGATCATAATATATATAAACCCAATAGTGTTAGGTCTTATATTTTAGTTATTTATTTTGAATTTTAGAATATTTTTAACTTTTTGTTCATCGAAAAAGTTGATTTCATCAAGAAATTAAACTTCTTTGTCAATGATCTTTAAGAGTTTTTAAGCCATTACGAGTTTCATTCAATAAAGCACTCTTTGGAGTTTCTTTGTTTCTCAAGTTCCGTTCCTCGTTATTTTTCAACACTTCTTTCAATTCAATTGATTCAAGACCATTGGTAGCAATTCTTCAAGCTTCAATTTACCAAAAAAATCTTTAATTCAATTAACATGGGCATTTCATATAAATTTGGATATGAAATAACACAGTTTGGATTAGTTAAAAGCTTTACTACCCATCCATTAACTTTCTTTGTAACCTCAATCCTTCTCTGTTAACCTCTTTACTACTAATGGGAACCCCAAATATCTGCCTACCAGCTTTCCTATAGCAAACCCAGTTTTCTCCCATACTTCCTGCAACTCAAATCCCTTCATACCAGATAGCCTAATCTTCTTTGTCTTTGGATGATAACAGAGCAATTTATTTGCAGGAGCTTCATCCAACAATGACAAATAGGTAAGGGGATAATGGATCCTTTTGCTCTTTTAAAATTGCCTACCAATCCACCATTTTACAGTGATGAATTGGTGATGCAACCTTCCATCTAGGAAATAAAAAATCTTAGGTAAGCTCCTTGCTTAAACAACAACTCAATGCTAATCAATTTCCAATGCAGGAGATAGTGGTTGTACCTTTATTAGTTTCGATCAATTTAATCATTAAATGGTAGGTGGTATTTGGTGCATTAAAAATTATGTATTTAATTTATAAAATTAAATCTAAAATATAATCAGACTGATAAATGTTTATTCGTTTGAAAGTTGTAGGATTTTATTTTAAAATTAAATTACTAAAGATATTAATTTCCAGTTCATTTAATTTTTTCAATGGATTATCAAATAAGACCTTAGTTTGATTAGACACAAAATATTTTTTTAAAATATTTACTTAAACAACTTGAATTTTATGTGTTAATAGATAGTATCTTTAAAAATTAAAAAGCGTTTCTAAAACGTGATATCCAAAATCCGCAATTTACAAAATGACTTGATTGATACTAATATTTTAAAACTTGCCAATGGGACTTCAACATTGTTGGTAACATACTAAGTTCAAGTCTTATCATACACGGTATCAACGGAAGTAGAGAAGGTAGGGGTAGTGAAGAAGCAGAGAAGAAGAAGATAATCCAGTTATTCTTTCGTCTACTTCTAAATCTTATCCGACTAACTGTTTTTTCAACTGAAACCGAATTACACCGACTAACTGAAACCAAATTACTGTCTTTTTCTCAATGGTAGTTTCTTGTGTAAGGAAAGGGATTCACCCGTTGGCTGACTTGATTGTTTGCCTCTGCAGTCCCCCAAGTGGATACAAAATGACTTGATTGATACTAATATTTTAAAATTTGCCAATGGGACTTCAACATTGTTGGTAATATACTAAGTTCAAGTCTTATTACATGGTATCAATGGAAGTGAAGAAGGCAAGGGATAGTGAAGAAGTAGAGAAGAAGAAGACAATCCAGTGATCTGTCTGGAGTCCCCTTAGTGGAGTGTCTGGGGTCACCAGACACTCCACTTGGGGGAGTCCAGAGAGATATCTTACATCAACATTATTCAAATCTGTCTTTGTAGTTATGAAAACCCAAAAAGAAATCAAATCAATTTAAGAATATCAACAAGCATGTGAAGACATGTGCAATTAAACCTTCAAAATATCCCAACCGAATCGAATTTTGTAGATTTTCAAAGAAAATAGTGGAGGAGGAAAATAGAATTATAAGTATTGTAATGATGATTGTGTCTAATATATATATACACACACAAAATAATGAAGTGATTAAACCCCATAAACTGTAGAAGAGGTGGGGGTTTCTGTTGAAGCACATTCTCCACGAAGATGATCATTATTTATTTATATATAATAAGATAGGTGAATAATATATACATAGTTGAGGATCATAACATATGATTTGCTCCCTTTGGTTTCTCATATCATGTACCCTAAAGTTGGATCAATTTTCTTTTAACACACCCACTCAACCCCAAATTTAATCCATCCCAACCCTACACTTGCTCATTATAATGGCCAACCACATGATTTTTATAGCTTCTCAACAGGGAACCCAAAGAGAGCTACATTTACATTTTTTTTTAGTCAACCTCAGCATCATCATCTACCTGAATTGCAAAAAATAAAATAAAATTTAATTAATTATTAATGTTTCATTTGCATGGAAAACAATTAGAATTTGGTTTACTTAATTGAATCACATTTTTTTGCTTTTGTTAGACAGAAAATGATTCTGATGAAGAAATAATTGAAAAGGAGGTAACGATGTGACTTGAAACGACGCCGTAAAGGAGTCAAAAAAGCCTGCAAACCATTTGTTTTTCAAGTCAAAAAAAAAAAAAAAACCCTAGCTTACCTCACAGTACTGGTTTAAGCTTTGAAGGAGGATGAAGATGAATCGCAGCAGCAGTAATTGTAAAACCATATGGATCAGAGGTGAAATTACAGCAGTTTCTTATTCCATCATTCAACAATCTCTACCCCATTCTCTTCATTAAAAGAGATTAACTCTAGGAATTACCTAATCTGGGTTTGTTTGTTTTCTTGTCAAGAACCCTTTAAACGTTATCAAGTACTTGGATCATATAATGCATTAATTACAATAAAATACTGACAAATAAGGCAACCGGACCATTGGGAAAAATACTGGATTTTTGTCTTTAAAAAGACTCCATAGACATGGCTGTAACCTAGAAAGACAACACATATAGCTATATGATACAAGAATCTGCAGAAAAAGATGCTAAATTAAACCCCATCCGAGAATTTTTTAAGTGAGATGAGAAAATATATATTACAATAAGAAAATCCAAGATCAACCCTTTTTCTTTCTCTTTCTTTTTGGTGTATAATCATCATCATCAGCTTTTAACTTCTGCAGAAGATTCCAAGTAAAAACCTGCAGCTTACATTAAAAAACAAAAAAAAAAGAACCAAAATCAACTTAAAAGGGAAAAGCTTAATTAAAGAAACTCACCAAAATTAGCAGATGGGGTGTACCAAAGTTGCCTCATTCTTGAAGTATATAGCAGGAAGAACCCATGAAACTCAGGATAGATAGCGCCATATATAGGTTTTTATTTGAGATGGCGCTATCCCTCCTGAGCTTTACAGGTTATCCCATACTTGAGGTTTTATTACAAAGGAAAAAGAAATTCCCCCGCAACCTCCATGAAAAAAAACCTGCAAACATGTCTCACAGCTCGCATGGTGTGAAGAAGAAAAGAAGTGGGTTTGGCAGTATTTATAAGAGGGTGAGGGACGTGGGGCATCACTCACATTCCATTGGAGCATGAAATTTAATAATCTTTAATTAAGACTGAGTAAAAATGAAGGGGGGTCGTGTGTGTGGTGGTGGAGGGACGGTTTTTACACATATTTTCTTTAAACACCATGAATATAATTTAATTAATATTTTTACTTAGCTTATACGCTCGCCGACTACGTTATGCGTATGCATTACAGCATTACCCATTAGGTTGTCGACTAGATGAACCAATGACTAATTAAATTAAATTAAACACGATTTTCTACCACTATTGCACCTTCACTAGGGGGCAAACCCTAATTTCTCTATTTTTTTTTATGGAGGAAAGTTACCATAGGGAAACCCCCACGCCATTCCCCCTACGGACTCTTCCAACTTTTTATTGGAATTTGGATTTATCAAAATTTCAAAACCATATTATATATTTGACGAGGCGTTTAGAAATTTTATATTTTATTTTTGGTGATTTATAGGACGAAGGTAAAGTCCTAACAGCAACGTTAGCATAACTCGAATTCAGGTCATATTTGATGCGATATGCACTTTGACCATCAAGTCAACACGGGATAATTTATGTTTATGTGTAGGTAAATTATAATATTTATTTAGATGGATGTTAAGATTGAAACTACTTAATATAAAAGTAAAATTAAATTTTATAGTAAAATATATGTTTTTGAATGCAAACGTAGTAATAGTAAAAATATGAATACATAAGTTGATTTTTCAATAATAGAGAAGATTAAATGGGGTAAAAGATAAGGTAAAAGTTATCTTCACCGGAGGATCCTAAGTCTTAATATCTATAGTTCCTCCCAACTTATAAATATAAAAATAATGCGCTTCTTCAACGTATTTGAACTCACGTCCTCCTGCATTGATAACAATATTCATACCAATCGAGTTAAGACTCAATTAACATATTTAAAGGGTGTTTTAGTTGAGTTGAATTAGTTATTCAATTTTATACTTGTAATGATTTATTTCGATGATAACGATTTATATATAGTTATAAGATGTAAATTTTAAAAGAAAAATTAGAAATTTTCTTAAATTAGTACATTTTATTTAAGTAATAAGTTTTGATTTATTTTTACAGAGTGAAAATATAAGAAAATAAGAGTTATTTATTACTTAATAGAGGTATTTTCAATTAATTCAGTTTTATTTTAACATTATATTTTCCTACAAAGCCTTTATGTTTAAAACATGATCAATAACGTGAAATATTTAAAATTAAGAATAAAAATTTATACTTATCAAACAATTTAATTAAATTTTGTATTTAATTTTAAGTAACATATATCAAATAATTTTATAACTTAAATCCAATACTTAAATTTTTAGGGTAAATTATACCGTTAGTTACTAAAATATGGGTAAGTTTTTATTTTGATCACTGAATTATTCAAAAGTTTTCATTTAAGTCATTGGACTGTTAAAATTGATAATATATAGCTTTCGATGCACTAATCGAAAGCTCTCTTTCCTTTCTCTTTTATAGTTCAATTTTTTTTTATGAAAAGGCTTTGACGTCAAGCATTGTGAGCCAAAATTCAAACAACTTTTTTTATTTGATCTATGACACTGACTGTCAAATCAACTTGGATCTAAGAAATGTTCTTCTACTCGTCGATGGGTATACTGATTCACCATACTGATCGTTGAATCGTCTCTCGAATCTTAACGGAACTTTTTTATTAAAAAAAAACTTAACTACCCAGTGACTTAAACAAAAAATTTTAAATAGTTCAATGACCAAACTGTAACTTTTTTAGTTCACTGACCAACATGAAAACTTACCATAATATTTAAATTTTAACACATTTTTCGATTTTTCGATTTATCAACCAGTAACTATGTTATTTGTTAATTTAGTACAAAATATCAATTAGTCTAAAAAATGAAAGTATTGTTTCTTTTATTTAAAACAATAATTTATAGATAATTGCAGCAGAATCAAGCTACGTACACTGTAACTCATTTTAAAAATTCAGATCAGGTAAAACAGTTGGTTAAAATTTTATTTGAATTTATAGAATTTTTTATATTTTTATTATTACTTATTTGTATTTATTGATTTCTTGTCTTTTCTTTTTATAATCCTATTTTTAATTTTTTATAATTTTATAATTTTAATAAAATTTTATTTTGCAACGATTTAACCATCAATTTAATTAATTTAACGAAAAATCGATTACTTGACCAATTCAATTACTTGTCCGGTATTTATAACATTGCTTCATTTCTTGACTAAGGGCCCTTTTAGAGAAGCGTTTGCTTTCAGTGCGGTATATTTAACTTTCTTTTTGTCTAACACTACAGTGTCACTACAATATATAATCTCATTGCTACAGCTATTTTTATACTAACTATACGTAAACACTGAACGCACCACCGCCCATCCGAAGGGACCCTAAATGAGTCGATTTCAATTTTACCCATTTAAATAATAAAATATTTAATATAAACCTTTTTAACCATTTGATTAATGATAAATTTTACGTTCCTTTTTCTCCTTCCAACAAAAATAATCCCAATAGCAGTCGGCAAATGTGAACCACCGTCCCATCCTTCATTTTCAAAAGACCATTAATTTTCACGTCTTAATTTCAAATTTTACGTTGAAATTCTTGTAATTATGTGTTGACTATGTGATTAATTTTTATTTTAATCTAATTCAATAATTATAATTATTTATATTATTATTATGTAAGTCCTAAGTTGATGTGACGAATTAACAGAACATTAACTCGATTAGAAAAATTATTTCGATGTCCTTTTGTATTTAAAATAAATTATATTGTTCGATGACACTTTAATCTTTTCTTTAAAAACCTAAAAGTGACACACATGATATCATAATGAGATTTGAACTCATGCTAATTACATTAATAAAATCTTAATTTTACCTCCTCCATCAATCGTATCTATACTATTATTTAAGCCCTGCTAAATTAGTGGAATAAGTCAATCGGATACCAAATCGGTTAGAAAAATTACTTTGATGTATTTTTATATTAATGTCTTTTCATATCTAAATATATGGTTTCACACATATACACGTGTGATAAATTTCCTACTAGTTCATAAATTTATTAAAGAAAATGCTTTTTAATTAATATTTAAACCAGTTGTCAAGAATGTCCCCAAACATGTAACATTTTTCTTATGGTTCATGATAATGTGCATTTGAATTTAAGCTAATCAATCTAGAAATTGCAGAAAGTAAGGATCTGGTATGACTATGAACCACATGATGCACTAAAAGAGCAACAAACAGTATTGATAATTTTATTCCATTTTCATTTTCCTTACTTTTAGGTCCTATATTTTAATCCTAAACAAGTTTTTACTTTAAACATTGTTGACTTAAAAGAGCAAAATCAAATTTGCATGTTTCTTCTTTGTTTACAGTATTACAAGCATACTTAAGTGTAAATAAAGCATCGGTTTAATGATGAAGTTGAGATTTTATTTTATTTTTAAATTTATTCTAATTATAATTAGTTAAATTAAATTGAATTAGTTGTTAAGTTAGTTATTCAGTTCTGTACTTAAAATGGTTGATTCAAATTGATTTCTTTTTATAAAAATGGCCGATGAGGCTTTTGCTCGAAGGCAATAAATTTTTGAAAATTTTACTAATTTAATAATTGTAATCATTTGTTTTAATTGTAATTATTAACAAAAGAATAGCATGCTCAATTGACAATAACTTATGGCAAAATTATAGTTTGGTTATTGTAAAAGAGATAAATCTTAAAATTATACATAAATTTTGATTCAACATGTAATTTGATGCGTAATTATACACATGAAACTTTGATTACGGTTCAAATGTATACATGAAACTTTAATTTGATTCAATCATAAACGTTTAAAGAAATAAATACATCAATTTATTTTGGTATTGAATAAATATAATTATTTGTGTATGCAGTATATAAATATAAAATGAGACTATATTAATAATTGTGTTAATAATTTGTGAGAATTAAATCAACTCAAAATTTCATGTATAAATTGCACAAAATCAAAATTTATATATAATTTTGAGATTTATCTGGTATAAAAATTATAATGTCATATACTAATAAAATATTTCTTACAATTTTCGAGAGTGATTAAGTTAGAAACGAACTCTATTTAGAGTGGTTGATGGTGGTTTACCTTAATTTTAAAGTGATTAATGTAGAAATACACTGATAATATTTTGTTTTCGTTTAACGGTGAAGGGACTAATTTAATAATTTTTATTTTGAGGTGATTAAATTAATAAAAAAATTTGGGGGACTAAAATAAGAGTGATCTATATGTACAACGACTGATAAGAAAATTTATCTAAAAAAGAAAGTGGTAAAGGAACGGAAATTGGAGCCATGGGGCCATGGGGGGGGTCTGACCCTGACTCAGAGGAAGGGGATACCTCGGCACTTGCACCCTGTTGAAATAATCAGTCCTCCTACAACACCCTCTTCTTTCTTTCTTTTAACACTAGATTTGCATATAGCTCAGAGTTTCAGTATTTGTAGACCCCCTACTCATTTAATGCCCCTCTGTTAATTTTCTCTTTTTCTTTTGTGTGCAGATGACGTGACAGAGTCTCCGGTCCCTTAGGTTCAGCTCCCACCCCTTTGCAATTTCGAGGTAAGGAAAGGGGGGAGGGTTCCATTGGACTTTGCCCCCATTGCCTTTGTGGACAACTCCATTAATACCTCATTAATTTCAGGTACTGTATATTGTTTTTTGGTTTTAGAAAAAATGAAAAAAAAAAATCAGGGTAATTTTTCAAATTTCAGGCCATTTTCTGGTCAAAGCTTCTTCTCCTTTTAATTTATTCCTTTGCTTAGACTTGTGTTCTCCTTCTTCCTTCCTCCCTCAGTCTGAAATCTGAATCTGACGAAAAGGAGAAATCTACCTTTCATATGGGTCCCTTTTATTTAAAAAAAAACCTCTCCAATCACATATTACAGTAATTTTCAGTTAAATTCAAAATTAAATTAGATAAATTTTTTTAGATCAATCTAAAATTTTATATTAAATTATTTTTTATTTTACAAAATTTTAAAATTATTATCTTATACATCAGTGAAATAAAAAAAACCCTTTGCGAGTTAAGATTTTGCTTTGTGTACTTAAAAAGGAAATTTAGGGTAAACTATATCATTAGTCACTAAATTATGGGTAAGTTTTTATTTTGATCGTTTAATTAAAAAGTTATAAATTGGTCATTGAAATATTCAAAAATTTTCATTTAAGTTACTGAACTATTTAAAAATTTTTATTTAAGTCATTGGATTGTTAAGTTCTATTGTTTTTAAATTTCACCAGCGAGCTCCAAGCGGCGATTCAACGACCAATACAGTGGATTAGTACCCATCGACAAGTAGAATAACATACTTTAGATCTAAGTCGATCTAACGGCCAATGTTGGAGATTGGGAAAAAACTGTTTGAATTTTGGTTTACATATTCACAACATCCAAAACTATTTTATAATAAAAATGAGCTATAGAAGGAAAGAGGAAAGAGAACGTTCGATTGGTGCAGGAAGTGCGTACAAAGAAAATCATATAGCATCAATTCTAATAGTCCAATTAAATGAAAACATTTGAATAATTCAATAACTAAGTTGTATTTTTTTTAATTAAGTGACTAAATAAAATTTAGTTTAAATTATATAATGGGTCCCCATATTTTTTCGTTTAAGCAATTTAATTTTTTTCTTTTATGATATTTTAACTTCTTCTTTTTTGTATTTTCCATCCTCCTCTGCTTCTCCCTTTGTTTTCCTATATTCTCCATTTCTTTTAACGTATCAAGAAGTCAAATTGACAATGAAAAAGGAAGCAAGAAGTCAAAATCATCAAAACCCATAAACTCATACCATCTGCTAACTGTCAAAATCCTCCACCACCACCCATCATCTTCATTTCATCAACTAACACCCTCACCACTGCCATGACCTCGTTCATGACAAACCCAACAATATCATCCTCTTACCAAATAAACCCACGTTCAAATCAATTAAGAATCCAAGTAAAAAACAATTAATAAGCCCCAAAAAATCACAAAGAGCCAAAGATTAGATAATGACCGGTGAAAGAGGAGCACATATCAAAAAATCGAGCTGATCCTAATGGCCGGTGACGAAGATTCCATCTTGGGTAGTCCAAAAGTTAAGGATTTTTTTAGATATTTTTGAAATGAGTTCTAGATAGTGGTGAATGTGTTAGTGGATGAAATGAAGATGATGGGTGGTGGTGGAGGGTTTTGATAGTTAGCAAATGGTATGAGTATATGGGTTTTGGTTATAGGCAATGATGGCTTTCTACTTATTGTTTCTTTTTTCATTGTCAATTCAACTTTTTGATGTGTTAAAAGAAATGGAGAACGTTGAAAAATAGAAGGGGAAGCAGAAGAGAATGAAAAAAAAAGAAAAAAAAAGTTTAAAGAACATAAAAGAAAAAATTAAATTACTCAAAACGAAAAAAAATATGGGGACCAATTATATAATTTAAACTAAAATTTTTGTTTGAAATGATTATTTAACATATCAGCTTACTGTTACACCGTTAACGGCAATTAACGGCTCAGTGACTAAAATTTTATGTCACGATAACGTAAATGGCTAAAACGTAATATTTTAAACATAAGTGTCTAAAAGGTGACCTAAGATAAATAAAAGTGACGACGATGGGTATAGTTTATCCTTTAGTAGTCTTATAAAATATTTGTCAAACCTTAATTAAACTTGTGGAATAAAAAATACACTGAAAATATATTTTTGGTACAATATTTAAATATATAAAATAAAATAATTCTTTTATATTTTATAATGGAGTGGTAACTACTAACTAGGAAAGCTAGGTACGGGTGCAGGGTAGGAGAAGAGCAAAGCCCAATGGGCAAGTTAAAAGTGGGCCCAGTGATAAGCCTTCAAGGTTTGGTGCATTTGGAGTACTGATATTTACAATTTATTCATGTTTAATTTAAAATAAATTCGAATTTGAATCGATAGATTTAAATAATTTACAAACTTAATTAAATTTTTTGTTTAAATAACGTACAAATATGACTAAAAAATTTAATCGAATTCGAATTCAAACTTAAAAAATTGATATTCGATCGAGTGCAAAATATTTAATTGTAATTATCATTTTTTATATCCGAAATGTTATATTATATTTAGGGGCGATCAAAATTCGATTCGATTCGATTCAAAAAATTCAACAAAAAAATTTAAAATTTGAATTAAATAGTTCGAGTTATTTAAGTTAATCAAGTTATTCGGATAAACTCGAATAAAAAATTAAGTTTTGAACTCGAATATGAATTACACAATTCGAATTATCCGAAAATCTGAATAGAAAAAGTAAAACTGAGTCGTTTTGATAAATGCTTACTTTTTTAAAAGTTAAAAGTCAAAAACATTAATTTAATAGGCAAAATCATGTCGTCTTGATAAATGTTTATCCATTAAGTTAAAAGGCAAAACCATTATATTGTTTATGTAGTTAAATAATCTTGTGCTTTGTCTACTAGTTAAATAATCGGTCCATGTAAACGTAACATTGAGTATAAATAATAGGATTCGTTAACTCGACTCGACTTTACTTGACTTGAAATTTTTTGACTCGATTCGATTCGATTTGAAAAAAATTCAAATTGAGTTTCGTTGCTAAAATAGGATTCGTCCACTCGACTTAACTCAAATTTTTTTTATTCGATTCGACTCGACTCGATCAAATACTCACCTCTAATTATATTATTGTGTAATTTATATTTCTTTCTATATATATTTATAATTTTTAGCATAAAATTTTACCATTTCTTATATTTTCATTAAAATTTAACGATTTTTATAACTTTTATTGATTTTTATTTTTTTATCACATGTCACGCTGTGATTATGATACGTGGTGATTTTAATTGAAAATAATTAAAGACTATTCATTTTTTAAAAGATATATGAAAATCTTTTATACCCTTAAATAAAAATATAATGTATTGAAGACTTGCAGTACATCTCTTTCTGGGCCTTGACATGATAGCATTGCAGCCTCTGTTAAGCGCTCTCAGTACAATTACTCTAGCCTATTTTCAACACTTTCGCTTCAACTTTAAGTCATTGTTAATTGAGCCTATACCTATGCCTTTCTTTTATTAAATAAAATTTATTCTACATATAATACAAGATAGATTCTTGTCGTGGTTAGTGTCAGCCTCACTTTTTATGGAATGTTGAGGAACTTCTAGAAGTTTCCTATCTCTTTTTGTATGGACGGTGTATTTATTTATAGTTAATGTAAACTTAATAATAGTAAATTATGATAATATTGTAGTGTAAAATAAAAACAATTAAACGCACCATATTTAAGATAACGTCCATCCAAAAGACTTAACTTTTCTAAGTTAAGTTGGATTTTAAATATGTTATTATTTGAACTAAACCGAATCGGTCATTATATTAAATTGAACATAAAAGTTAAATCGATCTTTAAATGAATCATTCAAAATTAATAAAAAATAAGGATAAAAATTGACGGTTGAATAATTTTTAATTTTTATAATTTATTTAATTATAATTAAATCAATAGTTGATTGAATTGAAAGTCGTTGATCTAATTAATTCAATAGTTAATTTTGCTCAAATTAACACATTAACACTCAATAAACTTATAAAAAAATCATGTTATAAAACAAAGAAAAATAAGAAAATAAAGTCAATAGGATATATACAATAAGTCCCTAAACTCCATATTTATAAGTCTAAAATATAAATGATAAAGAATTTTACTTCTAATGGACATTAGAGTCTTAAAAGTATATCAAACTTCTTATTTCAACGAACATCTAAGTTATAATAAATATTCATAATACTCTTCATTGGATGTCTATTGATAAATAACGTGTCTTGTTATACCCCTACACCTTGAGAAGACTCCTCGAGCCTCAACTCCTCATGACCAAACCCAAGAACCGCTCTTCAATGTCAACCTCTTAGCTCGAGGAAACTCTTCCCAGGAGAAATCATTGAATCTCAGATTGTACAAGGGTCTTATGTAACCGCTATTTATGACACCAATTGTCACATCCCATTTGAAATGGTTAACAATCTGTTCAATTGCCACCTCGATCACTCTACTTAAGTTTGCTGTGGCAAAATTGATTGACTTATCCACCCTTAGTCACCTATAGCATGGTGACACATGATATCTCGGAATCCTAACTCGGGATATATAAACCATTGCCCTTGCATGGCCAATAGACTCTCTCTCAGCTCTCTCTCTTATTTGGGGGCTCTCTTCCTTGTCCCTTACCATCTCAACTCTCTAGGCTAAATATTATTAATTATTTAAATTTAACAAACAAAAAAACAATATTAACAATTAGACCTAAATTTTAAAATTTAAATAATTAAGAAATTAAATTCCTAAAAATAATCATAAGCATATTTTAATTAAATAATATTATTTTATATGTATATTCTAAAATTTTCGTATTGGATACAGAAACAAAAGGTAGGTGGTTAGTCACAAATTACTGATCCAATTATGAAATTGATTTGGGTGGGAGGCACTGGCATGTGGTTTCTATCTAAAAGGAAAGAAAAACCAAAATGAGTTTTTTTTCTGTCTCTTCAACTTTCATGGTGGAGAATGGATTTTTGATGAATGGTGATGAAGTGATGGGCAAGTTGAACAGCCATGGGCGCAATCTTGGAAGGGCTTCTCAAAAAGCTTGCCCAATGGGTGCAAATTTGGGTTGGTTGAATTTTCAACACGCATCCACATGGGGTGCCTACATTGTAACCCAATAATGGCATAATTAACCGTGAGAGCTTTCCGAGCAAGGCAAATAAAATATTCGTCCACTTCTTGAATATTGAATTAATTTTGTCCAAGAATTATATCATTACAAGCATTTATCTAAAAATTTAATTCTACAGTTAAATATAACTAATTTTAATTAAAATATATTTAATTCGACAATTAAAGTTTAACTAATTGTAATTAAAATATATTTGAAGGAAAACCACACAAACATAAAATCACGAAATTTTTAAAACATCAACTTCATCATTAAACTAAAATCTTATAAGATAAAATGGATTGTTGATTATTATTATTATTATTATTATTATTATTTGTATGTGTGATGAATTAGGCTCGAGAGTCTATTGTGGAAGATATCATATCGAATTTGAAGGGTAACAAATTCTTACAATACTGATGCAAGGTTTGAGAGTATCAGAGTTTATATTATAGGGTGTGATTCGGTGCTTAAATCTACTAGTTTCAAGAGGTGAGAGGATAAAGAATCTAGTTGCTAGGGATGAAATTGTACCTAAGTATTTATATTCAATGTTTAGATTGTTGAAAGGGCTACTTGGTACATGACCATTGATTACCTATCTGACTATACTAATTTGTTGTTGTTAGGATGATTATTATTATTATTGGCCCAAATTTGTCTTAAGTTTGGGCTTGGATCGGAGTTCGCAGGCTTGACCCAAGCGCTAAGCTCACGGAGTAGGTTTGGGCCTTGGCTGGACCTTAAAGAGCTCGTAAGCTTGACCTAAGTGTTAAGCCCACAGGGTAAGTTAGCAAGTTGACAAATCAAACTTGGTCATTGTATTGCAAGGTTGCATGAACTTAGAACTATGAAGACACGTGTCTAAACTAGAGCAGGGAACGTGTTTACATGCATAGAGTCTTCCTAACTTGTCTTATCGATAAACAATATCCTATCATATAAATAGACAGATCACACCATCTGAAGGACATACGGAAAATACTAAACAATTATCTTGCTTAATCTGCCTTGATTGCCCAAGGTCCTTCCTAATAATTCCCTTTATAACAATCTAGCAAGCTCGACATCTAAAACATGAGTCCATTTTGAAGTTATTTGTTAAAATTTATTAATAGATATTTCTACTTGGGTAGTAATTATGTTGGTGAGTAGGCAGTGGCAGATGGGCGGTTTCTTTGATTTTTAAGCCAATCTCCAACGTCTACCTTCGTTATCTCCGCCAACATTAACACAAAACGTATTTATTTAACATAGAAAAAATATCAAACAATTGGCATGCACAGTCTCCGCCTTGCTTCTTCCGCTCATTCCCAGTCGCTCTTCACAATGTCTGCCGCCTCCGCTTCCCTCGCTCTCCCTTCTCCCCTTTCTTCGTTTCGCTCCAATGGACCTCTTCCTTCTAGATGCTTCCTCCGCCTCAACAACCCCTCAAGATCTAGGGTTTTCATGAGTGTCTCCGTTGGATCCCAAACTGTCGTCGATGATGCCTTGTTCGCTGATTACAAGCCCACCTCCGCCTTCCTCTTTCCCGGTCAGGTTAGTTACTTATTCCATCAATTTTGGATTGGGCAGGCTCAGCTAAGCTAAATTTATTCATTCCCATGTTAAAGGCTTTTACTTCCATTTTTTTTTTTTGGATTTTACCTGGATGAATCTGTTTCGTTGCCTTCTTATTAGTTCCAATGTACACCATGAGAATTTCAGGGCGCTCAAGCCGTTGGAATGGGAAAAGAAGCTGAGGCTGTGCCTGCTGCTGCAGAATTGTATAAGAAGGCAAATAATATATTAGGGTACACAGAAATTTAGTGGTCAATTTATGGTTTTCGTCCTTGTACTATACTCAATTTTGGAGATTTAGTCCCTATATTTTAACTTGGAATAATTTGGTTCTCTTACTATTACTAATGTCATGCTCCCGTCCAAATCACTAAAATCTATTGATTGATGTGAAATTGAAAAAAAGGAATCAAATTATGAGGTTGAGATTGATTTTTCTTTTTAAATGATAAATTAGTAGAAAATAACTATTCTGATGACTATAATTTTACAAATTTCGATTTTCAAGTTTCAATTCTTTTTAAATTTCATATTAGCCAACTAATGGTATATTTAAGGGAATTAGTGATTTGGACTAAAGCAAAACATTAATAAGAGTAGGAGATAAAATTATGCCAAGTTAAAAGTACAGAGAGTAAATTTTAAAATTGTTTATGGAATAGGGATGAAAAGACCAAAATTTAATCCTTAATTTGCTATCCCCTTTTTTTAAAATCGTCTTTATAGTTTAACCATGTTCCATCTGCATGCAGTTTTGATCTTCTAGATCTTTGCATCAATGGTCCCAAGGAAAAGTTAGATTCAACTGTCATAAGCCAGGTACCTTGCATTCTCATTTGGTTGCCATCCGTCCTTATAAATGTTCTGTTACCAATGTTGTATTTACTACAATTTATTCTGTCAAGAGAGAGCAATAAATTAGTGTTATCTTCATATTTGCAGCCTGCTATTTATGTCACAAGTCTAGCTGCTGTGGAGCTGCTTCGTGCCCGTGATGGAGGCCCGCAGATTATTGATTCTGTTGATGTCACTTGTGGTCTCAGCTTGGGTGAATATACTGCACTAGCTTTTGCTGGGGCTTTTAGGTGAGTGTTTATGTATACCGTAATGACTAAGTCAATGTCCAAAGTTGTATTTCCATGTTTAAAGCTTAGAGAAGTTACCATCACCTGTCTGCTAATTTTTTAGTTAGTATGTAAAACTAGAAGAAACATATGATTGATGCTCTTTTCCCTGTGAATTTGATTTCATGTATAAAGCTTCGAGGATGGACTCAAGCTTGTCAAACTAAGAGGAGAAGCGATGCAGGTAATGATCTGTTTCTGTTTAATAGTGCTTTGTAGTGTGGATGATTTTATGATTCCTGCTGGTAATCATCGTTCTTTCTACTTTTAGGAAGCTGCAGATGCTGCTAAAAGTGCTATGGTCAGTATCATAGGACTTGATTCGGAGAAGGTTCAGCAATTGTGTGATGCTGCCAACCAAGAAGTTGATGTAGCTGATAAAGTGCAGATTGCGAATTACTTGTGTCCTGTAAGGATATAAGATTCATTTATGTCTCGTTGATCAAATGAACTGTGTCATGCTTGGTATAATGCTAATTAGGAGACCAGATATGCGTTGACTTTAGTACTGAAAATGTGTTTTCTTTGGCAGGGAAATTATGCAGTATCTGGGGGTCTCAAAGGAGTGGAAGCAGTGGAAGCTAAAGCAAAGTCATTCAAGGCTCGGATGACGGTAGTTCTCTTTGTCATTTTCTATCTAAAAATGTGATCCTTCAGCATTTACCTTGATTGATTGTAAATTGATACATTTCCTTTTTGTGCTAATGTGGACATCTAAGCTACAATCTGACTGCTAGTGATAACATAGTTCTCCCCTTTTGTAGGTTCGTTTAGCTGTTGCTGGTGCTTTTCACACTAGTTTCATGGACCCAGCAGTTTCAAGATTGGAGGCTGCATTGGCAGCAACCCAGATTAGAACTCCAAGAATACCTGTCATATCAAATGTCGATGTTCAGCCTCATGGAGATCCTGAGACTATAAAGAAAATACTAGCACGTCAAGTAAGCTTGCTTCATACCCATTTTTTTCTACTCCTCCTTGGTGGTGTGTTTAGGGAGAAAAAAAGCCGTGAAACAATAGAATTAAAGCTGAAAATAAGTAGAAAGAAGTTGGAACTCTAGAAATTGTAGGGTTGTGAAAAACCTATAGTTTCTCTCTATCAATTGAAAAAAAAAATGCTAATGTTGTTGGCCTGAAAATGAATAGAAAGAAGTTGGAACTCTACTAATCCGTAGGATTGTGCAAGACCTGTAGTTTCTCTCTATTAAAAACCCAGGCTTTCTTGCAAAAAGAAAACCTGATAAATCTAGCCCTAAATTTAAATCGTAATATATCTTATAATTTTAGCAGTCCATAATATGTTCCTGCATCACATGGGCTAAGAATAGCTATTTAAGCTAATGGTTGGAATTGCAGGTGACTTCTCCTGTTCAGTGGGAAACCACGGTGAAAACTTTGCTGACCAAAGGGCTGAAAAAGAGTTATGAATTGGGGCCTGGAAAGGTAAAAAAAAAAAAAAAAATCTTATAGACTGCTTTAGTACAAGCTTCTTCTTCTCTCTCTCGAGGCATTCATTCTCATTGGTTTGAGTTTTGTTTTGGGGTCTTGTATCAGGTCATAGCTGGCATTGTGAAGAGAATGGATAAAAGTGCTGAGATTGAGAACATTGGTGCTTGAGGAGTGTTTTTTTATTACTTGTGGCTACTCCACCATTCATATTGAATGATGTGTTGATGCAACTTGGAAGTTTTGAGGTTTTATGACCAGACATATTGCAAATCTAGCTTGTAATGATGGTGTCAGTTGTCTCTATGTGTGTGTTTTTGCCAGCATTGTTTCATTAGAAAGAAATAGGCCAAGTAAACAACACTCCTGTGTCATTCATCGTTTCAACTGCAGTGCCTACATTCTGCTATTCAATTTCCCAACCCATCTCTTAAGCCACGACTCATTCACTGTATAAATATAATTTTTGGGGGATATTATGTTTTTCGAGGAGTGAACAAAATGGTTCAACTTATAGTTGTCGGTTAAGTTGGTTAGAATGGTTAATTATGACTGTTAAAACAGTTTAACTGGATCTGTTATACCCTAAAACAAACGAGTCTAATTTTATTTATTATTTATTATTTTAATGTAATTTAAAGATACGAGTGTAATTGAGCAAAGCTAAATCTGAATGGTGAAAACTCGAGTTTGATTTGATCCAAACAATTTCAAAATTTAAGCTTTGCTCAACTCCTAATCAAACTACTTAAATTTATTTATTAATTTTGTACTCAAATTTAAATCATTTTTACTTAAACTCTTTTTATAAAATAAAGTAAAAATATATTAAAATGAAACAATTGATTAGACATGTAAATTGTGTGAATCGAATATGGCTTAATTGATGGCATGAGTTGCTTACACTCAACTCAATAATTATAATTTTTTGTTTATTTTTGGTGAAAAGGATAAATAATAACAATAGTTATATTAAACTATCAACAATTAACACTCTTGTTAAAAGTCAATTTAGCAATGCAATCAACTTCTATACTCTTTTTTTGAGCCGTATATATTATTTCCCATAACACCATTGTCGACAATATTTATTGAATTCGTCTCGTAAGTACTGAATTAGATGATCTTAAAAAAGTTACCTAAATAACTTGAACAACCTCCGCGCTATCAGTCTGAATAAACTTGATTAAAATAGCTTACAAGCATCATCTCATTTACACCCTTATTTAAAGATACTTGATGGTAAAATTTTGAAACAATAATAGACATAATAATTGTTCTTTTTAAATATATAATATAAAATTTTAATCACAAGCCGAATCAACAAGAGAAAAAAGGGGAAAAAAATTTTCAATTCAACATATTTAATGGACGGCTTAATGGTTTAGTAGGTTAAAGTTTGAGACTGATCATGCAATCGATTTTTGAAATTTCTTTTAGAACAGAATTGATCCAACTGAGCAATTGTTCTTTAACGCTGATGTTTTGCCAAAAGGACAGATAAAGATCTATAATTTGCCAGAGATTTGTCCAAATTTCAAAAAGAACAAAAAAGCATTGAAATTGACCCAAAATCTAGGAAAGAGGGTTTTAAACCGTACTGGAAGGGCGTTGCGGTTGCCTCAACCGCCGAAGCTGATCGATCCACCGGTCCTCGGGAATTTGATTGGCCCAATCAGGAGTCAATCCAGCGAACGCAACCCCACGCATCGCTTCCCTCACTCTCATAGCATTCTCCGCCGTTAACGGCGCGTTTCTCCGCCTCTCCTCTTCCCTAAACGCCCTCCTTATCGCCGTATCAGACGCCTCTCTCCTCCTCTCTTCCTCTTCCTCTTCTTCTTGCTCCGTAGCGACGCTGCCTACGTGAAGAGAAGAGATCCCGTTCTCCACTCGATTGACGTAACCACTCGTTAGGTTACGATGGTGGTGTTCTTCATCTGAATTGACTTGATCATCGAAACTTTCTCGATCCTCATCGTCGTCGTCGTCATCATCACCATCCACGGCTGAGATCGGCTGGTAGTATTCAGGCGCGTCATCGTGACTGGTATCGGAGTCGCTGCCATTGCCATTGTTACTCTCTGCACAAAAATTTTCGCGTGCATAGGCAAGCAACAGTTTTGAAAATGGGGAAATTTAGACAAAATTTTTTAAAATTGTAAAAAAAAAAAACCTTAAAATAAATAATACCTTGAATGAAATCGACAGGAGAGGTGGGGATGGCGTTCATTGTAGGCTGGGAAGCAAATACAGAGAGATCCGGAACCAGAAAGACAGGCCCTCTGAATAAAAAGGATTCGTCAAATAAATGCAGTAAACATTGGATTTAAAAGGAAACAATAAAAGGATGCACCAGCCGGGAATCGAACCCGGGTCTGTACCGTGGCAGGGTACTATTCTACCACTAGACCACTGGTGCTGCTTGCTAAAGATTTTTGATTAGCTATTACTAGATTAATTTAACATTGACTCTCAAAATTATACGAATCCAGAATGTGCAGAACTCAAAACTATACCAACTTCACAATTTCTAAAATAAAAATCGATATAAACTCGAAATTAATTTTAAATTACAAAACGACCTAATTGAAATTGTTCTAATCCAAAATAAATTAGAGCAATAGTATATGTAACACTTTTAAAGATATTTAAAATGGTGCATTTACATCTTTTGATGTAAAGCTTGAATAAGGTGAAGTTTATGACGGTGTTGATCAATTCACCCCATTTAAGACGGGATGAAAAGTTGATTACTTTGGTGGTGAATAATGGAGGAAATCAATTCTCATGGAGTGTACATATAGCCGAATTTGAATCCTCTATTATAACAAAAAAATATATATATTTATTTAAAAATTGATTATAAAAACTAAATACATAAAATCACATGCAACGTATGTGTTGTTAAAAATTAGTTGCTACAAAATCCGCACTAATTATTTTTATTCCTTAAATTTGATTACTAAATCTCTTTTGATATATGAATTTAGATTCTATAAATTACGATAACATGGTTTTATAAAAACTTATATTAAATACTTAAGATGTAAAATTTAGAATTAATTTATAATTTTACTTTACAAAAATAGAAAAGAAATACTAAAATAAAAACCACATATGTAAAACTAAAAGCAAAAACATCATAATGTTTTTAATCTTTTGGGTATAAAAATCAAAGCCTTGCATTTCATGAAACCAAAAACAAAAGAAAAAAAAAAGATCTCAGATGATGATTTAACAAAAATAACTGGCTAGGAAATGACTCCAAACCTTTATTATCATTCAATTAATTACAATAAATTGCAGAGTATACACCCTTTGGGTGCCACCATTGACAATGCCTCCTCACCTCTCCAGGCCTCCACCACCACTGTGTGAACCCGACACCTTTCCGCCGTACCTTACGATGCCGGTCACGCAACTGCATAATACATTGGCCATAAAGTCGTAAGGTATTTCAGGTGACACTGCCACTCTCTCTGCTAGCATTGAGTTCTTGGAAGAACGTTTTAGCGGCCTCGTATGTAGACCAGCAGATCGCGGCGGCAGGGGCGTGGAAAAACATTCGAGGAATCCATCCTCTCATGAGGCCTTTGTATCCGTCCTTTTTCACTATCGTTTTAATCACGTCGCTGATAGAACTACTCTTGAACCGATCGCATCCGCATACACCCTGCCGTAATACATTTTGCATAATTGAATCAACAATACACATTCATGGATGTTAACATGAAACAAGATGGAGCAAGCACTTAAATGCACATGTATTGTATACAAGGGAAAGCATGCTTTAGTAAATTGTATAGAAGCAACGCTAGATACTTAAAATTGCATACAAGGTCCCTATAGGCCGATTTGAATCCTCTATTCTAATTTCATCATATACTTCTCGAAATGTATAGTTTGACAAATGTTATACTTTTCTATCTTTCTAAAATGTGAAATAAACTGTGATTTCAGGTATCTTCATCCCTTTTTAATAAAAGAACGACAAATAACATTTTTCCTCTTGATTGTCATTCTACTATTAGAGAGAGATAGGGACAAAGTGTAATCCCAGTTTCATGTAATTCTTTTTTAAGAAGAAAATTGCAAATGTCTATATGCCACATCATCACATCTTATACAACAGAATTAATGTAAAAAAGTTGGCATCGGGATTGAAATGCATGTTTCTAAATTTAGAGGGATTAAAAATGGAGGATTTGTAAGGTTTAAATCAAGATAACAAAAGCATTAACAATCTTCAAATGGGTTAATTACAGCAAATGTCCTCAAACTAAGAACCATGCTTTAAATTGATCCCAAACTTTAAATCCTTCTAATTGAATCCTCAAAAAGTTTTAAACCTAAAAGCATTGCATAAACAGATTAAAGCTTTAGCAAAAATCCAGCAAGTAAGAAAAATGGGCCTTGACTTACCTGACATTGCAGCTGAGTTTTAACTACATCAAGCGGCGTAGTGACAACGGCAGCTGAAGCTCCGGCAAGGGCACCAGCCGTAGCATGCACAATGACCCGCTCGTCACTCGCACTCTCCGGTGAAATCTCAATCAAACCCCTTTTCGCCGCCTCGTAAGTGGCGAAATGAACGGCCGTGAACGGCGCATTCATGACCACCGTCGTCCTGTAGGAAGCATAAAACGCCCCAAAACCTTCCTCTTTCAACACTCTCCTAACGCAATCCAAAACCCCTCTGTAAGTAGCACTGTTGCCCAACTGTAATCGTTGCTTCACCATATCCATAGGGGTGAAAACGGCGTCGCTCGCGACCGTCGCGAAAACGCCGGAAACCGCATGAGCAGCGGAGTTATTCGGGTCCCCACCCGAGAAATACTTCTTGCAAACTTCGTACACGGAGAAATAAACGGCATGGGCCGGACCCGCCCCGAGACCCATTGCCCCTATTCCCCGGTATAACCCCGGTACGCCTTCCGATTTGAGGATGGAACGGAGCGCGTGATGTACACCCACTGATTTTATGGGGCAAGACCCGAGAGCTTGCATATGGGTTTTAACGGTGTCAACTGGGAACATAGCCATATGCTCAACGCAGCCGGCTATGGAGCCAGCAATCATGAACTGCCAAAAGCGGAGCCCGTCATGGGGACTGACAGTCACCTCCGGCCGGAAATCCGGCGGCTGTGCCACCGGCTGGAAATCTGAACTTTGGAAATTTGTTGTGGCAGCTTCTGTTGACATCAAAAACAAAGATTTGGGTTTTTTTTTTTATTGGAATGAAGGAATCATTCAAAGATTTATTCTTCTAAATTGAAAGATTAAGACTTAATGGAATAATTCTAAGAGATGCGGGAATAGAAAGAAAAGATAGAAAAAGGGCTTTGTTTTTAAAGGTTCTTATTATTACTGGGGGATAATTTGAAGCTCTAAAAGTCAGAGATGAAGTTGGACAAGTCGCCTTAGGGTTCCAAGAATTTGGGGTTCCTTTTCAATTTTAATGTTTTTGTCAAAGCAGAGCGATTTGAATAAAAGATTTTGATTTTGTTTTGGCTTAAATCCAAAATTAGTCCTCTAATTACATCCTTTTTTCTCAATTAGTCCTCTTCTTTTTTCTTTTCTTTTTGCTAAAAGTCATAATTGGGAAAATTTTCAATTTTTTCTCAAAACAGGATAGTTTCTAATGAAAACATAACACTTCATACCTTTTTATTGGACCTCAAATTTTTTTAAAGTAAAACAAGATAAAATTGATAATTTAGCAGTTAATTTTGACCAAAACATTTTAGGTCCATCGTGTAATAACTTTGACCAGAAAATTCATTGGGCAAAGACACGGGGTTTGAGGATGTCCCTCCCTTTGCTTCTTTTTGTTGTTAGCTAGTTTAAGAATACTCCTTAAAAATGCTTTTGGAAAAAAGGGTATTTTTTAGGGTCACAAAAGGTGTTTTTAGGTTAATTTTTGGTTTGATGTAAGCACTTTTCTCTACAAAAATAGTTTGTTTAGAAATATTTTTGTTTCAAAAGTGATTTCTTTTTCCAAAAGTATTTTTGAAAAGTATTCTTAAACTAGGACTTAATTAAGCCGCGAAGTTGAATTCTGAATTGTTTTAAATTTGAATTTTTCGATTTTGAAGTTTGAATTTCATTGTTACTAATAAAGTCATGCCATACACAAGTCATGTACCCAACATACCGACTATCAACTCAAGCATAAGTCTCCACTTATATCAAAGCACATGAGTTATATACGCATGGTTAGTGGCTAACTCATGATTTAGGTAAGTCACACCATGAACGTCACAAGTGAATCAATTCACAAACAGATTCAAAATTAATTCAACTTGGGTCCAATCCAATATATCATTCTTCCAATGAGTACATCTGTGTCTCTACTCGTGGATAGGGGTGTTCAATCGGTTAAACGACCCGAAATAACATTAACCGAATTAACCGACCTTTCAAAATTTTTAACCGTTAATCGAACCGAAATTTTTTCGGTTAATTCGGTCGGTTAACCGAATTAACCAAAAATTATATGTTTTTTTTTGGTTAAAAATTAACCGAATTAACTGAATTACCCGAATTAACCGAATTGAATCACTACATAATTAAAAACATTACATAAGTCTTTGAATCACTAACATTACATAAGTCTTGAAATTAAATTATTTTTATTTATTAAATTATTTGTAATTTTTATGATTGAGTTGGATACTTGGGTTTGGATTGGGTTTAGGTGAATAGTGGGCCTATTTATATATTATAATTTTATTTATTAATTTTTTTGATTTTACCCGAATTTTGCACACCCCTACTCGTGGAGCCAACTGCTCTGATAGCCAAGATGTAACACCCCTAAACCCAACCTGATTACCGGATCAAGTATAGAAGTGCTACATTGGTTTTCAGAAACTCTAATAATAAGTTCTAAATAAAAATAACATTATAATTTGTACATATTAGTTTCGTTGTTCTAGTATATTAATTATTGATGTTCGAGATAAGTCGAAATAAATTTTTTTACCATTCTTACATTTAGAACAATATACTAAAGTGAAAGAAAGGCCATTGTGAAAAATAGGGAACGTGACTGTGTGGATTTCAATAATCATGTTTAAATTTGAAATTCAAGGGATAATTTGCCCTTTCTCGGATCCACTGATGTGATGAGATGAGGTGTCTTCAATCTTCAAAAATCATTTTCCTCTACTTTTAACCTACGCGTATGAACACGGGTTAAGCTATTGCTAGCTTAGTAAGTACAACTAATATTTAGATCATAATCTATATTATAACTTATAACTTATTTATTTTTACTACATAGAAACATTTAAATGACTTGTTTGTATTCATCATACATAATTTACCAATCAATTCACTTATTCTTACAATTAGGTCCACATTTATTATTTACTCATTAAACACCAACTAAACATATTGATTTAATTAACATCCATATAATACTAGAATCACATGATTTGCTTTAAATTCTCATTTACTCCATTAAGCTAAAATTTCTAATAATTTACTTTACTTATTTCAATCATTTTTTTTCTCACTTTTCAACACATATAATCTATATAATTCAATAATCGCTAAATCGTTTTGTACCTTTTTCAGAGGCCCAATAGACTTAATAGAACACACAGGATATACAGAACAGAATAGAACATCGCCGAAACGGATGAACAGAGAGCTCAAATGTGCTAATCGATGAACACTAATGTGCTAATAATCAGAGAGCACTAACGTGCTAATAATCAGAGAGCGCACTAAGGTTCCTTAATGGCATGCCACTAATATCCCAATAGTTCTTATCTAGTCTACTTGGGCAAGTCATAATATGCACATGTCACTTTTACACTTTTTACCATTTAATCCTTATAACAATACTTCGTATAATTATATCTTCCTTTTTCATTAACACATGTAACTTGTCTCGATATTGAATAATCTTCCATAATTCCACTAATAATTCTTATTATACATTTCACCTATCACTTTTACTTATTTTACAATTTATACCTCATCATGACATCTCATGTAACAACATCCTTTTCTTTCAATTTCAGATATAACATATTTCATTTATCTATTTAACTTCCATATTCCACCATAATTTCTTATCACATTCACATGTCAATTTCATTTTTTCTTCTAAATTTTGTCCTTGAGGCATCAAATCCACAAATAGAATTCATAATTCTTTTAATACATGTAACATGTTTCACCAATTAATATAATTTCCATAATTCATCACTAATCTTTATTAATTCTTTCTTTTCATGTTATTTTACGCTTTTAACACACTAATCCTTGTCTTTCAATTTTTTAATCAAATATCGTACATTATTTCACATATCATTATTTCAGATATTTCTCTTCACATTTACTTACATAAATATATAGTTCCATCAACTTTTACATCCTCTATAATTTAGTTTTTTTTTGCACTCTAAATCTTTTCTCACATCTCTTTCAATTTCTTTATCATATATTACTTAATAAATACAATCAATTCATTATTTATTATATTTAATCATTATCAAGCCTTATTCTTCACTTATTCAACTTATAAATTTGTAATTAAATACCATATTAAAATTATATTCATTCTAACAATTAACTTCATATTCAGAACAAGTAAGAATCTAGTTGTAGTTACAACTCAAAATATGGAATCAAGCTTTCTTCCTCTTCTTCCTCCTTTAGCTCCTCATTTGCCTTATTTCTCTACTTGTTTCTCACTTCCCTTCACTTTTTCTTAATCACTAGTATTCAACACTAATTGTTATTTTCTCTCTCCTCCGAGACAATTATGGATGCATTTCTTTTAACAATTGGGTAATTACTACACTGCTCTACTAATTTTACTCACTAATCTTGAAGAAATTTAGAAGAAACCAGCTTAATTGATTTGTATTTGGTGAAAGGGACTAAATTAAAAGAAAAATAAAAGTTGAAATGGTGGGAAAATGGTGGCAGACATGAAGTACCATGGCTTAATGGCCTTTTATAATCATTTCATCCTTTCTTTTCTCCATTTCTCTAGTTTCTTCCATCAATTTATCTATACAAAAATATCTTTTTATATTATTTACTATCTTGCCCTTTCCACTTAATTACAATTAAATCATTACTTTTCATAATTATCTTTTTAATTCTTTTATCATTTTACCCTTTCACTTTGTCTATAATAACACCCATGTGTCCTATCTCCTTTGGTATATTTTCACCTCTAGTCTCTCTTCATTTTTCATCAATTTAATTTAATCCTTCAACACCCAATTTTCTTACCTTGTCCCAATACTTTCCATTAATTTAATCGTTTCCCCAAATAAATTTATATTAATATTTATACTTTTCCAAATATCTTAGGCACCTATCTTTTATGTCTCATAGCTCTTTAAATCTCCAATTTCTGACTTTTCTCAAAATTTTGACAAATTTATTGTATATTTATCACTGTTCAAGACTCCAAAAATTTTTGGGATGCTACACAAGACTAGTCATCTCCCTAATTGGAATTGTAGATGGCATAAAAGCTTTCCGAGTATTTGAATCAAATACTCACTTTGATTCTTTTATGGGATTATGGACTCGTTTATATTATCTACTGAAATAAGTTGTCTTTCTCGCAATGTAAACATTCTTACAATGCCACTTATCATTAGTTTGAACTCAGACAATCAATGAACTAATATTTACTTGTCACAATTTCACTATGTATGCAAAACATGAAAGATAGAAACACAAAAGATATAATAGTGAAATGTGAAATTAACTTTATTTATTTATTCATCGCTCAAATACATAGAAAACAATTACATGTTTACTGCAATATAAACACATTTCCCAACAGCCTCATGCATGTTATGTTATCCACACGTCCAAAAATCTATTTTGCAATAAGGTTGATGAGCCGATATCAGGTAAATCCTAATCCAATGCACTAACAAACAGTTAAGCATATGCTCAAATATTTATATATCATATAGTATTAAATATATTTAAGCTTTCTTTATAAAGAGAGTACTTCATAATTATATCTCCCCATGTCAGTAACAGTAGGTTAATGAAAGTTTTAGCATATATATATATGGTGCCAAAGTATATACATATGCACTTGAATGAAGTGATGATTAAAACTCTTGTTAGACACTCGTTTACGACGGATTCAAACCGTGTGACCCCATCTCTTACTGTATATATTGTATATAAAAAAGTATATACATATACATATATAGTGTGAAAGTATTACATAAAACAGTAACTCTGAATACCACCTGTGTAAACATGTGAATTCTTCTATATATTTGTTCTAATTATTAGTCAGTTTCAATTAAATTAATTTTTGACTTAAATATCCAGTTTAATGCTTGGAATTATTGATTCTATTAAAACTATAATAATTTTTTTTAAAATAAGTAATTTAATTTTTCTCAAAATTACAATTAAAATTTTTCCTCAACTCTAATATAAAATTTTAGCTTGAGTTTGGATTCCACTAGTTGTGTTCCTCCAAACATACTAATCCATTTCTTGATTCTAATATAGATCACTGATCTTAATCTAATTTGAATTTTATTAAACAATAATTATAATTGACCCAACTTGGTTAGTTTTATTTAAAGAGCCAGATGGTTAAAACATGTAGTTAAATCTCTATATTTGATTGAAGTTAGTCATCTCAAAAGCAAATCATTATGGGACTTAACAAGTATATTTAATGGTCAATATTGATACAAGTGTCTCAAAAATGTATATTTTAGAAGTTTTGAGGCATATTCTCGATTAGTAAAAATGAAGATTTGAATCATAAAACTATGGTTTTGTATTTCTCTCCATGAGATCTTTAAAACGGTATATCATATGCTCAAAATGATTGAGCGATGAATGAGAAATTGATGCTCAGAGTAAACCACTTGTGAATTATGTTGAGGAAAATAGAAAGTTTAGTCCCACATTGATTAGATATCAAACGTGAAATATGTTTATATATATGAACCAACTTAATAGTTATATTTAAACAACTAAACTACTATTTTCTCTTTTGTGCAAGGGGCGGATAGTAAATCCAAACCTGTTGGGGTTAGGGTTGCATGATATGGGTGACATTAATTTCAGTTTTATAAATATTGTTCTTGTGATTAATTATGGAAAATATATTAGCGATGAGTGGTTGTGGTCTTACCTTTTAGTGAAACATCGATTGAATCAAATATACACAATAGTTTTCGATGAATGTCAAAGTGAAAAAGGATTAACCATAGGTTTAGACCAAACAAAATTACAAACCATCCATTATAAGTTAATGGCGTGTTTGTGAAGAAAGAGAAGCTTTCTAAAGTCTAATTAAAACCCTAATATTCTCGTTGCCTCACATGCAAGTTTGACCCCTTCCATCATAATTAATCTCCCCTTTCCACATCCCAATAACATTATATATCTATGTTATGCCACATCGTTGGTGAAAATTATGTATATAATAATTTATAAAAAATCAAAAATTAAATGTAGTTGTGGTGAAATATTAAACTTCAAACAATGAATTTGAGTATTTTTCGTAGATTTTATATAAAATAGTAAAAATAAAAATATTTTTGATAATAGGGTTTTGTTAGAATTAATTAATAGTTTGAGATTTATAGTGTTCATTTCAAGAGTATTTTCTCCAAGGTTCAAACTTATATTCTCTCCTTAGAGACTTTTATTGATGTAAAACATATATTTATAAATAGATTTTAAATTTATTTTTATATAAAAAAACTCTAAAAATCAAAATAATATATAAAGATTAAAGAGTATTTAAATTAGTATCTAATTTAATGATAATACCAACTCAATGCTTTTAATTAAGCAGGGATATTGGAGGATGATTTTGGGCAAGCCCCAAAACAAAAACCATACATATTCCCACCAAAAAAGAAAAATGGGAGAGAAATTAAAAAAAACGTGGATTAAGGTTTCATTTTAGAAAGGCAAAAGGAGCTAACTTTATTTATTTAAGTCCAAAGAGACTCTCTCTTGACAGTTGCAGCAGGGTCTTGGATTACATTGCTAGAAGAAGCGAAATTGATGTATTGGGAGATGTTATCTAAGTTATGAGTAGTGGGTAAAAGGAAAGGCTTGTAATCATCATCATCATGGTGTTGCATTTGAGTGGGCAAGGCCAAGGCCGAGTCCTCCTGGTGGTGCTGCATTTGAATGCAAAGTATCTCGGTCTGAGCCACCGCCAGCTGCATCTGCAATTGCGACACTTGGTTTTGAAGGTAGGATATGGCCCCAACGCATCCGTATACAGGGTCCCTCACTCTTGCATTTGCTTCGTATACTAAACTACTTACCGCATCTGCTCTCTGCTGAACCGGCAGCTCCTATATCAGATTTACAATGAAGATACACATTAACTTAAAAAGAAAAAAAAAAAAAAACTTTTCCATCTGCTAATCAACTTCAGGTCAATTTGACTATGGGTTATTTCGAGATTAGGTTATTTTTGTTCAGCTCAATTGAAATTTTGGGATCAAATTTAAGTAATAATTTTTTTAAGTTTTCTAAAATTATATTAACTTAAAATTAAATTAAAAATGAAATTATAAATTTTTTATTTTTTGAAAGTCAAAAATTGAATTATAATTTTTAAGAAGCTAAAATCATTGTATTGATTGAATATTTTTTCATTTTCTAAAGGGACTTTTTTAAAAAATTTGAGGTCAAGATCTCTCTTGCCCTTGATTTCGTTGTACTATTTTTCATTCATTTAGGTTTGAATTATTTTGAGTTGAAATCTTGAATTAAAAGAGATAAAACTATCTAATTTTGTGATTGATTCAGATTTAAATTAGGTTAATCAAATCAGGTTTTCATGACTAATACGACCTAAAACATTTGAAATAAACAAGAAGCAAAAGTTCCAACAACATGCATGCATAAGAAAGAGGGAAAGGAAGAGAAGGTTAAAGAAACCTGCAACATTTTGCTAACATTGCTGGCACCGAAGACTTTGTGAACAATGGCGAACTTGTGAGGATCATCCGAAGGGAAGTAAGGCGCAAAGATGCAGTCTTTTGCGCATCGCCGCCTTAGCAGTTTGCAGGACGCACATGGTGATGAACCACTCCCCATTTTCTGTTTTCTTTTATTTTCTTATACTCCAAAGCCAAAAACCAAAATCCCCCCCCCCCAAAAAAAAGGGTTTCTTTGATGAAGAAGGAAGAAACTTGAAACTTCAAAAGCTTAGTTTTGAAGAGACAGGAGAATAAAATGGGGGGTTATTTATAATGGTTGAATGGGGGGTGCTTTCACCATCACTGCACACCTAATGTGGAATATGAATCCACATGTTTAATGGTTTTAAAAATATTTTTGAAGTCTTGGGATCGAATTTGATGAAAGGGAGGCCCGTTTTAATATAAGTGAAGAAAAAAAAAAACACTAGATATCTGTGTTGTATTTACACTCATGTCCCTGTATAGCACAAATATTCATGATATTAACAAGGGTAGTGAGGTCTTATGGGGGGAACAAACGGGTGTGAGTTGACCACCGCCTTGGCGCGTGATAGGTTGTCATCCATGCAGGTGCAGTTGTGTAGTTCCCACGTTCTTGATGTTTGACTCTTCTATAATTATATACTCGAACCCAGTAAGACAGCAAAATTTATAGAAATAAATGATGCGTATTTTTAAAGACTTATGCCCAAGGAGAAATATAGATTAACAGATACGGATAAATAATTATAATGATGGAGTTGAAGAGAATCATTCTTAAGAGTGCCTGGTTTTGGGCAATTTTAGTGTAGACTGGGAATTGAAAAATAATAATAATATTTTTAAAAAGAATGAAGAAGAATTTGACATTATCACTTTTAATTCTAAACTTAAAAACAAATTAAAAATAATATATAAATCTTAAACCGGATCGAGGCTATGAGAAATGGGCTACATATGAATGTTTGTTGGCGTACATTCACATGCATGGAAACATACACAGCATTTCTCCTTCTCTCTCATACGCACACCCTCATCGTTTCATTCACCCTGCGAATCTCGATGTTGGCTGCCATTAATGAGCGTTTAGCACCTCACCCCTATACTTAATATTCAATTCCAACACATTATATTCTTTATCTTATTTGAATTAAGAGTTTTAGAGTTTAGGTGAGTTTACTATCTAGTTTGAAGAAGTATTTGAAGGGTTAATTAATAGGTCGGTGTTGTCTCCGGTTGAGGTATTGTTTTTTGATTTTGTGTGGAAAGTTCTTTCTCTTCGGGTAGCCTCTAGTAGACCTGTCCTTGGGCCGGGCCGGGTTTGGGCCGGGCCCGAATTTTTTTGGCCCGGCCAGAAATATGGGCCTAAAATTTTGCCCGAGCCCGGCCCGACCCATTTTTTAATAAACATTAAAAATTTATTTTAAAAATAAAAAATTAAAAAAATATTTTAAAAGTATTTTAAAAATAAAAAATAAAAATAAAAAAATATATTTATTCCCGGCCCGTTTTTTAAACGGGCCTCGTTTTTTTGCCTAAGCCCATATTTCGGGCCCATATTTTTACTCGAACCCTCCCATATTTCGGGCGGGCCGTCGGGCCGGGCCACCCGGCCCATGGACAGGTCTAGCCTCTAGTATTCAAGTTCTCTATAGAGTTTGGAGATAGAACCCGACAAACAAAAAAAAAAAATACCAACCTATTGAGAGACTCATCGACTCAATACTTCAAAGTCTTTGACCTCACTTCATTATAACTATTGCTTATACAATAATTTTTTATATTTAAAACAACTCTAAAGATTATATATAAATTATGTCGAGCTCATAATTGTTGATATTGTGCTCGTAAAACAACTCTAAAGAGTATACAATTACCCCTCTATAACAATATTTCATTATAACAATCATTTTTCTTGTAAAATTAATTTTTTTATATTTTATCTTTACCTTTTATAACAAACAGTGACTAACTTTTTATTAAATAAAGCTAATTTTTAATCAATGAAATTATATTCATAAATTTCATTGAAGATATAATTTAAGTCTCACTAATTAATAATGTTATTAATATTAGGGTTAGTATTTGGTACACCAGCAGTGTACTTTTTTAATTCGACAAGCATCATTAAAAAATTGACATGTATCTCTCTTTTTTCTTAAATATTTATTTTTAATGTTTTACAATACCTCTATAGAACACTTGTCAACCCGTTAACCCTGCCTGTAGAGTCAAACATTTCCCCCCCATATTATAGCTTTTTTAATTTGAAATTTTAAAAGATTTAAATATAAAGGTTGTTATAAGCATATAATAACCACCTCTTTGTGACATTTAAAATTAAGACAAAAAAAATATATATTTATTATAAGAAAACTAATAAAAAAAAGCATCATGTGGACTTATCTATTAGGAGTCAGATAACATTTTACCTCTCTAATCAAAAACCAAGTAAATTAGTCTCTATGTATTAGATTAAAGAGCAAACTAGTCCTTATGTTAAAATTTTCATTAATTTCTACTATTAAAAATTGACTCATGTATGTCAACATGAAGTACATGTAGCACGCCGCATGCCACTATTTTATTATTCTAACGATACAAGTAGATGGAATTTTGAACAGAAAAGACCAATTTGTTATTTGATCTAATACATAAGGACTAATTTACTCATTTTTTAAACAGAAGAGACAGAATGCAACATAACTCCTAATATACTTTTAATGAATCGTGTGCACTTAATTTTGATGACTAATAATAAGATTTAAAAAAGAAAACAATTGATGCTAATGAGACCATATAGTATACCTTATCTTTTAGGTTTTCTTTTTCTTGTTGTAGAAAATTATAACTTGTCTTGCTTTACACTACATAACATGTTATATATGAATGTGTCGTTGTGATGATTGATGCATTATTTTCCTAATGAAAATTCAAGTTGAAGGGGAAAAAAGGGAATATATAATTATGAATAGCAGCCACAACACGTAGAAGCAATGAATGAGATCTGACATGAAGCTAAGATTGAAGAACAATTAAAAGTGAAAAGAGATTTGTAGGAGAAACCCTAAAACCTATCTAGGATTAATGTTGCATTAAATGTGTTGCACATGATACCAAGCTCCTTTTTAATGTTCTCCTACTTCCCTAGTTGTCATGCCCTATGAACCTTTTCTTATAAACAAAGTCTATGTCTTTTGTTTCCACAAATTCCTTTTTATTGCAGCACCTCAAAGCGCGTATTCACTGCATTCGGCTCTTGCCTGCCTTCCTTCCAAGTTCCAAACCCCTACTACTTTTAGAAATGCTATTCATCCTTTCCAGAAATAAATATCACGTCACCACAATGAATTGATTTTAAAACCAATTTTCAACTTGAATTTTGATTTCAAATAAATAATTTAGTAAAATAAATTTGATTTTATATCGGGATTTTAACCCGAATTAAAATTTTTTTCAATAAAGTTATCTTTTTATCTCTTCGTTATACAGTACTTTTTAACAGCAATAGTAAATATGGTCAGACTTTAAAAAAACACTTTTTAACCTTAACCATAAACTAACTCTAACAAATTGAACTGACTAATTATATCAAATTAAAATAAATAGGTTGAACTTTAAAAGAGATAAATATAAAAAAAACTCGTAAAACATCTTTTACTGTAGTATTTTATGAAGGAAAACATAAAAAGGAGAAACAGACATCTTTTTTCACAATTTTAGAGGCCTATAAAACATGCAAGCTCCGATGCGGGACATGAAATGAAGATGGTGATTTGGAAGATTCGGTTCTTGTGTTATGCATGATTTTTCAATATTCTAGAAGACGGTGGGGACTAGAAGCAATCTTTTTTAAGAATGGGAACATCTCAAAGCGCAACTGACCTGCAAATTTTTCAATTGCTTGAACAGTGTGTGGTGTTGGATTTCCAAGGCGAGCACAGATACATACATCTGATCCATTCAAAATGAAGTGTGCATGGTAATTAACAAGAGTGTAATAATCAAACTCGATGCCATGGAATTAATAAGCAGTAATTACGCACATGAATGAGCACGCAATTTGGATTCTTTGCTGCAGTGCTAAGTCTTGTCTTTACCTTTGAAATGGTAGAGTTTAGGACTGCATGTACAGATGAAATCGTAGATAAGAAATGTAATTATAATCAAAGTAGTATGAAATTAAAGGTTAGGAGAAGCTAAAGCATTAAGGCTCAGAATACATGTTTATTTAAGTGTAAAAAAGTATAACATCTTTTCAGCATTTTTAACTATGTTTTCCAAGATAGCCATCCCTTAATTTCTTTAGCAATAATGACTTTTAAAAAATTGCAGAAGCAATTGGCGTTTTCTTCCAAATTAAAGGTCGAAAGTCAAAACCAACAAAAATACCTACTTCATGAGAAAACTTAAAAAAGGTAAACTAATGTCAATAATTCCTCAAACATGTTCCGGTCTAACCTTGGTAGTAGCGTTGACTGTTGAGTATTGATGGCTACAAAAGTTAAATTGTCCAAAGTCCAACCAACGAATTAGAATAAGTGTCCTTAAGCAACTCTAGACAATTACGCATTCTCATTTGGGAAATAACTGTGCTCTTTTAAGTAAGAAAATGATTTGAATCATTATAATTTAAAAGCTTAGATCCTAACATCATTAAAATTTTCATATCAATCATGTAATAAACTTAAATTTACGATGAAAATTTTAACCATGTTAACAATTAAATTAATATTTTTAAATCTGGAAAAGTAGAGAAACTACATTTTAAATGTAAATGATGGTCACTGAACTAACTATAATTACGGCAAAGGCAAGCACACCTATCGAACAATAATATAGCTGTGGTGAGTAGGGAATATCGTATCCACGAGGACTAAAAGTACTAGTAATTACTGTTTTTCTATCATTAAGCCGATAAATTGGAGTGATCGTTTTTAATCTAAATTTATTAAATTAATTTATCTAAGAACGCAACAGAGAATGAAATAGGAAAATAATCGAAAATAACCAATGAGAAAGACAATACCCAGGGAAATATCCACCTAGGCTTCACCTATTATTATGAATCTAAATTAAACGATTTATTCACTTGTGTCTTGATCCGTAGAAATCCCTAAATTATGTTAATATCTCTTTCGAGAGTAAGAACTACTGACTCTAGGTTGATTAATTGAAATCTCTTTCTAATTAAAACCCCTATCGTTGCATTAACTCGATCTATGGATACCCTTATTAGATTTGACTCTAATCCGGTAGATTTATGTCGTCCTATTTCTAGGATTGCATGCAACTCCACTAAATTATGCTAGATCTACTCTTAAATAGGGACTTTTGCTCCACTGAAATAAGCACATTAAATTTGAATTAATATCTCAAAATATTAAAACAAGAAATAAGCATACATAATTGAGGACAAGAATCAATTATTTATCGCGTAAATCAGAAATCAAATAATAAGAACAAGAAATAAGCATAAATAATTGAGAATAAGAATCAAGTATTTATCGCGTAAATCAGAAATCAAATAATAAGATTCATCATAGGTTTCATCTTCCTTAGATATCTAGGGAATTTAGTTCATAATCTTGAATAGAAACATCTCAAAATTAGGATAACAACAAGGCATAAAGAAACTCAATAAAACTTTGAAGGAAATCAAATGGAGATCTTCGATCTTAAAGGAGATCCGCTTCCGAGTTGATTCCGATGACGTTCTTCGAGTGTTCTCTTCAACCTTCTCTGAGTGCCCCCTTAGGTCTTCTTCTAATTGATATTTATAGACTTTAGAATGTTCAGGAAGCCTAAAAATTGGGTTTTTCTGCGTATCTGGGAAGTAGGGTGCAATATCAACACGGACTAGCACATGGGCGTGTGACTAGCCTTTGTGGAAATGCATAGGCCTTATGGATCCTGGAAACAACTCTATTTGTCCGATTTTGGCTCATTTTTCGCTTCTTTTGCTCCCAAATGCTGTCCTAAGTATAAAAACATGAATTTAAAGGATTAAGAGCATCAAATTCACTAATTTACATAATTAATCATCCAAAAACGTATCAAGAATGGAATTAAAAATATGTTACTTTTATGGCTTATCAGTAAAAAAAATATAACAACTAGGAGTATAATTAGCAACCAATATGTAATGCAATGGCAAAATGGGTTAGCTAAAAGTCCAACCTCTTTTTTTTTTTTTTTAATTTTAAAGTGCAATCATAGATAAGTAAACTTGGGGCTACCTTTTGGTTGCCCAGGGCGAGGACCTATATGGATATTGTTTCTGAATCTTTCTAGCTTAAATGTATAAAATCTATAATTTCTAGGCCGCTTAAAAATGAAAGGCAATAGACTGGTTTTCAGCTGGAGAGAATGAGTGTGTGAAAGGCATTCTCAAAACTGGGCTTTAGGAGATATGCTAGTTATCAAATTATTTTTCATAAAACTCCTATCATGTGAATGTAAAAGAGTAAAATGACACAGCATAAAAAAGAAAGGGACCTTCAATGCTTACTCATTGTACCTGGTGCAGGGAAACCGGATATAGAAGCCTTTAATTCACAGTTGACTTGAACTCGATACCGTCCTTCGACTTGCGTTCAGTTTCCGGTCATTGCGCTTTTTAATGCCATCTCTGTACAGAGTGCTGGCAGCACAAGGTGCTGGCTTACAACTTGGAGGCTGTGAGTTGCATTCCTCACTCGCTCTCTTTCTCAAGTATTCTGCTGCCTGTGCCTTAACTGTGAAATGTGCTTTAAATCACTTTTCAGGGCATGAAATGATGCACATGCAAGAATAAAGCGATTGCATGCTTTTCATTAGCGTATAGATGGAAAACATCAATTCGATACCAATGATATGCATACGAAATGGATTGAAAACATGTAATAGTAGAATAAAAGTTAAAATATGATTCCAAGTTTACATTTCAATTTTAATCATTCTACGATTTCAATCCTCTATTTTTTTAATTTTAAAATGTAATATTAGATATTTAGAATCATCAAAAAATTGACAAATAGTAAAAAGAAAGAAAGAAATATTCAATTAATCCGGAAATTCTTTTCCTTTAATAAAATTTCCATTTAAAATATATACATAGATATTCTTCTATATATCATTAATATTCTAAAACTAATACCCAACTTTTCTTGAATTAATAAAAAATATTAAGAAATTTATTAATGAAGCAAATCAAGAAAGAATTAATAAAACAACTAAAAGTACAACTCATTTTATTTCAACTATAAAAATCTCACTTTCTTCACTTGCTAATGTTAGTATTAGAAATAAAAATGAAAAAGTTGTAAATATCGTTAAAGTCCTTTCGTCAAATTCAAGTTCATTACAACATCATTTGATTTTGTTAAATGGCAATGGAGTGAGGATTTTATTTCAAAATGTCGACCGACAAATTTAACAAAAGAATTTTAACGATGTTAATAATTAAATCTGAATTTTAAAATTTGCAAACTAGAACTAAATTCCTAAAAATAAAAGTAGAGGGACTAAATTTCAAATTTACAAATAGTATAGCAAGTTAGGATTTAAAATGCAAGTCCGGTTGTTAACGTTATTAAAATTTTTCTGTTAAATTTAGATTCATTACAACGTTAATTTTTTATTACATGACTATCAACCGAGTGTGTTTTTATTTAAAGTCTCACACTAGTGAATTTAACACATAAATTTTAATGGTATTAACAATTAGACATAAATTTTGAAATATGAAAAGTGGAGAGACCAAGAAGAAATAAAAGCAGGACTAAATAAATATACAAAAGTACAAGAACTTGGAGCATATTTTAATTAAAGATGTTCAAATAGTCAATTTAGTTAATATCTGAATTGAACTACCATTAATTGAATTAATTAAAATTTTGAAACTTTTAACTTTTAATCGAACTGAAATTTTTTAAAATTTATTAAGTAAATCAAATTAATTTCGATTAATTCAGTCGTTTAAACAAATTAACTAAAATTTGTACATTTTTTCTTCAAACAAGTTAAAAATATGATTAAAATACAATGAGAATATTTTTCTTTAATTTTATTAATTTATAAAAGTTAAAAATGCAATATTTATAATTCCTTAGTTTTTATATGGTGGGCTTTTATAATATATATCCAATTTATCTATAATATGTTAGGCATGTAGCTATAGTTTCATAGATGTACAACATATATTATTAAATTTTGGTAATTGATTGATATTATTCAGAATTAATCCATAATTAAAATTAAAAAAAATTAACTGATCTTTGATTAAATTAAATTTGATGGTCAATTAATCGAAGTAATTCAATTCAAGTGAAATCTGCACATCCTAACTTTAACCATTAAAATATGTACTGAGGAACATACCAGAGCGGGAAGCTGCCAGTGTTAGAGCACAGTTCTTGAGTTTGGTTATTTTTTCAATAAGTTGCAAATTTTCACACGATTCATCTGTTTTGGACCGTACAATTTCGTTCTTGTGAAAGCATGATAATCCATAATCACAAGCCTGTAGAAGCCATAATCAAATTAATCGAGAAACCCACACTATTCATCTCACTTGAAGAATAAATCCCAAAGGCATGAATTATTTTTAAGGTAAATTATAAAAATAGTCATTTTTATTTACGATTACAATTTCTTATATTTGAAATGTTACTTTTTAATCATTTATGTTATCTTTTTGTTACGAAGTGGTCACTCTACTGTTAAACTCCGTTACCTCCTTAACGACAGTTTTATGTGGCAGTCCAAATGGTTTTAAATGTCAACTTGGATATTCAATTGCTGGGATAAAAATAGGTTTTTAATTAAATAAATTTAATTTGAACGGTCACGTAAGACATCCAAGTTAGCATTTAAAATCCATTTGGACTGCCACGTAGGACCGCCATTAGTGAGGTAACGGAGTTTAACGGTAGAGTGACCACTTCATAACATAATAATATGGTAAATGACTAAAACATAAATATTTCAAACATAAGTGACTAAACTGTAATCTTAGACAAACAAAAGTGACTGTTTTTGTGGTTTACTCTTATTTTTATAATTCAAATAGATGGTGAAAAACATTCATTTTTTAAAAATACCTTTGCAGCAATAGCATAGAAACGGTTATCTAATAATTGCTCCGCAAAATTAAGCCATTCCACAGGTGAAACTTGCAACCATTGATGGATTTGAGACTTGTGTTCGCGAAGAACCAGAGCCTCGTACCTCAAAGCCAAACAACTCTGAACCATAAGAAAGAAAAAATCAAGGACAGGGAAAATAGTAAAATCCTTATATTGCCAGGATGAAGTACAACGCTATACATATGTGTGTGAGTTTTTACGTTTACATTTCCATATGATCTATGTTATTTTGGATAGACTAAAAAATAACTCTATTATGCATGACTTTCTTCGTCCAATTTAACTACCAAACGTGTAATCTTTTTATTGATCAATGCATGATTTTCTTATGGTTCAAGTCGATAGTTGAATACTCAAATATTAAAAAGTATAGAGCTGGATTCATTTCTTGCTAGTAAAAGTATATATGATGATGATGATGATGATGATGATGATGATGATGATGATGATGAAAAACTCATCGGATGTTTTTATGCCAATCACCGTGACAGCACCGAGTGAATTAAACACCGGTAATAGCAACGATCAGAGGAAATTAAGGATTTTTTGTAACCTCTATATCGCCGATAATAGCGAAGGCTCCGACGAAGAATTCGAGGGTTGAGAGCTGCTGATCCACAGTTTTGGCTGCAATATGGCGAATAGCGGAGAGAGATTCAGATCTGATGAAATCTTTCAAGGTGGATCGTAGCTGAAAAAGCGATTTAACGTCATTGGAGGAGAGAACTGATTCGAGAATGCGAAGAGAATCGTCGTTGAATCTGCGAAGATCGAAAGGAAAAAAGCATTAAACGTAATCAAAGCAAGATGATGGAAAAGTGAAGATTTCGCTGCGACATTGAATGAACCTTTTCTTGTTGATTTGGGAGTGGAAAAGAGCGATTTGCTGAGCTACCATAGAGTCCGAATCTGACATATTTGGCTTGGAGAATGGAATGGGAATTGGCGGGCAAGGGATTTGTTTGATTTTTTTTTTTTTTGGAAACTCCGCTCCAAGTCCAACTGTCGGTACTCTTATAAATTTGAAAGTCTCCTCTTTTTTTCTTTTTTGGGAAAGAGAAGGATATTATTCAACTAAAATGTTCAAATTACGTAATCCGTTTCATGGGAAATCCCATAGGAGGCCGGTCAAACAAATGAAGTCCAGGAGCCGAAGATGCAGCAAAGTTAGCCATAAAATCAGCCTTTCTATAAACATGAGAAAACTTGACAGTCCAATGTCTATCCCTCATTTCAACAATGCTTCGCACCAGCCCAACATTGGAGCTCACCTCTTTTATACTTAGAAGTTGCACCACATGCATGTTATCACTTTCTACAAGTATCTTCTTGAAACCCCTTTTCCCGGCCGAATTAAGACCATCATAAATGGCCCATATTTCAGCTTGAAGAGCAGAACATATAACAATGTTTCTGCAATAACCTTTATCCAATTGCCATGCCTACCAGCAAAGGCCCTTTGTTGAACTCCTTTAACAGCACCCAATCATCCTCTGGCGGCACCCATCGAATGCCCATCATGGCTCTAATCCTACTTTGTAGGATGATATTATCTGCATTACAATTCTCATTTGCAAAGACAAAGTTCTTACGTTGTTTCCAAATGAACCAGCAGAGGATTCTAAAAACAGTAGGTCATTCACAATCATCAAAAAGCAAATTAAGAGAGCTTTCTGTATTATCATTAATCCAAATTAATAAAGGTACCTCAAAGAATCTGTTTAAGATGTCATTAGGAATAAGTCATGTCCAAATAACTCGAGCAAAGCGACAGTCTCTAATAATATGGATGATAGTCTCATTGTAGTGTCCGCAAAGTAAGCAAGTAAGAAGTCTTATCTTTCATAACCAGCCACAAGAAGTGTATGATTCTTTGCGGGCATTTAAGCTTCCAGATTTTCTACCATAAATCATCAGATGCTGACCAACTATCTTTCATAATTGCTTTATAAGATTCAGCCACAGAGAATTCTCCATTCTTCGCCCAAAGCCAAATACAAATATCCCTCCCTGCAACCTTACTAGGAGGTCTAATAGCCCCAACTTTTAAGATGGTAGAATGGTCTAACTGATCTGCAAATAATTTCCATATCCAATAACCATCCTCACTGCCCAAATCACTTGCTTAAGTATCTTTCGAAATCTTTTTAGGGTCCCTACAATAATTGCGCAAAGGGCCAACATCTGGGACCCAAACATCCTCCCCAAAACGAGTGTCATTACCATCACCAATAGACCAACAGACATTTTGTTAAAGGAAGCTCCAAACATGAGTTAGAGATTTCCAAACATACGAAGCCGAGCTCCTCTGGATAGTGTCGGGACAAACATTTGTAATTTAATATTTAGTACGCAAGACCTGCACCCACAAAGCATCAAAATTAGTCAATAAGTTAAAATCAATTTTAAGAAGGAAGGACTTATTATATTCTTCAAGTTTACGTATCTCAATGCCTCCACTAGCAAGTGACTGGCAGCAAGAAGTCCAATTGACAAGCGTAGTTTTATTCTTATTAATGCTAGAACCCCAAATAAATCCCCTAACAATCTTTTCAATTTCATTGCAAACCCGCAAGGGAATCCCGACAGTTTTGCTTAAAATAGTTAGGGCTTGCTAAGAGGATAGATTTGGCAATGTGCACTATCCCCTGTTAGATTACACCAAAAAACTAAGAGTAACTGAGAATGAATTATTCAAGAAGTGAATATTTTCTATTGATTGATTTTTGCATACTGACTCCTCATGCATTTATACAAACAATGTAGATTAACTGATGACTTAACCAACCGCCTAACTATTAACTGACTAGTAACAGTTTTAACAACTTCATTAATTACTCTAACATTCCCCTAGCTTGTTTGACTTTTGAACACTAAGTTCACTGAAAGACAAAACTTTTAGAGCATGTCGAAAAGATGAAAAATGCTTAGGCGTAATTGGCTTTGTGAGGACATCAGCAATCTGTTGATCAGATGGAACAAAATTGACTTGTAGTAGCCCAACAAGAATTTTTTCACGAACAAAATGATGATCTATCTCAACATGCTTCATCCTGGCATGATGTGTGGGATTTTCAGCCACTGAAATTGCAGAGGTATTGTCACACCAAATGATTGGCGAGTTAGACAGGAATATACCCATTTCATCCAGCAATTGTTGAATCCATAACAGTTCAAATACACAGTTGGCTAGGTTGTGATACTCTGCTTCAGCAGATGATCTGGATACCATTGTCTGCTTCTTCGAGCACCAAGCAACAGGATTTGATCCTAAGTACACCACATAACCTGAAGTAGAATGTCGATCTTCAATAAACGAGGCCCAGTCAGCATCAGAGTAACACATCAGCTCTGTCTGTCCATGACCATGGTACCAACTAGATACCTCAAAACTCGTTTGACTGCTTTCCAATGAGTGTCACTTGGGGAATTCATATACTAGCTAAGTTTATTAACACAAAATGACAGATCAGGACGTGTAATGCATACATATTGAAGCATACCCACTACACTTCGGTATAAATGAACATCAGGAAATAGAAAAGCTACAATCTGAAGCAACTAACTTGGGAGTGCTCACTATGGGTGTGGGTATGGCTGCTGCCCCGATCATTCCAGTTTTGTGAAGGAGCTCAGTAATATATTTCTTCTGACTGAGCACCATCCCCTGTGATGTACGCTACACATCAATTCCTAAGAAGAAGCTGAGATCTCCCATGTTCTTAAGTACAAATTTATTGTGAAGTTGTTGCACCACATCTCCTATATCTTGATTAGAACTGCTAGTGAGCACAATATCATCGACATAGACCATGAGTAGCAAGTAATTCCCTGCAGACACTAGAATAAACAATGAAGAATCAGCTTTGGATGCTCGAAAACCAAGCTGAGCAACAAGGTACTACTTAAGGGTTTGAAACCATGCGCGAAGAGCTTGGCGAAAGCCATAGAGAGCTTTATTCAGTCTGCACACAAGCTTCTGGCTAGTGGTATCCGAGACTTCAAAACCAAGGGGTTGCTCCATGTATATTTCTTCAGTGAGCTCGCCATTAAGAAAAGCGTTATTGACATCAACTTGTCTCAACGACCACCCCTGCATAACAACAAGAGCAAGTATAGTTCGATTGGTAGATGCTTGAACCACCGGACTAAAAGTGTCATGAAAATCAAACCCCGCATGTTGAGAGAACCCTTTCGCTACCAAATGTGCTCTATACCTGTCTATGGATCCATCAGCCTTCTTTTTAACTTTAAACAACCACTTGCACTCGACTGCTCGTCGATTCTCTGGTAGAGGGCAAAGGGTCCATGTATTATTGCGAACCAACGCCTGTAACTCACTGTGAACAGCCGCCTGCCAGCACTCAAAGGTCATTGCTGTATGAATATCAAGACGAACATCACTGGAAGAGCAATGTGCTGTGCTCAGGTATGCTTTTGAAAATCCCAGCTTTACTCCTGGTAACCTTGGTATGGGTGTTAAGTGGGGCAGGTTGAAAAGTTTGTAGTTGCTCAGATGTAGAAGACCTAGGTGATGTAGATGGAACAGGTATAGTTTGTGTTATATTATGAGAGTTAAATTGAGAAGTAGGTGTTGTAGGTTGAGAATCAGGTGTTGTAGGGTGAGTATTAGTAATAGCAATAGCTGAGGAGTTGGCACAGGGAACTTGACTGGAGGACAAGATAAGGAGTTTGGAACTGACCTGTGGGACAGGAATAGATGAGACAACTGATGGAAGTTGAGTTTTGTATGGAAATGTGGTCTCATAAAATGTGACATGATGGGAAACATATAGTCTACCAGCAGTATCTTGACATCTGTAACCTTTGTGTAATGGGGAGTAGCCTAGAAATACACAGGGAGTGGACCTAAACTACAACTGTGTTTTGTTAAATGACCTAAGGTTAGGAAAGCATAAGCAACCAAATGTCCGAAGAAAGGAGTAATTTGGTTGTGTCTGAAACAGTTTCTCATATGGTGAGATATCACCCAAGGGATGAGAGGGTAACCTGTTGATCAAATACACAGCACTGCAGAAGGCTTCATTCCAGAATGTTAAAGGCATGGATGTATGAGCTAGCATGGACAGACCTGCTTCAACTATCTGTCTGTGTTTGCGCTCAACAAGACCATTTTGTGCGGACGTGTAAGGACAGGTAAGACGTTGCATGATCCCTTGCTGAGCTAAATAACTTTTCAGCACCTGAAACTCCCCTCCCCCATCTGTTTGCAAAATTTTAAGTTTGGTACCAAGTACTCTTTCAGCTTGGCGATGAAACTGTGGAAACACATTGATAACATCAGACTTATTCTTCAAAAAATAAAGCCACATATAACGTGTATAGGCATCAGTGAATGTGACATAATAACGAAAATCGTTAGACACAACAGGTGCTGGTCCCTAAACATCGGCAACCACCAATTGTAGAGGTGAAGTATACGCGGTGATCGATTTAGGAAATGGAAGCTTATGTTCTTTTCCCAGGTGACAAGCAACACAGTCAACAGATTTATTATTGTCAGCAAATTATATATTACATCATAGAAGAGCCTTTGTAAGTGTAGCTCGACAGGGATGCCCTAATCTAGAATGCCAAACACTGAGAGAAAGCATTGTACTAGCTGTAAGACACTGAGCTTGCCTAGAGGACACACCAGCCTCAACAGAATTGTTGAGACGAAACTTATATAAACCACGATGCACCGAACCTCGAAGAAGAATCTCCCTTGTTTTCAAATCACGGACTTGGCACTGTGTAGGGAAAAACTCAAACATCACCTGATTATCTTTTGCAAACTTTGACACAGACAAAAGGTTTTTAGTAATGTCAGGAACAAGCAACAAAGACCACATGTATAATGGTGGAGAACGGGTAAGTAAAGATGACTGCCTAGTAGACAGAACAGGAAGGGTTGAACCATTACCTACAAACACCTTACCTGGTCCTTTGTATAACTCACTGTCACCAAGCGAAGTAGCCGAATTTGTAAGATGATGTGTGGCTCCAAAATCCGGGTACCAAGAGTTATCATGTAACAGCCCGATTTTGGGTCTAGATGGAACAGTGGTTTCGGGACCACAAATTCGATAAAGAAAATTTTATTTTAAAATTATGTCATGGGTTGCATTATGATAGGAAGGTTGCATGAAAATACTGATATGGTAAAATAAGGAAATAAAGTGATAAAAAGGGTAATTGAGTTATGTCAACATTGGAAAGTATATTTATGACATATTAATCCAAGAAAGGATTAAATTGCAAAAGTGAGAAAAGTTTTGTTACCCAAGAGTAAATACTCAAAAATTGAGGGGTTAAAGTGTAAATATGAAAAATTTGAAGGACCAATAGTGTAATTATTTTAAGGGTGGAATAATCTAGAAACTAAGAAAAATGGATGGATTAGGATCAAATTGAAAAAGGTGAAGAAGTTTGAGGGACTAAATCACAATTTTACCAAATTAAGTAATGACTCAAGGATGGAATTTTAAAAGATCATTAAGGGCAAAATTGTCAATTGGAAGAGAGAGAAATCTAGAAGATAATGATGATGTTGGAGATATTTTAGATTAATAAATAAATAAATATTAGTTTATTAATATTTTAATTTAATTTTTTTAATGATATTATTTTATTATTATTAATTTATCTAGTATATATATATATGTGGAAAGAAGGATGAAAAGCATCCATCCATTCCCACCATTTTAGCATGCATTAACGTGAGAAGAAGAGGGGAAGAAAGAAAGCTTTGCTTTCTTTACAATTTGGTCCTTTCACCAAAAATCCACCATTTTCACTTAGAAATCAAAAGAATTTCCATATCCATCAAGAGAGAAAGATAACAAGGAGACTATGGGGAGCTAGAATATCAAGTTAGATTCAAGAAATAGAAGCTGGAGGAGGGAGAAAATCAAGTTAAAGATTGAAATCAATGGCATAAGGTAAGAACATCAAGATTTTTATATACTTTTGAGTTTGATATTATTGAAAAGTAGGAAATTAATGTTAAGGTAAAGTTTCATTATATAAGGTTCTATATTCTTGTTATGTTAGTAAAGGAAATAAGAGAAAGTGATGGAAAATATTGAAGAGAAAGGAAAGGAAAGGAAAGTGTTATAAATTTAGTTATCAACATTTTACACTAAAATAGTTTTGAAACAGCAGCAGTAGTCTGAATTTGAAAATCTACCAAAAATCGTATAAATTTAATTAGAGGATGAACAAAATATTAAATTAAATATTATTGAGTCTAGTTTCTTATAAAAGAAACGGTGTAAGCAATGGAATTGTAAATTATGAGATATAATAGGTTTTGTGAGATGAGGTCAGAATGATTTCGGGTTCCCTGTACTGATTTTGGAAAATCATCAAAAATTGGAGAAAAATAATTAGAGCCTTAAATTTATATTTTTAAATCATTACTGAGTCTATTTTTAATATAAATAAATGGTAACATCATCCGAATCCCGTACGATGAGATAATTAATTTTTAGTGCAGAAGAGTCGAAACTGTCAAACAGCAGAACAGGGATGACTTTAAAAAATAAAATGTACTTATTGGCCAAACTAAAAATTCTGAAAATTTTATGGTAAGAAGATATGTTAGTCTAGTTTTAGATAAAATTAACGGATCTCAATTTTGAGTTATGTAGCTCAATATATAAATAATTTAGTGACTTTGACTCAAGTGGACAGCTTTGAATGAATATAAGTAAATGTGAAATTATAGATAATGTTACATATAAGCATGTTATATATATTAAGGATGTGGAATGGAGAGGAGGAGGAGGAAAATATATGATTATTCAACTAGCATGAGTTTTTTAAAATGACCAATTTATATGTTTCAGGACTAAATTGAACAAAGGTGAAAATTTAAGGGTAAATTTGTAAAAATGTCAAAAGTGACCAAATTGTATAAAATGAATTGTTTTATTATTTAAAGTAGTAAATTGAATAAAATTTTAATTTAGATCAAGATTGGGTGGAAATTGAGAAAATAGAAAATTTCTAAAATGTTCCTAAATTTTGGTATTTTCGCAATTTAGCTTTGTAAGTTCGTATGAACTATATTTTGTTTAATTTCAATTGAAGTGAATGCTATTTGATAATGAATATTATATATATGTGTGTTTTATATTGAACCTGAATTATTATTGGTAATATGTATAGTTATTAGATGCTATGAAATGATTATCGGAAGCTTGTTGGAGATATATCACATTATCCATTGGTTCTATCGGTAATTTTGGATGATTTGATTCTGGTTATTATGGCGTGTATAATTTAATTTGGTTAACGTTAGCTCATTAATGTTTTGATTTTGATTGGTTATAAATATGAATGTTAGATAAAAATGAAATGTCTAAAAATTAATTAGTAAACTCCGGTAATGCCTCGTACCCTATTTCGGTGTCGAATACGGGTAAGGGGTGTTACATATCAGCCACTGTTTCGGAGTTGCAACATACGCGTAAGGCGGTGATGTACCAGAGGAAGACACACTGACCTATTGTGGAGAACTCCAAACAAATTGATTAGGCAAGATAGATGGTGAATGAGTTGGGAAAAACCAACCTGGTAGACACGATGAAGCATTTGGCCGAGAAGAGGAAAACTAAGGCGCAATAGTAGGTCCGGTGCCAACCATGCAAACATTTGCTTGTGGAAGAGGCCTGTAGTTGGAGCTTTTGTAGGAAGAATCAAAACGGTAATAGCAACGATCAACAAGATGACCAGCTTTCCCACACAATTGACATTGAATCCGCGAGGCAGAATAGCGTCCTCGCCCATGACCTCGAGCTGCGGAAGACGAATGATAGGCAGGCATAGAATAATTATGAACAATACGATTGGATGGTTGATGAGGAACCATGTTAGCAGAGCTTGGTGCTTCACAAATCACAACCTACTGCCGAGCTTCAGCATCAAGAAGCATGGTAGTTACACCTTGTACAGTGTATAGTACTTGACTCGCTGTAATAATGGTAATCACAGATTCATATTCGAGAGAAAGACCATTGAGAATCGCAGTAACATGAGAAAGACCATTGAGAATCGCAGTAACATGCTCATGTTCACTGATAACTTCACCGCAACTAGCAAGGTTATCACAACAGCCTTTAATCTTCATTAAAAACTCTTTCATGCTCAATTCACCCTTGCGTTGAGAGTGCAAGGCCCTCCGATAGAACATCAACTTAGAAGTAGTTTTACTGTCATACAAGGTTACAATTGCATTCCAGATTTGAGCTCTGGTATCCATGCCGATAAGGCGATAAGGTGGGGAAGAACCACTTCACTAACTGAAGACAATAACCACGACGCAAGAGTACTATCTTGTTGTTCGAAGCATGTAAACTCTGGATTCTCGTGAAGGCCACCATTACCATCGGAAACAAACTGAGTGGGGGGGTCTGTTTAGGAGTCCAAGTAGCTTTGAAACTTATACGTTTTGACTGCCAAGAGCACCTATTGTCGCCATAACAGATAGTTATTATCATCAAGAAGAATATTAATCTTCTTTGTACAAAAGAATCGACTGTCAACAACTCCTTCAGTAGCATTGGAGGCCATCATTGTTGAAGTAGACTGCACAGCAGATGGACTAGATGGAGGATCCATAAACAACCAGAAATCTTAAAAAAAAACGCCTGGAAAGAAACTACATCTAATACCATGTTAGATTACACCAAGAAACTAAGAGTATCTGAGAATGAATTATTCAATAAGTGAATATTTTCTATTGATTGATTTTTGCATACCGACTCCTCATGCATTTATACAACAACATAGACTAACTGATGACTTAACCAACCGCCTAACTATAACTAACTAGTTACAGTTTTAACAACAGTTTTAACAACTTCATTAATTACTCTAGCATCCCCGCCATCGAAAGTAAGTTCACATTCCAATCGCTCAACCAATTGTGGACCTTTTCAATAATAAATTGAAAAGTGCTTTTGGTAACTTTTATGGATTAATGTAACCCCTAAATACGTGTCCAGGTCATCAACTCAATTTGCAATTAAGGACACTACAAATAGTGTGAACTTTGTCCTCCTTCACAATAGTCGAGAAATATGTCTTTGTTTTAAAACAACTTACTTTAGAGCCTGAAGTCTGGCTATACTATTCCATAATATTGTTCACCACATGAGCTTGGCCTAAATCTGCTATAAAAAAACAACATCATCAATGAAAAAAAGACGAGAAATGGAGGGATTATTCCTTGCAAGTTTAATCAGATACAATTAATTACATTCCACTGAGTTATAAATGTTTTGGCCTAATCATTTCATACCAATAACAAAGAGGTACGGTGAGATGAGGCCCCTTTATTGAATGCCACGGACGAAGTAAATTCATCAATTAAGCATTCATCCCAGAAGATTTTCATATTGACAGTAAAGACACAGGGCATAATAGTTTGCACCATATCAATTGGAATACCAACATCAAAGAGAGAATCTTTCAGAAAATTCCATCTAAGTCTGTCATAGGCTTTCTTCAAGCCAACTTTAATAGTCATCCAACACTTATTACCTTCACAGTTTTTCATCAAGTAGATCACTTCTTGGACAATAATGATATTACCAGTGATGTTTCTCCCAGAAACAAAGCTAACTATCAATCTTGGCATAACCACCTTAAGTCTATTCACTATGAGCTTAGTGGCAATTTTATAAAGAACAACGATATTTGTGGCAAAATTGTAGAGAAATCGTGCCACGATGGTAGTGGCAATAGAGGAAGCAAAAGAGGAATGTAGTAAATTTTGAGGGTTAATTTTAAAAATTAGGACTAAATCGATATAATGTGTAAAAATTGATGGCTAATTTTGTTATTATACTGATTTTTTAATGGTCACATCACCCTCTCATTAGTGCAATTAACAGAAATGGACAAAAAAAAACAATCTTGATTAGTTAGGCGACCAAAAAAGAAATAAATCCATAATTCAATGATTAAATTAAAAATTTTCATAATTTGATGACCACATAAGAAAATGGCTCATAGTTAAGTAACTTGTGGTGTTGTTTGCCCTTTATTAAATTCACCAATGTCATATTTTTAAAATAAAAATATTTATTTGATAGTTATATAACAAAAAAATTTTATCCATGAATTTAATGAAAGAATGTTATTATTGTTAACAATTGTACTTAAATTTTAAATACAAAATTAAAACTCAATTCTTTAAGTATAAATAAGAGAACTAAATTCAAATACATAAAGAATACAAAGATAATTTTTTTCTTTGGGTAAATTACTTAGATAGTCACTTAAGTTTACTTGTGTTCCTATTTTGGTCACGCATTTCAAAAATTTATTATTTTAGTCACTCTCGTTAGATAAGTTGTCAATTTTAGTCACTTTACTATTAAACACATATGGTCACCAGATGGAATACTTACATGATGACCTTTTGATTGGTATAATTACAAATTTTATCCACAACATTTGCATATTTTTGTAAATTTGATACGGTTCTAAAAATAAAAATAAAAATATAACTTTAAAACTTAAAAAATAAAAATTATTATAAAAATACATAATATTTAAATTAAAAACATATAAAAATACAGTATTTATTAAAATACCTTATTAAAAAATTAATTTGATAGTAAATATAAAAATATCTAATTTATAAATGAAATTTTATTAAAATACTTAGTTAAATAAATTATTTGGTAACAAATAACAAATATTAATTTGGGTTAATATTTGGTACATTGACAATGTATTTTTTGTATTCCACAAGCAGACTTAAAAAAATCATCATGTCTCTTTTTTTAAGATATATTTTTTTTATAGTTTACAATGCCTTTATAGGACACTTATCAACCTCTAACACTACTTGTGGAGTCTAAAGCACCACTGGCAGTGTATCAAATAATTTTTCATATAATTTTATATGATAATAAATATAAAAATGAAAACCCAAAAAGACAGAAAAAATTTGAAATTCTAACAGTTAGTTTAGCATTGCTTTTAAAAATTTGATTTAAAATTAAGTATTTAGCATTGCTCTCAAAAAATATTTTAAAAAATAAAATGTCATTTTAGACATGATATACTAAACTAAAAAAGCATTTAAGTATTATTTAAATTTGTAATATCACAATATCTCAATGAAATATAAAAAAACACTTTATTTCAATTTATTATTAATATTTTGATATACGAAATATAAATTTTGAATATTTTAAATAATTAATATTAATTATTTATAAATTCAATTTAAATATTTAAATTATATTTTAAATATTAAAATACCGTTACGAATTTAAATATATAATTAATATATTTGAAATAGATTTTAATAAAAATTATATCTAATATAAATATTAGATAAAATACATTGGTTTATAAATACAGATTAAAAATATGATTGGATTCCAAAAGCACTTCCCGCAAAAGCTAGAAAGAAGTGCTTTTGTGTTTAGATTTTTTATTTTAAAATGTGGTTATGATATAAAAGGTGAATGATTGGTTAGAAACTCTGTTAGGAAGAAGTTTTGTTGTAAGTAAGATTAGGCCTAATATCAATTTTACTTATTTTTCTTGAGTAATTTGATAAAAAATTGTGTGATTGGCTACGATATAAAAGATTAATTCAAATATTATTCTTTAATTTGGAAGTAATGTCATGCATTTTAGTTTCCATTGAAAGTTACTTCTTTAAACGTTATAATAAATTAATTTCCATTTTATGTCATTACAATAAATTATATATTTTATCAAGTTTTAAAATTATAAATTTTAGAATTTAGATTAAATGGACAATATGTGCAAATTTTGTGTGTAAATTTGGTTGAATTTTTAAAATTAGGATCAAATTGATAAAATATGGGGCTAAATTTGTTATTATACCAATCCATAGAATGTCACGTTAACGTTTTGTTTGGAGACCAAAGGTATTTATCAGTAGAATGACTAAAATTGACAACTTATCTAACAACAACTACTGAAAAAACAAAATTTTTAAATGAGCGATCAAAATAAGAACATAAGTAAACATGTGACTATTTAGATAAACTTGACCTACAAGAACCGTCGATAACCTCTTTACCTTACCCTCCTCTATAAAAAATACGACAAGGAACCCTAGAAGTCGAAACGTCAACCCGAAATTTTGAAAACATTATAAATTAGTCATAATTGAACCTCGGGTTAGCAATAAAACTTTCGTAAGCTCATGTAAGACCCGAAAATAATTATATAACATATTATATTGTATATTGCTCGAGAAATAAACATATAATAATATATGGTAAGAACCTAACAATCTAATTGGATGAAAAGGTGTTAAATTATTTTATATTTGATTTTTATCTTTATAAATTCTTTGTCATACTAATTAATCACGAAATTTTGAGGACATCATTAAAAGAGCACTAGGAAGACTTACAACACCGGAGAATCTAAATCTAGTTGAAAGCTCATTTATTGTATACCAATCATACACGTTTTTTATATTTTTATTTTGTCCCATTTTTATATAATTAATTATTTAAAATATGTTCAATTATAATTTATTTATTATTTGTGAAAACGCACAATTACGCATTCCATAACACATTCATTAAGCACTCACAAATATATCAATTTAATTTAGGTTAAATCCTACTGTTAATTTGCAAAAATTATTAATTGAATCTTTATACTTTAATCTTATATTAATATCCAACTACTTTATAAATTTAATTCACCAATTAGATCATAGTAACTCTCAATACTTTATAAATTTTAAATTTTAATCATTACACAAATTTGGTGAATTATACGTAAAATAGAAAACTAATATTACATATCATATAATAATAATTTTACCGCATAAAATTTTGAAAATAACTTAATAAAATATCAGAACATTTTTTAGAATTGATAAAATACAACTAAAAACCCTAAGTAGAGTACAAAATTAAATCCACAACCTTCACATTTAAGTTTTAATTTAAACAAAGAAATACCAAATCAGTCGAATTATTTAATTAGTGCATTTGAAATACATGTGTCTCCATTATTTAAAAAGCAGAAGAAATCCCATTGATAACATTCACAAAATAAACAGTGGAGCTAAATGCATAAAGATTTAAGACATTATTCTAGGCAGAACACTTAAGAATATCCTTGACGACCACCATCGGTACTAAAACTATCAAACATCATGATGCAGCATCACAAAGTTGCTCGCATATCCTAAGCTCAAAGCTACAACGAAACCCCCTTCAGACATTGTTCTGCATTTCAAATACTTCACCAATACCACAGCTGCCACCACCAAGCGTGTATTCAATCATCCAATGCCATTTCAACCACTCATCATTCCCAACTTTTTATTTAGCAAATCAACTATGTACAAGCTATTAACTAGTTTTTAATTAGGGCCAAAGATGCACTCTAGGTGCTGGAGCCCTTGTATTGCCTTTGGCACAAAGCACAACCCTCATGTATGTGTACGAGTTTTTGGAAGTCATTTGTGTCTGTATAATAAAGCTTAGATCTACAGTCTCTAAAGTGCGGTCTAGTTTATCCATGAAACATGCAATTTCTTTATAAGAAAATATGCATTATTTCTTTTATGGTCCATGATGTTGAATGCTCAAATATTGAGGAGTTTGAGATGACCATTTCTTACCATTACAGGTATATAAAATGAGAAAATTATGCCTGTAGCCTTACAAGAAGGCATGTCTAGGAGCATCAGGCGTGCACCTGATCAAATGGACCTTGCCTGGAGGTGTCTAAGGCGTTTTTTGTTGAAAAATTCTAAGGCGCACGCCTTGACGACACTGGCAACATGAGAAAAAATTAAAGCCCAAACCAAGCTAATTTGCCAACATTAAGGCATAGAGACTTAATATGTTGACATAGTTTAGGTCACATTATGTCCAATAGATTAATGAGCTTGAGATTGTCACTAATAACACCTAGTTTCCAGCATGGGATACTAAGTCCCATCATCTTTTAGATCAAGCACGTTTTCGATATAAAAGATACCCATGCATGCATATAAATAACAAGCTTGTTCCAACATGATGAGCAGACAGGAAACAAAATCAAGTCCCCCACTAAGGGTTAACTACCAAAGGTAAATGTGTGGTTTGAAAGAGCCGCACTCACCTGAAATTATCAACCTACCTTAGCAGCAAGCAATTTGGAGTTAATCCACTTGCCTCTATAAAACATTGAGGCAAATTCAATCAATGCGACAACTAGAAAGAAAGAACCCCCAGGCTAACACTAGACAAAGGAGGAAAAGGAGAAAAAAGGGGTATTGCCCAGACAAGTGAACAACCTACCTCTTAGTCTCCTGTTCAAGAACACTCCCGTCAATACAACACAACTAGAACCCTTAGACCACATTCTTAGTGCATAAAATACTTGAAGCTGAGAGCCTCTCAGTATGGGCGCGAACGATTTCCGCCATGGTGATGCCTATCTGGACCAGAACCACCATCTCTGTAACTATCCCTGCGCCTGTCGCCACCACCTCCGTAGCCACCTTTACCACCTCTGTCAAATTTTACAAAAAAAAAAAAAAAACAAACAGAATTTATTTAGGAAAAGACAAGTTTACTTGGTATAAACAAGTGAGAAATTTTACGCAATCATTTTTGCTGTTTACTTCCACAGTGAAAAACACAAGGGGTAACCAAATATTGCCACAAGCAAACATACACAGATTTTCAAGACAAGAGAAGTAAAACATAGGCTGTTAACGATAACCAAAGGTGCTCATTTGAATATTTGGTTTCAAAAGGAAATGAAAGCAAATAAAACCTTAAAAGCAGGAATCCGACAGGGCAATATAAAATATAGACTGAGAAAACAATGCTCTATAGGCATCATATATTCATAAATAACATGGTGAAACAAAGCATCTAATTGCAATATAGATGAACTCAATCCAAGGAAAACCCCATTGGGACATCTCAATCACTTTGAGACAGGAAAAGGCATCTAAATGAAAAGGTTATAGTTAGGTAGTCAAGGGTTAAAATGATACCCATGATCATATACTTTGGGCGCAGTCTTCTCTGCCATAGCCACTCCGATTGCATAGCCTCTCATGACATGATCTGAGAGAAGATTCCACAAGGATGAGGTGAAATATTTAAGGCAACAAACTAAACAAAGAAGCTTGGTAGGTACTTACTGTGAAAGAAACCGCCAGCAGAGTGGGCAGCCTGAGGATCTTCATAAGACAAAACTGCATCACCTTTCTGGTTTCCTTTCTCATCTGTGTATATTTTAATATTCCATGGCCATTGATCTTTATAGCCACGCTTCTGCTTAATTCTTCCAACCTAAATAAGACATGAATTGTTAGAAACACCAGTGAGGATACAAAATTTTCATGCAAACTTAAAAAGGAAATTGTCAATAGAACCCCATACATAAAAACACCCTTAAGTCCATAAAAACATGGAACTAGAGAACAAAATAAGTTTCAAAGAATAATTATCATAAACCAAAAATACCATCTCTGAAAATAAAACAGAAACACCAGTATGAAGTAGACGACATAATCCCCATTAGACAGCACATGGATTTAAAGTATAAGATTTGGCCATTACTTGTCCAATGCCGCCAAAAAGGTCTCTTAATTCTTCAATAGTAACATCAGGTGGCAAATTTGTTATGTATATTCTTGAGTTGTCGCAAGAATCCCCACAGTTGCCGTCACACTGCTTGATCTTAGCTGGTGCTTCAACAGGAGGACCACCATAACCACCTCCCTGATTTCGAGGACCACCAGAACCATACCCACCGTCATATCCACCAGGAGGTCCACCACGACCACCAGTCCGTGCATCACTCAAACCCTCACCAGCATAGCCACCCACAGGGCCACCATAAGATGGAGGGTATGATGTAGGTCCACCAGTATAGCTTGTAGGTGGAGGGACTGAATCCATTCCATAATTTGCATTCCCACCATATGTATTAGGAGCAGGTGGATAATTCCCACCATAAGAATTGGGTGCTGGAGGAGGAACTTGACCATACCCACTATCTTCTACCCCTTGACTACTTCCATAAGAACCACCTCTACTACCACTGCTTCTATTATCATTGTTTCCACCTCTGCCTCCATCATAGTTGTTATTCCTACCACTATCATAACCACCTCTACCCCCATCTCTACCTCCACGATTACCGCCATATCCCCCACCACCACCTCTGCTATAACCACCACCAGTACTACCACTACCACGATCACCACCAGCACCCGCAGGAGATGGTGCACCGCATTTGTTACATTCAACTCTTCTTGCAAAGTTCAAGTTCCCACAGCTACATAAACATATGCCAGTTCAAATAAACACAAATCTAACAACTAACAGCAGTATCATAATATCAGCAACAAACCGAAACCTGAATATTTGACTAATTAACAATGCAAAATCCACAACGGAGAGGAAAACCTCCCCCCATAAGGAAATCAAAAGCAGTGGAAGATCGTTTACCTGGGGTTAGGGCAAAGCCAATCACCATCACGGCCGCTTCCACCACGGCCACCACCTCTTCCGCCGCCACCTCTTCCAGCACGCTCTCCTCCTTGATAACCTCCACCGCCTCCTGCAACATCAAGATCTCATTAATTAAACTAAGAACATAACAAGACCTTCAAATCGGATTAATCTCCCAAAAACCAATATCAAATTTGCGAGAAAACAAACACTCAACAACGCTACCCCACAAATCTAACAAAAAATATTAAGAACAAACAAAATTACCTCGATTTTGATAACCACCGCCATATCCTCCACCACCTCCTCTGCCGCCTCCACCTCGACCCCCATGACCTCCACTTCCACCTCGTCCGCCTCCACCATAACCCCCGCCGCCGCCTCCATAGCCTCCAGAAACGCCGTAACCACCTCCATATGAAGGCGGAGCAGCTTCGTCTCCGTCTTGACCGTACATCCTTTAATGATGTATCTAGGGCTTTTTTGTTTTGTTTGTGTCGTTCGTTTTAGGGGACAGAGAAAAAGAAAATTAAGAAATATTTAGGGTTCAATAAAATTAGAAAATGTGTGATGTTGGAATATATAAAGGACGGTAGATTATTTGCCTTGCCCGCTTCTTTCTTTTTGTGCGTGAGTCGCATCGCATACAATTCTCCAACACGTGTCACTCATAAGGCCTACTTAGATTTAATCTTGGCCAAATTGGTTTCGGGTTGCGCCTTAATAAATTTCTAGACTCGTTTAACATGTTTGAGCTTGAAAAATGAAGAAAAAATTTTGTCTAAATTTAGCTTAGAAAAAATATTAAGATCTATCCATATTAAAAATTGTATATTATTTTTTATTTAAAAATAAATTTAAAAAATATAATATATCAAATACATTAAAAATATTAAAATAAATATTTCTCAACACATTATAAATACATTATAAAAATTCTTTATATTTAAATAACATTAAAATAGTTGCAACTTAGCAAGCAAATGCTTCTAAAATTGTAGCAAAATTATTAATAAAATAAAAATTATACAATACTCAAATAATAACAATATAATAGCAAAACAATATCAAAATGGTAGGAAATAATAGCAAAACAGTAGTAAAACAATAGAAAACAACAGTGAAAAAATTTTAGACAAATTTAGGCAAACTACTCGAGGTCCAGCCCGTTTAGAAAACATGCTTTATTTTTTGTTCATGCTTATGTTTCGGAGTTATATTTTATCCAGAACCTTTTACTTTTCGGGCGGACCTTTGGGTCTAGACGAGTGGCCCAACCCATAATCAAGTCAAGACCTACTTCCTCTAATTTTTTGTAACACTAATAATTTATTTTATTATAAACGAGCAACACGAACAAAAAAAAAAGCTATAAGATTGAAGTCAATCCAAGGCCTACGGAGGAAAGAAACTATGTATAAAATCAAAATAGTGCTCTCTCTTAACCAGCAACAACAACAACAACCTCCACAAGGTAGAATGATCATGATTAGGCTAGCATCAGTCCAAGCTAAAAGCTATGTCATTCTGCAGACTTACCCATCCATTGACAGTGCTTGGATATAGTTATCGGATAAATAAAAAGATTTAAGTATAATAGTGTCCCTTGTAATTAGACTTGTCCATGGGTCGGGCGGCCCGGCCCGGCCCGACGGTCCACCCGAAATATGGGAGGGTTCAGGTAAAAATAGAAGCCCGAAATATGGGCTTGGGCAAAAAAATGAGGCCCGTTTTAAAAATGGGCGGGCTCAAAGCTAAACTTTTTGGCCCAAACCACCTTGACAAACTGAATATAATAAATATATTTTTTTATTTTTAAAATACTTTAAAAATATTTTTTTAAAAATATTTTTTTGTGTTTATTAAAAATTGGGCCGGGCTCGAGCTTATTATTTTTTTCCCGGGTCGGGCCTGGGCAAAATTTTAGGCCCATATTTCGGGTCGGGCCCTGGCCTAAGAGTCGGGCCGAAATTTTTTCCGGGCCCGGCCCAGCCTATGGACAAGTCTACTTGTAATCACAATCCAATAGGAGAATATTAAAGTCCAAAATCTAGAAATCCGATCTGATTGCCGGGTCTGAGTTATGAGATGTTATGATCATCGATTTAATAAAATTTAAAACATCATGTAACATATTAACATTTAAATACATAATTAAATGGCATTCATGTATATAAAGTAATACACAATCATTTTTGGGCCCTACTTAATCTTACAAAAACTCTTTTATTAACCCGAACATGAAATATGACTAAATTGTGAAGTTTGGAAAATCTCGAACTAACGTGACGACATCATGTTGTTCACGTCGCAAGTCAATGAGTTACATCGTGATGTTAAACATCTCCACGTCGCGACTCCACTCACTCTCAGACAAGGTTGCGATGTCAAAATCTCCTAGTCACAACATTGCCCTTGTTTTGACAAAATGCACATTTGATATTAATTCAATTACCTTCAAACCAACCTTAAACACTACCATACAATCATTCACCAAATAAAAACTATTTTACCATGCCAAACTAACACAATTCAAGCTTGAAGACATTCCACCAAATTATTTAGTACCTTGTAAATTCAACCATTCATCACTTAAGCCTATTTAATCCCAAATATCCACATAACTATGTCAACCATGTTCAATCAAGCTCAATGTATACATATATATGCAATTCAATTGTCAAAAACCTACATGAACTTGAAATGGACCAAAACAATCATACACAAAATGTATAAGTCAAGCAAGACCATCAAACATGCCAATTCTAGTTATGCACCAACTTAGCTATTTTACTTATTTACCATCTTTAATATACCAAGATCAAATAGATTCATATTCCTTGTTTCTAAAGACACCAAACATTGCTAAATCAAGCATTACTAAACCACATGCCATGCTTAACATTCAAAATCATCATTTTCCATAATCATCACAAAATTGACTATCAAGTTAAATTGGATGCAACATTATAAAGTTGTACCACGCCATCACTTTCAAGTGATGACGTGGTATAATTTTATAGTGTCTCAACAAACTTTTTATATTTTCAAGTTTAGGATCCAAAATGGACTTAGTTATCAAGTTTAGGGACTAAAAATTATATTATGGCTTTAAAACAGCCTTAACAAATCATTTTATTTATTTTTGAATAAATAACTATTATTAATAGGAACCATGAAAAAAATACAAAGACAAGGCACATAATACAAATAATAAATAAATCACTACCAACTAATGTACAAATGTCATGCCTACAAAGTAATCTAAAAACAAAAGAACAAATTGACAATAATTGCAACACTGGAATAATTTAGAAACAAACCAAAGATGCAACTTGATCAGATCATTGAAATTTACATCCTAGCCTTGTCATCATCAAATCAACCTGACATCAACACCAATCAACCAAGAAAAAACTTCCAAAAGCTCAAAGAGACTTATTGCATAAGTGATGCACAAAAGGTCAAGTCTCGAGGGATTTATCATTTTGATCATCTTAAATCTATCACCATTGTTATGATCTATCATGATAAAGCCCATTGAGAACAATTCCTAATAGATCTGGAGGCACCATTATATTGACAAATCTCACATATATGCCAGAATATGCCTCAAAATTAAAAGTACAAATAAAACCGCCTTTGCTTTCGAACAAAACAAAGTAGACAAAACAAAAACCACGAAAAATATGGACAAAATAAAACTAAAAAATGTGGACAAAACCACAATGATGTGGACTGAAATTAAAAACAAAATAAACTTACGAGAAAAACGTTAGAAAAACTGTGACCAGCAATCAACTTGAAGGTCTAGAGTTTTCTATGAATAAAGTAAACTCCGCTAATAAGAAATTAATTGAATTAACTTACCTTATAATTAAATAAAAAATAAAGAATGGATTAAACTAGAAAAAAAAAAACCAAAAAAAAGTTATTATTGTTTAAAAGATATTTATTTTTCAGGATATTTTTAAAAAGTGAATATTTTATTTTATGTTTTATATTATCTTCGATTCTTTTCAATATATATTTTTATTTAATGTTTATTTTAATTTTAATTATTATTAATTTATATTTTAAATTTAATAAAATATTAAATTATTTAGTCTAACTGGTTAAATTGAAATTTTGAAAATTTAATAGATTCAATTGATGGGAACTAAGCTCTACATGGGAGCGCTCCCTAAAACTCCAGCCGATTTTTCGAGGGTTTTAGGGAGGTGCTCTTTACAAAGAGCTTTCTGTTAGCTCCCCTTAAATGTTAATAGAAAAAATGTGAAAGGAAAATTTTATTTTTTAGTACTTGAATTTTGTTTTAATTTTCAATTTGATACTTAAGTTCTTTTTCTTTTTATCCAAGTTGGTAATCAAATTTGATTTCTGACACATATTTAGATCCATTTTCTTAACATCATTAAAATAAAATGACATGCAAACTAATATATAAAACAAAATATAATATGTTTAATTTGTAATTGAATATTATTTAGGATTGAAAATTAATTCTTGGACGTAATTATAAAATATTTTAAGTATTGCTAAAAGGACTGATTTAGCAAAGGTCACTCTCCCTGCCACCGAAAGTAGGCTTGCATTCCAACCGCTCAATCTATTGCGAACCTTTACAATAATAAACTGAAAAATGCTTTTGGTTAACTCTTTTGTGGCATAAATGAGCCACTAAATACGTGCCCATGTCATCAACTCGATTGAAATTAAGAACACTACAAATAGGTCAACTTTTTCCTCCTTCACATTAACTGAGAAATATATATTAGTTTTAGAATAACTCACTTTACGGCCTAAAGACTGGCAAAATTATTTCAGAATATTGTTCACCACTTGAGCTTGGTCTAAATATGCTTTACAAAAAAGAACAAGATCGTCAGAGAAAAAGAGATGAGAAAGGGAGAGACTATTCCTTGCAAATTTAATCGGATATCATTAATTACATTCCACTGAGTTATAAATGCTCTAGCCTAATTGTTCCATACCAAAAACAAAGAGACATGGTGAGATGGGGTCCTCTTGTCGAATGTCAGGCGACGAAGTAAATTCATCAGTTAAGCACCCATTCCACAAGATCTGCATATTGATAATAGTTCGCACCATATCAATTGAAATACCAACATCAAAGAGAGAATCCTCCAAAGAATCCCATCTAAGTATGTCACAGGCTTTCTCCAAGTCAAATTTAATAGCCATCTGACGATCATTACCTTTATGAGTTCTCATCGAGTGGATCATTTCATGGGCAATAATGATATTATTAGTGATGGTTCTCCCAGGAACAAAGCTAACTTGATTAGGACCAATCAATCTTGGCATAACCACCTTAACCTTGTTTACCATGAGTGTAATGACCCAAAATTCACGGACATCGGAAAAGTACAATATCGGGCCTCCGTCTTAGTAAATTGAGTTCGACAATAATTATTAGAAATATTTACTAGACTAGTGGTGTGTTTAATTAGGTTTTAGATAGGTGAATTTAGTTTAATTAGGAGTAATTAGCAAAAAGGATTAAATTGCAATAGAGGTAGAAGTTTAATTATAGATTAAAGAAAAGTTAAAAGGACTAAAAGGCAAATAAAGTAATTGCAAAGATTGAGGCGGTTTAAGTGTAAAATATCAAGGATGTTTTATTAGTTAAAATATATATTATATATATATATATATATATATATTCTTAATAAATAAGTAAATAATATATTTATTATATTATATTATATTATTATATAAAATAAATAAATATTTTGACAAATGACAATTGTATGGTGATGATAATATATATGTGTAAAAAGTACATGCATACACTTGTAAAATATATATAATTGTTATTGTTTAAGAAATTATTATTATTATATTACATTATTATAATATTATAGTAGTTAAATAAAAACAAAACGTAAAATAAAATAAAGTAAAAGAAAGAAACAAAACAGAAAAGAAACAGAATAGCATTCGAAAACAGAACAGAGAAAGAAGAAAAAGGGAAAATAGGGTTTCTAAAGCTTGGAATTTAATTTGGTAAGTCAATATAGCTCTTTTTCTTAATTTTAATGTTTTAGAAGTTTTAAAACAAGGTTTTGATGGAATCAAGTTGATATTTTGTAAGTTCATAGGTTTTCAAGTATAGTTTATGTTGAATAAATTGTTGAATTAGGGGTTTAATTGAATGGATTTTAAGTTAGAATTAATAAATGGATTAAATTGTAAAAGAAACTATAAGTTTTATGTTTTAGGGACTGAATTGAGGGAAATTCGAAATTAGGAAAATATGCTGAAATTTTGATAGTTAAATTTGAGTTTGGATGAAATTTGAATAGAAATTGAGTGTGAATTGAATTAGGAAAGTAAGTGAATTTAGTTAGGATTAAATTGAGAATAAGGAAGAAATTGAATAGAAATTCAATTATTTATCATAATTAGTGTTGTAATTAATAGTATAGATTATTATTATTTTCGTAGCTAACAAAGAACCCGAGGCATCAGCATCAAAAGGAAAGGAGAAAGCTATCGAGGACTAAAACGGGAGATTTACGGTTTGTATTACTATAATTCAAGTTATTTATTATTAAATGTTAAATTTTAATTTATGTGTTTGGTAAATAAAATACGAGGTAAGTATTATTATTATTATGAGTGGGAATTAAATTGAATAGTTGATATGAATTAATACTTGAATTGTTTGTTGATTGAAAGTGGGAAATGAATTTGAATCGAATTGTGAATGGTATTAAATTGTATGGAAGTGTTTCGAGTTGTGAAAATGTGTGAATTTGTGGATTAATTATTGATTGAAAGGTGGAAAAATGATTGAATTGAAAATGTGAGAAATTGTGATTGAATTGAGATTATATTAATGTGATTTAAATACCCTATTAACTAGTCGGGTTGAGTCGGATATAGTTGGCATGCCATAGGATTGGAAGAGTTTAGAGATACTTCGACCTCGAGTCGATGAGACACTGGGTGTCACTATATTTCTTCGGATAGATTCGATGAGGTACTGGGTACCAACTTACTTCGGCTTGGCCGATGAGACACTGGGTGTCAACTATTGCTTCGAACTATCCGATGAGGCACTGGGTGCCATACTGGTGTGTTTGGTTGGATCCGTGTATCCGCCAAAGTCCGAGTTTTGTTAATAGGGTAATTAATGAAATGATAAACCGAACGAGTTGATCAAACGAGCTACTGAAGTGAAATGAAAAAGTTGAATTGTGAATTGCAATGTGATATGAGATTGAGAAATGAACCTAAGATTCATGATATATCCAAATTTAAATTGTGGATGTATGATATTAGTTGATGATTTGTTATTATTGAAATATGGAATTTGAATTTAAATTTGTATATACGATTTATGCATTATATGTTTATTATTGTTATAATTTGATTTATGGTAATACCACTGAGTATGAAATACTCAGCGTACGGTTGTTTCCGTGCGCAGGTCGATAGAAGTCAAAGGTCCCGGTTCAGCATCCAGATTAATCCCGGCTTCAGCATAATTTTGGTGATGTATATTTTCTTTTGGTAATGTGGCATGTACATAGGATGTATATAAAGGTTATTATGTTTTAATATAAATGGTTAAAAATGTTAGTATTAGAAGTTTATGAATTATAATGAAAGAAGTTTACCTATTTTTATTTAATTAGTACATTGTTAAATTTAAATTGATATTATGTTGATTGAGTTTGATTAGAAGGAATTTAGAATAGGAAATGAGAATGTGACATGAACTGGTTGATTTGATTATATTTGAAAATGAAATGGTTTTAAATTGCAGGGGGTTTTATGTAAAAATAAGCTGAAATGCTGCCGAAATTTATATAAAAAAAATGAAGTCCATTGGTAAACAAACATATGAATTTATGATTTATTCTAATATGTTGGTTATTTATTTAAGAATTATTTGTAAATCGTTTGATATGTCCGGTAATACCTCGTAACCCTGTTCCGGCGACGGTCTGGGGTTAGGGGTGTTACAATGAGCTTAATGACAATTTTATAGAGAACGACGAACTTTTGCAACATAATTGTAGTGAAACCGTGCCATGATGGTAGTGGCGGTGGGGGAAGCAGAAAAGGAAGGTGGTAAATTTTGAGAATCAAAATTGAGATCATTTGTAAATTTTGAGCGTTATTTTTTTTTAATTAGGACTAAATTGATATAATATGTAAAAGTTGAACGGTAAATTTGTTATTATATCAATTTTTTAATTACCATGTCACCCTCCCGTTAGTGCAATTAACGAAAATGGATAAAAAAACAATTTCAATTAGTTGAGTGACCAAATTTTTTTAAAAAAAATTATAGTTGGATGACCAAAAAGAAACAAACTCGTAATTGGGTGTTCAAATTTTTTTAAAAAAAAACATAATTTGGTGACCACAAAAGAAAATGGCCCATGTTTGTATGACATGTGGTGTTTACCCTTTATTAATTTCACCGTATTTTTAAATGAAAATATTTATTTGATATTTATATAACAACAAAATTTTGTGTTTTATCATTGTTAACAATTGTACTTATATTTTTAAATCTAAAAATAAAACTTAATTCCTTTCAAGTAAAAAAAAAAAAAGAGAACTAAATTCAAATATATAAAGAATACAAATGTCATATTTTATCTTTGGGGAAACTATCTAGATAGTCACCCGAGTTTATCGGTGCTCTTATTTTGGTCACATATTTTAAAAATTTGTCATTTTAGTCACTCTAGTTAGATAATTTGTCAATCTTAGTCACTCTGTCGTTAAACACATATGGTCACCAGATGGAATGCTTACGTGGCAGTCTTTTGAATGGTATAATAACAAATTTAACCCTTAACAGTTTGAATATTATGTTAATTTGGTCCTAATTCTAAAAAATTCAACATTTTTTACCCACACCGTTTGCAAATTCTGTCAATTCAATCCTGGTTCTAAAATTAATATATATAAATATAAAGCTTCAAAAACTTAAAATTTATTATAAAAATACATAAAATTTAAATTAAAAAACATATAAAAATACATTAGTAGTATACTTTTTTATTCCACAAACAAACATAAAAAATTGTCATGGGTTTCTTTTTTTAAAAAGATTTTTTTAATATTTTACTATACCCTTACAGGAAATTTGTCAACCCGTCTAGCCCTACTTGTGGAGTCTAAAAACTCCACTAATAGTGCATCAAATAATTTTCTATTATAATAAATATAAAAATGGAAACCCAGGAAAAAAAATCTGAAATTTTAAAGGCTAGTTTAGCGTTGCTTTTAAAAAATTCGGTTTAAAATTTAAGTGTTTAGTATTGCTATCAAAGAATATTTTTCAAAAATAAAATGTTTATTTTAGACATGATATAATAAACTACAAAACAAGCTTTTAAACACGGTTTGAATTTATTATATTACAATATTTCAATAAAATGTAAAAATAATTTATTGCAACTCATTATTAATATTTTGATATATGAAATACAAATTTTAAATTTTAAAGTAATTAATATTAATTATTTGTAAATTCAATTTGAATATATAAATTATATTTTAATCATTACAAATTTAAATATATAATTTATATATTTAAAATAAATTTGAATAAAAAATAATTTTATCCAATATAAATATTTAATAAAATACATTGAATTATAAATAATGATTAAAAATATTATTTGACCCAAAGGCCTTTCCGAAAAGCGTGAGAGTTTGAGTAAAAATATAAGCCCAAAAAATGTGTTTGGGCAAAAAAAGGCATGTTTAAAAAATGGACCAGGCCTCAAGTAAGATTTTTTTTCTTGCCCGACCTGAATTAGCAAAAAGACAAAAAAATGTTATTTTTTGCTGTTTTGTTGCTATTTTCTTGCTGTTTTCTCACTATTTTGCTACTATTTCACTATTATGTTACTATTATTTTATTGTTATTGTTTTGATATTGTATAACTCTTGTTTTGTTGTTAATTTTGTTACTATTTTAGAGTCACTTGCTTGTTAAGTTACACATATCTTAGTGTTATTTAAGTACAAATATTTTTTTAATTTATTTTCAATTTGCTAGGAAACATTTATTCTAATGTTTTTAGTATTTTTTATGTATTATATTTTTAAAATTTTTATATAAAAAATTAATTCGACCAGGCCGGGTCCAGGTTTTAACATTTTATACGGGTCGGGCTTGGACAAAATTTTTAACTCATTTTTCAGGTCAAGATAGACCTGGGCCTAGCAAATGGGCATAATTTTTTGGTAAGGCTTGACTCGGACCATGGACAGGTCTACCAAAAGCACTTCTCAAGCGCAAAAGTTAGAAGAATGTTTTTTTTTTTTAGGTTTAAAAGTATTTTTTACTTCAAAAATAGTTTGTTTAGCCTCGTTTATGGTTCCAAAAGTACTTTTGAAAAACAATAGTAAATACATCCTAGGTGAACTCTATAGCTCTACCATTGACAACATGGCACTCGATGAAGCTTTAAGGTCAGCCCCCGCTTCCTCAGTCGTGGCATCCTCCGTTAGTCCAATCCCTTCGGCATTTTTTTTATAAAAATTAAATAAAAAATTAATTAATTATAAAAATAGGTTGGAGGACAATATTTACGAAAATGAGTTATTTGCTACCGTAACTAAGGTGATGTATGATACTTTGACGGCATCACTCTCCTTTTTCAATCAATCATCACACAATTATTAAACTTTAAAAAAATAATTTTTTAATATTATCGTTGTGTCAAACGATACTCATGTATATTTTTAAAAATACCCGTAAAAATACGGGTATAATGGGCGGTATTATTGACCAAAGGACGTTAGTATGAAAGTGGACAGAGATCCGACAAGTACTAATTATCTCGTGCCAAGGTTATTTTTTTTTTCTTTTCTTTTTTAGTGAAAAGGTAAAATAAATTGATTGGGTGGTATTAGCGACATGAAGTTCCACGCCTTTAGGACTTGTACTACTTGTACAATCTATCATCACTCAACTTTTAGTGGCCTCCACTCTTCAATCTTATCTACCTTCTTCGTCGTCTCTGTTGCCTATCCTGTGCTGTTCCAGATGGTCATGAAAGCCGAGCTTGTCTTCATCCCAATGCCTCTAATGGGCCATTTCGTATCTATGGTCCAACTGGCTAAGCTTTTGCTTGATCTCCATCCCAATCTCTCCATTACTGTTCTCATGATAAAACTAAACCCCGATGCAAAACTCGCTGCCTACGTCCACTCTCTCACTGCCACTCGCATGAAATTCATCGACCTCCCTCCACCTGAAACCCGCGAAGATGAATCTCCCTCCAATTTTGTCACTACTTTATTGCAAACCCATGGACCGTTAGTGAAACAGGCTGCCACCAACATAGTTCAGTACTCCACCTCTGTGCTCGACTCGCCTCGCCTCGCCGGGTTTGTTCTCGACATGTTTTTAACTCCTTTCATTGATTTGGGTAACGAGTTGAGTGTTCCGAGTTATGTTTTTTACACATCGGGTGCAGCTTTTCTCGGCTTTCAATTTTATATACTAGACCTTCACGATGAGCAAAATGTTAACATCCTTGAGTTAGAGGACTCGGACACTGAGTTCACCATACCCTCCTATCTCAACCCTGTGTCATCTAATCTCTTTCCCTCTGTTATGCTCAAGCCTGAATCTCTTCCTATGGTGATTACCTTGACAAGAGGGCTAAGAAAGGCCAAGGGTATAATGATAAACACGTTTTGGGAGCTCGAATCCCATGCAATCAGTTCCCTATCTGATGCTAGTGCTCTACCCGTTTATCCAGTGGGACCTTTATTGAATCTCGAGAGTGAAAGTGAGGTCCATCAGAGTTCTGATATCATGAAATGGCTGGATGAACAACCGCCGTCATCGGTTGTGTTTCTCTGCTTCGGGAGCTGGGGCAGCTTCAATGGGGATCAAGTGAAAGAGATTGCTTTCGCGCTAGAGCAGAGTGGGCACCGGTTCTTGTGGTCATTACGCCAACCCCCACACCCATCCAAGGGCCCGAGGGCAAGCCCAACTGACTACGATGATGCATCGGAGGTTCTGCCAGAAGGGTTCTTAGATCGAACGCGTGGCATAGGTAAGATCATTGGTTGGGCACCGCAAGTGGCGATTTTGGGCCACCCAGCGACTGGAGGGTTCGTATCGCATTGTGGGTGGAACTCGACGCTGGAGAGTATATGGTTCGGAGTTCCCATAGCGGCGTGGCCAGTTTACGCAGAACAACAACTGAATGCGTTTGAATTGGTGATGGAGTTGGGATTAGCAGTGGAAATTAAAATGGATTATAAGAGAGATGGTATGGATAGCGGTGAAATTGAAATCGTGAGTGCCAAAACGATAGAGAAAGGAATAAGGAGCGTGATGGAAGAGGGCAGTGATGTTAGGAAAAGGGTAAAAGAGATGAGTGAAAAGAGTAGGAAAGCCTTGATGAATGCTGGATCTTCACACTCTACGTTACGTGGTTTGGTCGATGATGTGATGTTTGACATCCATCCATGAAATATGATTAAGAAAACGATGTGCTATGTCTCTTAGTTTCAAGACTCATACTCTTGTTCTCCTATCTTATATTTATAGAAATTGGTGTTGTTATTATATATTACTTAGTACTTATGAAACTGTTTTTTCGTCGATGCAAGAGTACTTTTATTGCATATGAAATATTGGCTGAGTGCAAATGGAACTCAGAGGCATAATATAATCATTAACAAGTCACCATTCTTGATACACATTTAGACTTCTCTCTTGACACCCCCACTACAAAAACTTTTAAGTGCATTATGCCTATAAACCCAACTTCATCAAAAAAAGTGATAAAATATGTCACATATTCTGATTTCACATCACCTCTACCTTGTGTTATTTCCACAACTACAACTACTTGTGCTGATGATAAATGAAATCTATGAACTATCCATGCGACTCAGGCCGATGAGATTCCCGCCAACAATTCTTTGGATCCTACCAAGTGTCCTGGAATGCATTGCTTGATCTCTTCAAAAGCACACTGTTTCTGAATCAAGATCTCCAGCAAACTGCACACACAGCAGGAGCTATATAAGGAATGTTTTCATAAGCACAAGCAGGAACTAGAATAATTAATGAGTTCTCATACCTTAAAAACCAATTGAGGAGTAGGGAGGGATTTGTGTTTATAGGGAAGGGAACCAACTCAAGAATTACCTGGTGAGCCTTATTTGCAAAATGCATGCCTTGAAGAAGCAGTGCCTCTCCACACCCCAAGGCCTTCCGAGCTCATATCTTGCAAGTTCTCTTCACCACCTGTACTTTCTCTCTCCCTCCAAACCTCCAGCCTAGATGTTTAAATCCCTTCTCTTTGAGGAGTCCGTAAAGCATGCCCCACTCACCTCTACTACACTTTCAAGGTCTGTCTCCCTCAAATACTATGGAAATCATCAATCTTCCCACCAAGGAGTCAAAGGAATTCAAAGAGCCTGAAGATATCGCGGACCCCCTCAAGGCCCTCTTTCAGCAGCACTAGCGCTTAGACATCACCTACACTAATCTGTGTCGTTTTATCCTCAATTTACTTTGGAGTTTCTTCCCTTCAATGAGTCAAAAGAGTTTGAAGAATCCACAAAGCTACCTCTAGGGCCTCCTCATCATCCTCTTTGAGCTCCTAGGTTGCGTCTCACACCTAGGTAACTCTGATCCCTTTCCATTCTTTGTTATTAACTCTATTTGCCACCTTCCTTCCCCATGATTCAAGCATTACCTCGTCTTGAGTACAAACGCTCTCCCTGTTGCAATCCTTGAACTTTTCCGCTCGCAAAATTTGGTTATTTCATTAATAACCAAACTCAAGATACCATGCCTAAAAAAGGCAACAAAGAGTACCCCTTGATGTGATACTCTACCCCAATGTGGGAGAAAGCTAAGCTCTATTCAAGAAGGTTTGCACTAACTCCAAAACCCCCCAACCTAAAAAGAAACGGCGAACCATTAGACCACCAATACTCCCTTTCCCGCCAAATCTCCTCCATCGTTCAAGCCGCCACGGACTGTACTCGTGAGCTCGACCGGGAGTTTGAGCTTGGAATCCGATGGTGAACTTTTACTACGGGTTTTCGTAGGAATTGGCCTAGGGTTCGTGTTTTCTTTTACTTCTCATTCTAGTATTGAATTTTCTTTTTGTTTGAGGATTTTGTGGATGTGGTTGCAGTGCAGGTAACGGATGAATGGTTTTCCACTGAAGAAATTTTGCTGTAAGTAAGATTAGGCCGAATATCAATTTTACTTATTTTTCTTGAGTAATTTGATAAAAAGAATTGTGTGATTGGCTATGATATAAAAGATTAATTCAAATCTTATTCTTTAATTTGAAAGTAAAATCATGCATTTTAATTTACATCTTTAAACGTTTTATATTTTTGTGTTTTATTTTTCAATTTTTTAGAATTTAGATTAAAATTATGCCAAGGTTGTGGGTAAAATTGTTACTTTTTTTAAATTAAGATCAAATTGACAAAATATGCAAAGTATTAAGAGTTAAATTTATCATTATAGCAAACTAATGACTAGACCAAAAGTATTTAAGAGTAAATTGAGTTTTTATTACCAATAAAAACAACATCCCTATCTTTCAATAGGAATACTACCATATTGTAGGAGTTTTACGGAAAAAAAGAAGAGGTAAAAACTCCTCATCAAATCTGAACCGATGACCTATTCCTTACCATGACATTTTGAGTTAAAAGAGGGGTTCGATTCAATTACTGAATGAATCAATAGATGGATAAGATCTATATATATATATGTATATATATGCAGTAGACTCATAATGGCTAGTAACTAAAATTAACAACTCATGTGAGAGAAACGACTAAAATAATAAACTTTTTAAATAAACGATAAAAATAAATGACCACCTGAGTAAATCTGACGTACAGGAGCGAGACGATAATCTCTTTACCTAACATCTTCTACATCAACTTTATAAATTCTTTATCCTACTAATTAATCACCCAAATTTGAAGACATTTGTAGCATATTTATAATACCGAAGAATATGAATCTAGTTGAAAGCCCATTCATTGTACACCAATCATATATTATATAATTATTCATTTATGAATTCTTTACCATTTGTGAACACGTACAGTCACAAAAGTTAAATTCTACTGTTAATCCTTTTATTTTACATTTATTTTTATACTCTAATTCAATTATTATTAATGTCCATCTAATTTATAAATCAGATTTTAAAATTAATCCCGACCAACATATTAACACTGTTTAGTTAAATTTAATCACTCATATTATACACAGATTGTAAATTTAATTCATTTTAAATCTCAATTCTTTTCAAATTTTAGATTTTTATTTATTACACAATCTAATATAATTTTAGTACATAAAATTTTGAACATAACTTGATAAATAAATTTATTATTTGATAAGAACAATTTTAAAAAAATTAATAAATGCAATTAAATATACTGAACTAATGTACAAAATTACATCCACAACCTTCACATTTAAATTTTAATTTAAACAAATTTAAACAAAGATAAATCAAATAATCAGTCGAATTATTCAATTAGTTCATTTGAAGTACCTGTGTCTCCATTATTTAAAAAGCAGCAGCAATCCCATTGATAAATTTGGAACATTGTGCCTCAACAAAATAAACAGTGGAGCTAAATGCATAAAGATTTAAGATATTCTAGACAGAACACTTGAGAATATCCTTGACGACCACCATCTGTACTAAAACTATCAAACAACAACATGCAGCATCACAAGTTGCTGCCATATCCCAAGCTCAAAGCTACAACAAAACCAGATCATGAAGGCATGGCACAACCCTCCAGCCATTGTTCTGCATTTCAAATACTTCACCAATACCACAGCTGCCACCACCAAGCGTATATTCAATCATCCAATGCCGTTTCAACCACTCATCATTCCCAACTTCTTATTTAGCAAATCAACTATGTACAAAGCCATTAACTCGTTTTTAATTAGGGCAAAAGATGCACTCTAGGTGCTAGAACCCTTGTATTGCCTTTGGCACAAAGCACAACCCTCATGAAAGTGTATGAGTTTTTGGAAGTCATGTGTGTCTGCATAATAAAGCTTAGGATCTACAGTCTCTAAAGTGCGGTCTAGTTTATCCATGAAACATGCAATTTCTTTATTAGTCAATATGCATTATTCCTTTATGGTCCATGATGTTGAATGCTCAAGTATTGAGTTTGAGATGGATAAATTTCTTACTATTAGAGATATATAAAATGAAAAATCAGAAAATTATGCCTATAGCCCTACAAGAAGGCATGGCTAGGCGCATCAGGCATGCACCTGATCAAATGGACCTAGCCTGGAAGTGTCTTGAGGCGTTTTTTGTTGGATAATGATAAGGCACATGGCGCACACCTTGACAACACTGGCAACATGACAAATTTCAAGCCCAAACCAAGCTAATTTGACAACATTAAGGCATAAAGACTTAATATAAGAGATACCCATGCATGCATATAAATAACAAGCTTGTTCCACCATGATGAGCAGACAGGAAACAAAATCAAGTCCACCATCAAGGGCTAACTACCAAACAAAAAGGGTAAATGTGTGATTTGAAAGAGCCGCACTCACCTGAAATTATCAACCTACCTTAGCAGCAAGCAATTTGGAGTTAATCCACTTGCCTCTATAAAAGATTGACACAAATTCAATCAATGCGACAACTAGAAAGAAAGAACCCCCAGCAAACAGTAGACAAAGGAGGAAAAGGAGAAAAAAGGGGTATTGCCCAGACAAGTGAACAACCTACCTCTTAGTCTCCTGTTCAAGAACAATGCCGTCAATGCAACACAACTAGAACCCTTAGACCACATTCCTAGTGCATAAAATACTTGAAGCTGAGAGCCTCTCAGTATGGGCGCGAACGATTTCCGCCATGGAGATGCCTATCTGGCCCAGAACCACCATCTCTGTAACTATCCCTGCGCCTGTCGCCACCACCTCCGTAGCCACCTTTACCACCTCTGTCAAATTTAAAAAAAAAAAAGAATTTATTTAGGAAAAGAACAAGTTTACTTGGTATAAACACAAGTGAGATATTTTAGGCAATCATTTTTGCTGTTTACTTCCACAGTGACAAACAAAAGGAGTGACCAAGTATTACCATAAGCAAACCATACACAAGATGAGCAGTAAGACATAGGCTGTCAATGATAACCAAAGGTGCTCATTTGAATATTTGGTTTCAAAAGGAAATGAAAGCAAGTAAAACCTTAAAAGCAGGAATCCGACATGGCAATATAAAATATAGACAGAAAAAAATGCTTTATACGCGTCATATTTTCATAAATAACATGGAAAAACAAAGCATCTAATTGCAATATAGATGAACTCAATCCAAAGAAAACCTCAATGGGACATCTCAATCACTTCGAGATAAGAAAAGGCATCTAAATGAAAAGGTTATAGTTAGGTAGTCAAAGGTTAAAATGATACCCATGATCATGTACTTTGAGCGCAGTCTTCTCTGCCATAGCCACGCCGATCGTATAGCCTCTCATGACATGATCTGAGAGAAGATTCCACAAGGATGAGGTAAAATATTTAAGGCAACAAACTAAACTAAGAAGTTTGTAGGTACTTACTGTTAAAGAAACCGCCAGCAGAGTGGGCAGCCTGAGGATCTTCGTAAGACAAAACTGCATCACCTTTCTGGTTTCCTTTATCATCTGTGTATATTTTAATATTCCACGGCCATTGATCTTTATAGCCACGCTTCTGCTTAATTCTTCCAACCTAAACAAGATGTGAATTGTTAGAAACACCAGTGAGGATAAAAAAATATTCATGCAAAATAAAAAAAGAATTTGTCAATAGAACCACGTACATAAAACACCCCCAAGTCCATGAAAACATGGAACTAGAGAACAAAATAAGTTTCAAAGGATAATTATCATAAACCAAAAATACCATATCTGAAAATAAAACAGAAACACCGGTACGAAGTAGACGACATAATTCCCATTAGACAGCACATGGATTTAAAGTATAAGATTCAGCCATTACTTGTCCAATGCCGCCAAAAAGGTCTCTTAATTCTTCAATAGTGACATCAGGTGGCAAATTTGTTATGTATATTCTTGAGTTATCACAAGAATCCCCACAGTTGCCGTCACACTGCTTGATCTTAGCCGGTGCTTCAACAGGAGGACCACCATAACCACCTCCCTGATTTCGAGGACCACCAGAACCATACCCACCAGGAGGTCCACCACGACCACCAGTCCTCACATCACTCAAACCCTCACCAGCATAACCACCCACAGGGCCACCATAAGATGGAGGGTATGATGTAGGTCCACCAGTATAGCTCGTAGGTGGAGGGACTGAGTCCATTCCATAATTTGCATTCCCACCATATGTATTAGGAGCAGGTGGATAATTCCCACCATAAGAATTGGGTGCTGGAGGAGGAACTTGACCATACCCACTATCTTCTCCCCCTTGACTACTTCCATAAGAACCACCTCTACTACCACTGCTTCTATTATCATTATTTCCCCCTCTGCCTCCATCATAGTTATTATTCCTCGCACCATCATAACCACCTCTACCCCCATCTCTACCTCCGCGATTACCGCCATATCCCCCACCACCACCTCCTCTGCTATAACCACCACTAGTACTACCACTACCACGATCACCACCAGCACCCGCAGGAGATGGTGCACCGCATTTGTTACATTCAACTCTTCTTGCAAAGTTCAAGTTCCCACAGCTACATAGACATATGCCAGTTTAAATAAACATAAATCTAACAACTAACAGTAGTATCAAAATATCAGCAAACCGACACGTGAATATTAGACTAATGAACAACGCAAAATCCACAACGGAGAGGAAAACCTCCCCCCATAAGTAAATCAAAAGCAGTGGAAGATCGTTTACCTGGGGTTAGGGCAAAGCCAATCACCATCACGTCCGCTTCCACCACGACCACCACCTCTTCCGCCGCCACCTCTGCCAGCACGCTCTCCTCCTTGATAGCCTCCACCGCCTCCTGAAACATCAAGATCCCATTAATTAAACTAAGAACATAACAAGACCTACAAAGCGGATTGATCTCCAAAATACCAATATCAAATCTGCGAGAAAACGAACAGTCAACAACGCTACCCCACAAATCTAACAAAAAATATTAAGAACAAACAAAATTACCTCGATTTTGATAACCACCGCCATATCCTCCACCTCCACCACGACCCCCATGACCTCCACTTCCACCTCGTCCGCCACCACCAGCGTAACCCCCGCCGCCGCCATAGCCTCCAGATCCTCCATAACCACCAGCATATGAAGGCGGAGCAGCTTCGCCTCCGTCTTGACCGTACATCCTTTGATGATGCATCTAGGGCTTTTTTGTTTTGTTTGTCTTTCGTTTTAGGGGACAGAGGAAAAAGAAAAATAAGAAATATTTAGGGTTCAATAAATTTATAAAATGTGTCATGTTGGAATATATAAAGGCCGTCCGTCTAAGAGACGATGGATTTTCTTTAAACCAATTGAGAGATTATTTGCCTTGCCCGCTTCTTTCTCTCTGTGATGTGAATCGCATCGCATACAATTCTCCAACACGTGTCACTCATGGTGACATTAAAAATTTATTTTAGGGTAAACTACAAAAATAGTCACTTTTATTTGCCTCAGATTACATTTTAGTCACTTATATTTGAAATGTTATGTTTTAGTCACTTACGTTATCTTTTTATTACGAAGCAATCAGTCAACCGTTAAAATTCATTACCTCCCTAAAGGCAATCCTACGTGGCAGTCCAAATGGGTTTTAAATGCCAACTAAAATGTCCAGTTGCTAGGACGAAAATAGGTTTTTAATTAAATAAATTTAATTTGGACTGCACATAAGACCGTCATTAGGGAGGTAACAGAGCTTAATGGTAGAGTGATCACTTTGTAATAAAATGATAACGTAAGTGACTAAAACGTAACATTTTAAACATAAACGACTGAAATGTAATCTGAGGCAAACAAAATTGACTATTTTTATAATTTACCCTTCATTTTATTATAAACAATCAATCGAGCAACACGAATAAAAAAAACAATAAACTCTCTTAACCACCACAAATAACCTCCTCAAGATAAAACGATTATAAAAGTTTTCATAATTAGACAAATAGTGACACAAGCTAAAAGTTATGTCATTTTGTACACTTAGGGTGAGTTTAGATGGGCAGTGCGTTTAGCTGCGGTTAGTGTAAAAGCAGCAGTGGCGGTGAGATTAGATACTGTAGCGATACTGTAGTGTGAGGCAAAAAGTAAACTAAACACATCGCACCGTACTCAATTGCCCGTCCAAACCCACCCTTAGTCATCTATTAACAGTGGTGAGATATACTTATCGCATAAAAAAATAAGTATAATCATGTCCCTTTCAATCACAATCAAATAGGAAAATATTAAAATCCAAACTTGCCATAAAGGTGGTATTGTCTCCTAACTCTACACAGAGCCTACAATGTGGGTAGGTATAGTCTCTTGCCCTAAACACAAAGACTAACATCATAAACTTCAAATCTAACTAACTATCATCAACTTCCACGAGAACATGCCAATCCTCCAAATTCTTCGACCAAGTTCCTACTCTAACCAATGATTGAAGCTACCACCAATTCAGTTCTTAGTAACATTTAAGGAGTCACCCACCTTCCCAATAACTTCCTTCTTTGCATTGATGCAGCTCATCGATAGTTTCATCAATCTCAATCCATCATCATTACATAGAAAACTCAGGTTATGTTTCAATAGTTTTATCTCTTTGTGAGTTTCTCATCCGATTTATTACCTCGTGATCTTAGATTTAGATGCTTTTTAACCGTCTTTCTCTTTCTATTTTTTTGAATCGTTATATCCAAGATGATCTTTCGTCTTTGACTTCAAAAGCTTTTAAAATAGTGGGCTTATAAAATATTTTAATTGAGTACTTTAAGTGTGAATATCGTACCAATTAAGTTCTTTCCTCATCCAATTTAGGTGTTAAATGCTAGCTCACATCTGATGTAGAATATATTTAAAACACATTGATCAAAATTCAAACACATATGTAAATATTGTATGAACAGATTGAATATGATGTATTAAAAAACAAAAGAAAAAAATTAATCAGATTTTTAACTTTTAACTTTGTGTATTATTCTATTTTTACGACATCATATCCAAACTATTATAGGTACGCACAACTTTAAAACTTTATATTGCATTCTAAATATGCTCCGCGTTATGTTCAAAAGGCTTAACTCACAAATTTGTACCTAAATTATGCTCATTTTCTCATATTGGTATCTAAGTTTTTTTTATCAGAAGTGGTACCTAAATTATTTTTTTTCTCAAGTTGGTACCTCGATTAGTTAAACAGATAGTCAAACCTTAAGCCTATTTAAAATAAAGGCTTAACCCATAAATTGGTACTTAAACAATGTCATTTTCCTCCATTTTGGTACCTAATTTTTTTTCTTCAAAAATTGATACATCTATTGTTAGTCAAATTGTTAAGTCTGGTTTTTTTAAAAAAAACTAATTAAAATTTTCTATCTAGCAAAAAAGATAAAATATTATTTTCTTTGTATATATATTTAAAAGTTATTAAAAATCATAAAATAAATAAAAAGGAAATTTTAAAAATCAAGACAATTAATTCAACTAGTTCAACCAGTTTTTTAGCTCGATTCAATTGATTTGTATTGGTTTACGAGTCAACCAATGCCCCCTATCTTTGGATCTATTCTCGGTCCAACCGATTAATTTGGTCTAGTTCTAAAAACACAGATTTTAATCAATGAAAGAACTTTGTTGATCCCATCAGGTCGAGCAAGTAGGCGATAAAATTTTAAAACAAAATTAATCGCTTTCGATCTCTAGTAAGCCAATTTCGAACATTGTTGGCATGGCCATACATTTAAAGGAATAAGAAAGAAAAAATAGAAAGAAAAAAAAGAGATAAATAATGTAAAATAAAATAAAAGAATTAATTTTTTTAAAAGGATATATGACATGATAATTTATTATTAGTTGTAATTCTTTTAACGGATATAATGTGTTAGCGTAAAATGGGCAACGAAAGAATAGTTTAGGTATCACTTATGACAAAAAAAAAAGTTTAAGTACCAACTTGAAAAAAATACTTAAGTATTAATTGTGGATTAAACCTTTTCATAATAAACTCAAAATGGTTTGATTAATTGATTAACAAAATTACCAATTTAGTTAACAAAGTAATTGATTCAATAATGATACACTTAATTAAAATGCTTTAATTAGGGATTAATTTAAAACCAGTCCATAGCTTATGAGCATTAAGTACAATTAATTCAAATTACTATGAAAATTTTAACTTGTAATTTGATAATAAATTTAAATTTTGTGTAATTATATAAACGAAATATTGATTATAATTAAAATGTACATATAATATTTTGATTTTAATTTAATTATGCATATTTTAATAAATAAATGTATCTATTTTATTTTCATGTTGAATAAATATAATTATTTTAATTTATTTATAAATAATTGAATAAAATCAAAATTTAATGCATAAAATTCAAGAAATCTCATATGCAATTTTTAAATTCTATCACTTCTATGTACAAGAATGTACTTTTTTAGAAAATTCTTAGTGTAATAATATTTCCGGAAACAGTAAAAATAAGTCATTAATTTAATGATTAATATAATAGTATTATTTATTATATTGATTAAAATAGAGATAATATAAATTTTGACAACCGAACTTGGTAATTAGGTTTACTTTGGTATTTGTAGTTTTTTTTATTACCTTGGTACTTGAACTTGGCAACTAAATCCATTTTTATCCCTAAACTTGGATTATGTCAAGATCTAATGACGTGATTAGTGTTACTAGAACAAGCCTGGATCGGTCGGGCAAACCGATCGATATAACAAAGTGAACGAAGGAGTTAAATCCATTGAATCAAAAATTGCTTGGAAATGGTAAAACAACGAAAGCTAGAACAAACATATGCAGTTGAACAGGTTGAATCGGTTTAATAAAATTTTTAAAGATTGTTTCATTTAATTATTTAATATTTAATTATTATTGATCTGGCGATCAAATCAGTCAAAGGGGTTAATTTAGGAACCAATGGTCTAACCGGTTTAACCACCAATCTGATTATTAAAATACTAGACTCGATGTTATAAGATTGTATCAAGTCATCACTTGAAATTTTATATAAACGTTTAAAAGTTCAAGTGATGATGTGGTATAATATCATAGTGTCTCATCAAACTTTTGTGTTTTCAAGTTTAGGGTCCAAAATAGACCTAATTGCAAAGTTTAAGCGCCAAAGTGGATCTAATTACTAAGTTTAGGGACCAATTTTATTTATTTTTTGAATAAAATATCATTATTAATAGTAACCATGAAAAACAATAGAACAAAGACATGGCAAATAGTAAATCACTACAAATTAATACACAAATGTCATGCCTACAAAGTAATCTAAAAAAGAAGGACAAATTGAGAGTAATTGCAACACTGGAATAATTCAGAAACAAACCAAAGATGAAACTTGATCAAAACATTGAAATTTACATTCTAGCCTCGTTATCATCAAATCAACCTGATGATGAATACCGATCAACCAAAAAAAAACTTTAAAAAGCCCCAAGTGACTCGCCGCATAAGTGATGCACAATAGGTCAAGTATCACATTGTCTATCATTCTCCTCGTCATTTTAAATCTATTACCATCACTATGATCTATTATGATATAGCTCATTGAGAACGGTTCCTAATAGATTTGGCGACACCCTTGTATTGGTAAATCTCAAATATATGCCAAAATATGCCCCTAAATTAAAAGTAAAAATAAAACTACCTTTACTTTCAAAGAAAACAAAGTGGGCAAAAAAACCACGAAAAATATAAACAAAATAAAACCATGAAACAGTGGACAGAATGAAACTATAAAACTATGGACAAAACCGCGATAATGTGGATTGAAATTAAAAACAAAATAAACTTACAAAAAAAATGTTGAAGAAACCGCGATCAACAACCAACCTGAAAATCGATGCCACCGTCAATGAAGCAAAAATGTAATTTGAAAAAATTGAGTGGCTAGAATTTTTTTATGAAAAAAATATATTCATCTAATCGAAAATTAATCGAATTAATTCGTCTAATAATTAAATAAAAAATAAAGAATAGATTAAACTAGCAAAAAAAACCAAAAAAAATAATTGTTTAAAAGATTTTTTTTTTGGATATTAACAGAAAATCGTATATTTTCTTTATGTTGTATATTATCTTTGATTCTTTTCAATATATTTCTATTTAATGTTTTACTTACTTTTAATCATTATTAATTTAAATTTAATAAAACAATTAAATTATTTAATTTAATTGGTTAAATTGAAATTTTGAAAGTTTAATAGATTTAACTTATGGGAAACTCTATCTGGGAGCACTCCCTAGAACCCCAGTCGATTTTTTAGGGTTCTAGGGAGCGCTCTTTACAAAGAGCCTTTTGTGAACTCCCGTTAAATGTTAATGGGAAAAGACATATATGAATTTCTAAGGCAATATCAAAATTTTTAAAGATTTATAGAAAATTTTAAACAGTTACCAAAATTTCTAAGGTTATAAAAAAAAATTTAAGGCCTTACCAAAATTTTCGAGAATTTATCAATATTTTTAAAGATTTCCTTAGTTTCCCATACCCAAGCAACTCAACATTTTGACATATCAAAGTTTCTAAGGATTTATCAAAATTTCTAAGGCTTTGCCATAATTTCTAAGGGTTTATCAGTATGTCTAAAGATTTTCTTAGATTCTTAGACTCGATCAACACAATATTTTTGCATACCAAAAACTCTTAAGGATTTCTCAAAATTTTTAAGATTATACCAAATATCTAAAGATTTACCAAAATTTTAAGGTTCTACCAAAATTTCCAATATTTTATCAAAATTTCTAATGTTTTACTAACATGATCATCTCAACATATAAGAATTTACTAAAATTTTAAAGATTTCATTAGTGTCTCAAACTTGATCAGCTCAACATTTTCACATACATTTCTAAGTATTTATAAAAAATTTAAGGTTATATCAAAATATCTAATGATTTGCCAAAATTTTTAAATGCTGGGTTGATTGAGTCTCAAAACACTAGGGTAATCTTTAGAAATATTGGTAGAAATTTTAGCAAAGCATTAAAATTTCTATAAATCCTTAAATATTTTGGTATAAACTAAAAATATGAGTAAATTCTTAAAAATTTTGGTAATTCTTTAAATATTTTGATCTGATCTTAGAAAATTTTAAGTTGATAAAGTCGGAAACAATAAAATATTTAGAAATACCAGTAAACCTTTAAAAATATTGGTATGTATCGATTTTGAAATTTTCAATCCTAAATAATATTTAATTACGATTAAATATATTGTTTTATGTATTGTAATTTCACATCATTTTATTTTAATGGTGTTAAGAAAATAGATGTAAATATATGTCAAAAACCTAATTTAATTATTAATTAAATAAAAAAATTTAAATATGAAATTGAAAATTGAAACAAAATTCAGATAATAAAAAATTATAAAATTTTCTTTCATATTTTCTTTTGCGTTAGATTTTAACGGGAGCTGATGGGAAGCTCTATGTGGGGGCGCTCCTTACAACCCCGATTTTTTTAGGGTAATTACAACAATAGTCACTTTTATTTATCTTAGATTATATTTTAGTCACTTATAAATATTTCGTTTTAGTCACTTACGTTATCGTTTTGTTACGAAGTGGTCACTCTACCGTTAAACCCCGTTACCTCCCTAACAACAGTCCTACATGGCAGTCCAAATGTGTTTTAAATGCCAACTTGGATGTTTTATATGGTAGTCCAAATTAAATTTATTTAATTAAAAACTTATTTTCATCCCAACAACTGGACATCCAAGTTGACATTTAAAACCCATTTGGACTACCACGTAGGACTACTGCTAGGGAGGTAACAGAGCTTAACAGTAGAGTGACCATTTCGTAACAAAACAATAACATAAGTGACTAAAACATAACATTTCAAACATAAGTGACTAAAATATAATATGAGTCAAACAAAAGTGACTACTTTTGTAGTTTACCCTTTTTTTAACATGTTTAAAAGGTCAGATTGTAAAAGGCTTGTATTGTCAAGGGACTTTTAATGTAATTTACCTAGAAAAACATTAAAAAGAACAACATGATGCAAATAGAGATAAGAGATGACGTGTCCTTACTTATGGCGTAGGCATATGACACTTGTCTATTTTAGTTACCTTTTAATAGTCTGGTAGTTGGGGTGTCTGCGGGTATTTTCATTATATTTTTGTAGGAAAAAGAAGTCCAAATCTTTGTAAGTTCTCCCCCTTCTTGAATGGCAGCTTATCGACGATGGGTTTCAGTTCTCTGTTGCCTCTCCTTGCTGGGTTCATTTGCTTCAGCTTCCACAATTAGCCTTCCATCTGATTCTCGTAAAGTCTCCTTGACTTTGTATTACGAATCCCTTTGCCCATACAGTGCCAATTTCATTGTCAATTACCTGCCCAAGCTCTTCAATGAGGATCTCATCTCCATCGTCGATCTCCGCCTCGTTCCTTGGGGAAACGCTAAGCTCAAAGGCAACGGCACCTTTGATTGCCAGGTCTTTCTTATTGTGTTCCACTCTGTTTCAATTTAAACAAGCTTTTTTTAAATAAAAAAATTTTCAGTTGGGATTTTATTCAATTATTGAAAAGACAATGATATATTTGTTTATTTTTTGTTGCAGCATGGCCCTACTGAATGCTTGTTGAACACTGTGGAAGCTTGTGCAATTGATGCCTGGCCTAAACTGGTAGATTTTTCATATTTTCTCCATGTTTTAGTAGTTGATTTTGTCTCTAAGTTTAAAACTCTTTTCGGGTTGATTACAGATACATCCCAAACTATCATGTAAATTTTAAATTAGTCCCGAACTTTGAACTCCAAAATGTTGTAATTGAGTCCTTATATGAGTATGTATCGATAAGGTGTCAGCCTAGCCACATAGGTTAAATGTTAGCTCGGATTAACAAAAGAAATAGATATGTTTAAAATTTGATCCCTGTGTTTTAGAAATGCCCATATTAGAATTGAGGTGATATTTAATGTCGAAGGATCTGTATTTAAACTCTTTTGAAGTTTAGGACCAATTTAAAACTTGAGCCATAGTTTAAGGACGTCTAGTGCAATTATTTTTTTATAACAGAACATATGATGACTGGTATCTATGTTCCAACCTTATAAATATACAACATGGGTTATGTTAACTTCAAGCTTTTACGATGCAGAATGACCATTTCCCATTTATCTATTGCGTTGAGAATTTGGAATTGGAGCGCAAGCCCCTTGAATGGGAATCGTGCTTTAAGAAATTGGGATTGGAATCAAAGCCTGTTAATGATTGTTATAACAGTGGACTGGGGCAAAAAGTTAGTACCCTCTGCGCTACTATTTGACTATGTTCATTCATGTGATACAATATGGATTATATTTGTTAGTCTTCTCCATAGAATGTTCTATCTAGAATATGTTTATTTTCACTTTTGTTTTTACTAAACAATTGAATATCCTGGTGCATAAATTAGTACATTTTCGAACAACCTGAGATGTTTGCACTTAGTATCTCTTAAAGAAGTTTAATATGTAACCTCAACTTTGACTTGTAATCTTATGATACACTTGATTTGAGATTTATGGTGCACGAGGAAAGTGCTTCATCATGATCTCTGTACCCTTAATAATAGACATCCTCTATTCTTTTGTTCTCCAAATGATTTTAGCGAAGGGTATATGACATGTTGTCGTGTTTAGTAGCCCTTAAAAAAGTTTAACTCGTAACCACAACTTTGACTAGTAATTTTATGATACTCTTGATTTGAGATTTGTGGTGCACGAGGAAAGTGTTTCATCATGATATCAGTAGTTCAGTACCATTAATAATATACATCTTCAGTTCTTTTATTCTCCAAGACTTCAACTGGTTCTAGCGTAGGGGATATAACATGCTGGTATGGTATTTCCTACTTTGATTTGGAGCACCTGAAAAGAAACTTTTATGTAAAGAAAAGTGTTTCTACTTTAGCGATTCCTTTGTCAACTCTGCTAAAGTGCTGATTGTTATGTAATTTTGTGAAATCACTATTGGAACTGAAAAATCAGAAAGCCATAAATGGAGCTTCACTTGCTCGACTGAGTGAGAGTAGAATGAGAAAAAAGAAGAAGAAGAAGAAGCAGCACTGCTCGGCTTTATAATTATTTTCATCACTTATAAATTGCTTTAATTTATTAACTCTTGGATTATGGCTTTTATCACTGTGAATAGGGTAAGTATATAACTTCACAAGCACCTGTTATTTGTTGTGCACAAAACAATCACTGATAGAACTGGACATTCAGTGTTGTGTTCTTAGAAGATCATTCTAAGTTTTGGAGATTTACGTGCCTGTCAGCTTTTGTGATTTTTGTTGTTTAGTTATCCTTCATTGTTATTTGAAATACTGTCCTTGCATAGGTTGTTTATATTCCTTAGGGACAATAGATTATGATTTTAGGTCATTATGTCATTTTGATCCTTTCCTGCATGCTTAATTGAGTGGCTTAATAAGGAATTGCTATCTTTATGCAGCTTGATCTACAATATGCAGCCGAAACAAGTGCCCTTGAACCACCTCATACATATGTACCTTGGGTTGTTGTGGATGGGCAACCACTTTACGAGGTTTGTTTCCTTGACTATCAAATTGATTGATTATCCTAATTACTTGTTCATTACTCAAATGTGTGATTTTGATGAACATCGTTATTGATGGTTTTCATGATAAAAAGGATGTTACATCTGTGATCACATTACAGGACTATGAAAACTATATAAGCTATGTGTGCAAGGCTTATAAAGGTGCCAATATGCCCAAGGCTTGTAGTGGACTGACCTTCAATCAAATCTACAATAGAAAAACTATCCATCCAGTTTGCTATAAGGAGATACCACCATCAACATTGTCATCAAGAACAATATCAACTGTTATGTCATGGATACAGAAGATAGTAACTTCTATGTAATTGTTTCAGTTTTAAGGATGCATTTCAAACCTTGTTAATATAATTATATATCTATGTATTGACGGTTAACTGTTAAGCACTATGCTGAAGTTTATGCAAGTTGTGCTCAACTGCTTTTGCTAGTGTTTGAATCAGAATGTGGGCTTCGATAAATTGCATATATAATGAAAAATCTTATGAAAATTATGTTTGTTCTGCTGATGGAAGATAAATTTCAAAGGTCAAGCTGCTTCTCATCACTGGTAGGCATTATATGTATTTTCTTTTCAGTTTTTTATGAAGAGAAGTCCATGGTAAAATAATTTGCTTAGGTGAATTTCTGGGATCAGGATGTTGGAGTTATTCGCCGAATATTTGCATGGGTGGCAATAGACAAGGGATGGTTACATTCAAATACAGGTTAAAATAAGTAACATCTTTGTCTGATACACATATATATAGAGTGAGAGAGATCAAAATACAAAGCATATGAGGAGCATAACATAGGGAAAGTCACTTGGTCCAAGCATCCACAAACTCCACTTGACCTGCCATTAACTTATTCATCATATGTGATTGAGGTCTCCGAGTCATTGCTGACAAAAAGCTGAGGGACGTGAGCAATCTTAGGCCACTCTTCGCCAGTTTGTTTCATGCATCTTTTGCCTAATTTTGGACACCCTGTGATGCCCACTTGTTTGAGTGCAGCAAGCTGTTGCATCCCTTGGGGTAGAGACAACAGCTTCGGGCAATCTATAATCCCGAGCGTTTGAAGCGACATGAGATATCGGAACCACCTTGGTAATGTTGAGAGATTCTCTAACCCGATGATGTACAACTGCTGCAGAGTCTTGGCGGATCCTAGAAGGATCCATTGCGGAAGTGACACCACTTTCGGCAATCCTCGAATAAACAATTTCCGAAGGCTGCCAGCTTGTTCCCCTCCGAGTTCCAGCCCCATACAGAGATCTAGCTTCTCACAATCACTGATGACCAAAATCTGTAAAGCAGTCAGGTATTTCAAACCTGGCGGCAATGAAATCAAGTTTTTGCATTCATCAATGACCAATATCCGAAGGGCTGTTAGTCTTTGCATGTCTTCAAACAAATATTTTAAGTTCCCACATGCATAAAATCTCAAAAACCTAAGAGAACTTAGGCACCCTATTCCACTCTCTTGTAAACTCGCCTGTTTTGTAGTTATACATAGTGTTCTAAGGCTAATCAGGTACCTTATATCTTTGGGCAATGCTTCGATTCCCCTGCATCCGCCAAGAAGAAGTGTTTGCAAGCTCTGCAAATTGCAAATGGAATTTGGAAGCCTTTCTATGTTGCCATTGCCATATATGCTCAAATATCTCAAGTGCTTTAAATAACCTATGCTGTTCGGCAATTGCTCGAAACTGCTGTCGACCAAATGCAGCACCCTCAGATGTTTGGACCTTGAAATGTAATCTGCAATAAGGGATTCGCCACTGGCCTTCTGTTCTTCATTTGACGAGATAATCAGTGACCGTAGATGGTCCAAGTTATTTGGCAACGTGGAAGCACCTTGCCCTGACGCCTCTAACCACAAATGTCGAACATGTCTGGTCGAACAATGGTTGAATGAATTCACCTCATTTTGTACCACCGATAATGCAAGATCATGTACTAGATCATGCATCTTGAAGGTGGAATAAAAGACCCCTTCTTCAACTTGTTGGAAGAACGATCTTGACCATAACTCATGTATGTACCGGTTCCCAATATCTTCCGGCTCTTCATTTTCGTTGGAATATTGCAGAAACCCATTCCCCGTCCACAACAAGGTCAACTGCAAGCTATTGAATTCGAAGTCTTTCGGAAAAACCGAACAGAAAGCAAAACATTGCTTTAAATGCCAAGGCAAATGATCATAACTTAGTTTCAGAGCAGGCAAAATATCATTTTCCTTCTGTTCTAGCTTCCATATCTCACTATCTCTTACAAGCTCCCAATCATATTCCACCCTAGTTGAACAAAGCAAACTACCTAATGTCTTCACAGCCAAAGCAACCCCTTTGCATTTTCTGACAATTCCTTCCCCAATTCTTACAAGATTCTTGTGTTGCACCTCTTCACCTTCTTTGAAAGCAAGCCTAAGAAACAAAGACAATGAATTCTCATAAGAGAGATGCTCTAAATCATACTGTGGAACTGTGCTTGTGATTGCAGCCACTTTGTGGGTACGAGTGGTGCAGATTATTTTGCACCCTTGGCCTCCGGTGGCTAACAAATCCTTTAGCTCGATCCATTTTCTCTTGTCCTCGTTCCATACATCATCCAACACGATCAAAAACCTTTTACCTTTCAAACCGTCTCGTAAAACCTTATGCAATTCCTCCTTGTTCATGTCCTTGCACATCGTAGTACCAGTTGCGGATTTAATGATCTTTATCATCAGTTGCTTGACATCAAAATCCTCTGTAACACATACCCAAATTCTCAACCAGAAATGAGTTTTCACTCTTTCATCATTAAACACTAGTTGAGCTAGAGCAGTTTTTCCGATACCGCCGATTCCAACTATGGCAAGGACGGGGATATCGTCCCCTTTGCCATCGCCATCAGTTGGATCCATTAAGAACGCCACCATGTTTTCTTTATCTTCATCGCGACCGATCACATCGGACGTCTTCACGAACGAGTAGGTTTCCCTCTGGCCATGGATGATGTTCTTAACACGATGATGTCTCTCGAGGAGATGAAACCTGGATTTATTGCTTTCGATCTCGTCCAACATGTCCTTCACCTTTTTGATCTTTCGTCCCATACGAAGACGAAAGGCCAACGAGTTCGAGCAGGACAAGAAACGGCTTACCTTTCTCCTACTGCTCCCACGTTCCATGACTTGCCGCCTCAGTGCTTCGATCTCAAACTCGTCCAACAAGTCTTCTACTCGGTAACACCCGTCTTTGAACTTCTGTAGCCAAAGGGTTATCTCCCTGTTATGGTTCTGCTGCTCTTCCGCATCCACCAGCACGGCTTTGATAGCCATTAACACGTCCCTGAGCTTTTCGAATTCATCTTGGACGTCCCAAAAACAGCCAATTTGTTGGAAAGCAGCACTGCTCAGTTTCGCCAATACATTCGCTGCTACTTCAGCTGCAAAAGCCTCGGCCATGGTTGAGTTGATGGAAAAACAAAGGAAGGTTATAGCAAATAGCTCTCACTGAAATCCAAAGCTTGATTGTTTGGTCTACAACGTCTGCTAATGCGTTTACAGCAAAATCCTCTGCCTTAAGTAGACCTATGCATGTTGTAGTTTTTCCTGTGCCCCACAAAGAGAATCACATGGCATCCATCATTATAATACTAAAAATAGGTTAATATAGATTTTGGTATTTGACTTTCTTCAATATTAAATTTGGCAGCCATGCCAAAGGGGCCCAATGAGAATATGTTAACATGTATGTTCTAGTAAAAAAAAGGTTTAATTCACTATTTAGCCCTTGAAGTGTATTTATTTTCTCATTTGGTAACTAAATATTTTTTTTGACTTGAAAACATTTATTAAAATTAAATAAAATAATAAAAATAAAAATTATATATATTTTATTTCTCTCTCTCCCCCTCTCTCCTCTTCGTCTTCAAAAATCAAATGCTCTGTTTTCTCTTATCTGCAATTTTGCATATTAAATGCTATGCCATAATCATTGAAGATATATAATATGTTGATTAAACAGAAACCATGCTTATTTTAGTTGAGTTCTGATATCATTATCCACAAATTCTTCCCATATCTCAGAGCTGCAACTATATGATTCACACCAGTAAGGACTTCAACTATCTCATCATAACTGTAGCTTCTTTGGTTCCCTAAGAATAATTTGGGTTTATATTTATTGTAAGCAACTGCAAAGGCAACATTTTGAATTGAAACTGCAGCACTAACAGGATTTAGTTGAGCATAGGGATGAAACAGAGGCAAGGTCCAATCTGGTCATCCCTTATTCTCACCATAAAGCATCTCCCGTAAATGCTATCAAAGCTGAAGTTTTTGCTTGGGGTTTGTCAAGTATCAAAACCATAGAATCTTTTAAAAGTAAATATTTTCATTCATGTCTATTTACACGAGAATATTTGAAATCCTAAACATTGGTAAGTTTTTCTTTAGGGGGCTTTGTTATCAAGGGCTGATGCATTCAAGCTCCATTTGCAAGAGAAAGGTGCTGGTTGTTGGATCGAAATTGAAGAACATTGAAGAAGATGAAGAAGAAAACATTTTTATAATATAACCTTTTTTTTTTAAAGGCAAAATATAACCACGTGTGACTTTTTAATTGGTGAAATTCTTTTTCTAACGTCCCTTAAAGTATAGATTAAAAACTATAACAAATAAATACCTTAGGTACCAAATTGAGTAAAAACAAGTTTAGGTATCAAAATGAGAAAATATGTATATTTTAAGGGTCAAATTATGAATTAAGCCTAAAAGATATAGATACTTAAGTGGGCAAAATATCCAGTTACCAAATTAAATATTGAAGTCGAACTCAGGTGCTCAATTGGAAAAAAACCTCAAGTATCAATTTGAATATTAACACCAAATTCAAGTACCAAACAATATATTAACCCTATTAAATATGATAAGTGCAAAGGAAATAAAAATTATTTATTCAAGATCTAGCCCTTGAACTATATCAATTTTTTATTTTGGTATTTAATTTTTATCATGTTTTAGTATTAGAGGAAATTTATAGAAATAAAAAATCCCAAATAATATAAATCCACTTTTGTTTGCACATGATATTTTTGAACGATAAAAAAATTGGGTTTCCCAATTCCCGAAATTTCCATATTAAAAAAAGGTAAAATTTTTAAAATAAAAAATTATGAAACATAAACACTCTTCAAATTTCAAAATAAAAAATAAAATGATATTTAAAAAATAAAAATTTCAAAATTCAATATTATCTAAATTGGACAAGACCAATTAGACTAAAATTTGGCTAGGATATTGATCTGGTAAGACATAAAAAATTGACTAACTTGTCGATTTCTGGCCCAACTAGTCTAGTTCGATTTTTATAACATTAAATTTTAAGAATTTTTTATATATTTTAAAAAAATTATTTTTCATTATTTTTCATTTTTTCATTTTAAAAAAATATAATTTTAAACTTTATGTTTTAAAAAAATGATTTTTTTTTAAAAAAATTTTAAGTACTTTTAAACGGTATGGACCAAATTGACAAAAAAATATTGTAAATGTTTAGGGCTAAAAAAGTTTAAAAATTTTAAAAACTGGTTGACCTTTGAACTGGTACAGATTGGTTGACCCGGGCTAAAAAACCATTTTAACTAACAGTTGAATCGATTTTTATAAATTTTTTTTATAATTTATTTGCTTTAAACTAGTCGGGCTAATAGTTTTGGGTAGGGGTATGCAAATTTCAAGTAAAATCGAATTAATTCGGTCGGGGTTGGTTAATAATTTTTTGGAAGTTCGGTTAACGGTTAATTCGGTTCGAAATCGGTGTTAACCGAATTAACCGAATTTAATAAATAATATTATAATATATAAGTATTCGGTCGGTTCGATTCGGTTAATTTTTTGGAAATATAAATTAACCAGTCGGTTAAGTCGGTTAATATTTTATATGTTTTATACTTGTTTTAACCAAAATAAAAAATATATATATAAATTTCGGTTAATTAGGTTAACCGAATGAATTAATCAAAAGAATATATATAAATGTTTAGGGCTAAAAAGTTTAAAAATTTAAAAACTGGTTGACCTTTGAACTAATTTGTATTTTTAAAATATTATAATTTTAATAAAATGTAAAATAAGAAAAACAAGTAAATTATATTGTAAGAATCAGATCATGAACGAAATTTCAATTCAATTAGAATAAAATTAAAAAAATAAAAATTCATTTTAGAAATAATAATAAAATTAAACATTTAAAATAATTTTAGTTTAAGAGTAACTATTTTTCTTAATCTAAGTTTAATAATTTTCAACAAAATAATTAAATTTTAACTCGAATAACATCAATATTATTATTAAGACAAAAGAATATAAATTCGAATACGTATTTTTACCTATTTTTAAAATAGCGTGATCTTAATTTTACGTAAAATAATAATTATAGAGAAAATGTAGACATAAAAGAAGAAGTCAACGAGGAGGGACGATACAAATACACACCCGCCGTTCCTTTTTTTCTAATTTGTCGCCAATTTGTCTGAAAGCATGAAAAAAATATTTTTTTTATTCTTTTAATACTGTATGATTTAAAAAATATTCATATTTTTTATCTTGGTTGCAGATGTGGCGGCTTTACTTGAAAAAAGTAATTTTTTTAATCTAAAACGAATATCTCATAATTGGGTGACTTTTTAGATTGACACACTGACAACACTTAATTTTATTATAAAAATATATAATTCTTATATATTATATACACATATCCCATTTTACTAATTAATTATTTTATTTTTTATCCAAGTATAAAACCCATGTTTTTGGGTTCTTACTTTTAGGGCGGCTTTGGGGTCCTAGAGCACTCAATAGATCTTATAGCAAATATTTTTAAAATATTACTATAATTTATGTTTTGCCTTTCTTATATTCTTCAAGCAATTTGTATTTAAAAAAAAATTATGCTGATTGAGTCTTTAACTCGATTGGTATAAATATTGTTGTCAATATAGAATGACGTGAGTTCAAGTATGCTAAAGCGCATTATCTTTATATTTATGAGTTGGATAGGGACTATAGGTAGTTCTAGACATTGTATAAAAAATGAACAGATATGATCAGAACTTATAATTAGATTATTCAAAAAAAAACCTACTGCAATTGACTTTTCAAAAAAAAAAATCATAAGTACAAATAGATTTTTTATATATACAAATTAGTAAAAATCAACTCTTTAAGTTAATGTATTTACCAACAATTGGATCAACTTTCCAATTCTCATATACCAAATAGTTTATGCTCCATTTCGGTCAAAATTTCGGTACATTTTGACCTGTTCCAATCAATATCGGTGTGTCCTTACAAAATGTTGATATTTTGAACTAGTTTTTAAATTTTTATCTTAACCGTTTTAATTTTCTATAATAATATTTAAAATTAAAAGCTATTAAATTAGATTAATGAACCTCAATAATAATTTTAAAACTTATATTTACATGTAAATATATTTATATTTATGTAATTGAGATATATTTGTATGTATATATAATAGAATTTATTTTTTGTCAAAATAATACATGATTTATTAAAATTAAAAATTAGATTATATATGTGAAAATATTTTAAAAATATCAATAAATTTGAAACGATACACCGAAACATGTCGATACCAATATGTATCAATATAAAAAAAAACGATACGTGTACCAAGACAACATTAACTACCTTAATATAAAAAACAAAATTTTAACAAATTAAAATATATAAAAAAATTTAGTGTCTTAATTTTCGTAATGAAATTCAAAATTAAATAATAAATTTTTCGAAAATCATATGCCTTACTTGGTTCATGAAACAAAAATATTTTGTCCTTAGATGGTGCCTTGAGCCACGTGCCACGCTCCATGCGTTAAAGGAAAAAGGGATACGTTAACATTTAGTCTTTGAATTCGATAATTTTTCCATATTAGTTGTTGAATTTTTTGTCCATATTAATCTTAGAATGGATCAATTTTTTTTCTTGTTTGGCCTTTAAACTTGGATTTCATTAAAGTATAATGGCATGACACTTTGAAATTATACCATATTATCGGTTGAAAATTTTAAAAATATATAATTTTTTTATTTTTATAATTTTTAGATATTATATATTTTAATTTTTCAAGTATGACGTGCAGTGGCGAAGCGAAGGGGGTTGGTAGTGGCCCCAACTCCCCTAAAATAAGTATTTTTTTCATTTAAACCTCTTTATAATATATAAAATTTTAAACTAGTAAAGATGAAATTACATTTTGGCGTCACAAAAATGATAAAAAAATTAATTTAATCCTTCAAAAATTATAAAAATATAGGCTATTAAAATGGTAAAATTATATTTTTACCATCGTAAAAATATGCAATTTAATTCCGCCCCAAAAAATTGTCTATCTTCGCTCCTGATGACGTGACACTCTAAAAAAATTCCACATCATCAAACATTAACGCAATCCAAGTTTATGAACCAAATTAGAAAATATTGTAAAGTTTCTAACGCATGTGGACTAAAAAATTCAGAAACAAAATTGAGAAAAATATCAAGAAGTCAATGTTGCATTATTCCAAATAAAAAGATTACAAAACATGTCGATCGAGTTTTAGTTTGATTGACATGATCATTATTGTCAATGCAGGAAGACCTGAGTTTAAATGCGCTGAAGCGCATTATCCTCCTATTTATGGGTTAGGGAAGGACTATAGAACATTCTAGGCATTATGTTAAAAAGAACATATATCATCCGAACTTATAATAAAATTATTAAAAAATTACAAAACATGATAGTGGATAATTGCAAAGAGAAAGAAAAAAAATACGAGACAAAAAAAGCTTACAAAACGGAAAGGAAAAATTAAAATATTTTTTTATAAAAATAACTTTTTTGTTCTTATTTTATATTTGGACACATTTGTTTTTTTTTTCTTTTTTCCAGTTTTTCGGGGCGGCGTTAGGACCCCTAAATTCCTCAATAGTTCTTTATAGAATAATAATTCATGTTTCGACTCCTTCAACTCTTTGAAATTTCATAAATATGATATAGAATTTATAATTTCGTCCATAATTTTGGTCATATTATTAATTTAAATCTTATTTATGTTATTAGTTTAATATTTCTATTGTATTTTTAATTAATATTATTAAATAAATTAGTATCATATTGATTCGTGACACCAACTCAATTAACCACATTATACATAACTAAATTTTGTGCATACGAAAGAAAAATATAATGTTAAAATTATATTTATAAAATAAAAAAAGAGCTAATAATTGAGTTGTTGGAGTGATGGTAAAGTGCTTATGTGTGAACAATTGTCATTTTAGTTGTTTTATTTAAACATTTCATATAAAAATGATAGAAGATTAAAACATTATTGTATGAATATTTAATTCTTTATTAAAAGAGGAATTTTAAGTAATTTTTTAATTGAATTGGCGTCGAGTTGACTCGCGAAATCAACTGAGTAAATCGCTTTATATAAGTATAGATGCACAGACGGTATGGGTGAAACAATTTATGTAGTAGTATTGAAATGTATAAAAAAATCAAAACAAATACTTTTTCAAAGCAGTAAGATTGAGAAGTTATTGATAGTGGTGGTACGAGTTCAAAATTTTCATATGCAAAACTTTTATTAGTTCTCTTAAAATATAAAATAGACAAAAATATCATCGTAATGATATAGCTTATTTTGAGATAAATCTCAAAAGTATGCATGAATTTTGATCCAATGTGTAATCTCCTACACAATTTATTTTAGTGCAATTTTATACATAAAATTTTAATTTTGATTCATTTTCACATAACATTAACATCGTTTTTACGTGACACTATTGATGACTTGACTTTATTAAACTAAAAATGAACATGTAAATAATTTTATTTATTTTCAAATAAATTTAAATTATTTTTCACATCGTAATGCCAAAAAACATGTATTTTTTAGGCTTAATATATCATTCGATACCATACTTTGACTTTTTTTTCTAATGTGGTACCTATATTATTTTTGGACCAATTCAATACTGCATTTGACAAAAGTTATATATTTTGGTACCCAAGGTAACAATGCTAACTTTTAGTGTTCAAATTAGGTTTTAGAGTTGATTTCATGGAAGTTAATTGCTAATATTATTAGATTTGAATTTTCATAATTTTGTTAATAAAATAAATTAGTGTTAATAGTGGTTTAATTTTGCGTTTAATTTGTCAAATACAATATGATGGGTGTGATATAAATTAGTTTTAGGGTTTATTTGATGAAATTAATTACTAATATTATTAGTTAATTATAAATTTTCATCAAATCAACTCTAAAACCTGAACTAAACACTAAAAATTAACATCGTTATCTTGGTACCAAGTTGTTTAACTTTTGTCAAATACAAGTACAACATTTAAAAAACGTGTTAAACTTAGGTACTAAATTATGCATTAACCCTTTTTTAATCTTCGTGAGAAAAGTTTAAATTTATTCATTTATTTTTAGTTTAATGAAATGTCACATTAACAATTTCCACGTAATATTGTAGAAATTTTTGAACTAATTAGAAAGTGTCACGTGTCAAGTAGAAGTTACCGTGGGTAAAACTAAAGTTACCATGGATGAAATGATGACATCATACCTATGTCATAATTATTTTATCTAATTAATTTAAATTAATTAAGAGATAAATATTAAAAATTTTATATTATCATTAATTAAAAGGTAAACTATACCCATGGTCACTTTTGTTTAGCTCAGATTAAATTTTAGTCACTTGTGATTGAAATATTACGTTTTAGTCACTTATGTCATGTTGTAACATTTCAGCCATTAACAGTGTAACGATAAGCTGACGTGGCATATTAAATCATCATTTCAAACAAAAATTTTAGGTTAAATTATACAATCAGTCCTCATATTTTTTCGTTTTGAGCAGTTTAAATTTTTTTATTTTATGTTATTTAAACTTTTCCTTTTTCTTTTCCATTCTCTTCTAGTTCTCCCTCTGTTTTCTTGTTTTGAGCATTCGAAATGGAGAATGTAGGAAAACAGAGAGAGAAGCAAAAGAGAATGGAAAGTAAAGGAAAAAAAGAAAGTTTAAAGAACATGAAAGAAAAAAATTTAAATTACTCAAAACAAAAAAAAATATGGGGACCAATAGTATAATTTAACCAAAAATTTTTGTTCGAAATGATGATTTAACATGCATGTCAGCTTAACATTACACCGTTACAAGCAATTAATGACTCAGTGACTAAAATGTTACAACACGATAACGTAAGTGATTAAAACGTAACATTCCAAACATAAGTGACTAAAATGTAACTTGAGGTAAACAAAAGTGACCATGGGTGTAGTTTACCCCTAATTAAAATAGAATAATTAAATGCTTATTTTATCTTTAATTAATTAAATTAATAAGAGATCAATAATAAATAAAAGTGTTTAAGTTATTGTAGAACTATCAAATGAAACAGTTAAATTTTGTAAGAACTCTCTTTTATTTATGTGATTAGACCAAATGGAGTAATTAAATTCTGCAAGAACCCTATCTTATTCAAGCAATTGATAGCCATTCAACACATTCACAAGTTCAAAAAGCCCAGAAAGATCTCTATAAGATTCTCTGAAGTCGAAGAACTTGAAGAAATTTTGACGAACACTATAACTATTCTGAAGAAGAATCATCTTTTGATCCAATTCAATTGAGGAGAAGAAGACAAAAGTTGTCTTTGAAGAAAATCGCCTTTCGATCCAAATCAATTGAAGAAAGAAGGTTCGAACCTGTTTCAATAGCAAATCAACACGACACTTGCAACAATCCACAACCACCTTGGGTCAACGTCAAACTGGAGAGTTGAATCGAATGAGTTTTCTTTGTAGCAATTTTAAGAGATTGCAACATTTCTTTCAAATCATTAAAATTTGACTCCAAATTTTCAATTAAAATTTTCAACTCGAAATTTGTGTGTACAAACATAACGAAAAATAGTGCCACATAAATAACGGTGTTTTTTCAAAATTAAAATTACATGTATATAATTGCACCAAATTAAAGTTAGTCTATAACATTACAAATTAAATCAAAATTCATATATAAATTTGAAATTTATCTAAACATGAAGGATTAACTAATAATTTAACCAACTATAAGTTGGTCTCATTTAACTCAACTCAGTAAAGTAGAGATATAAATATATTTGATTAATTATGATATTAAAATTTTCATTAAAAATAAAGAGTTAAATCATTAGGATATCTAAGTGGAATTAATATTTTTATTATATATGGAAAAGTAGAGAATACAATAACATTTTAAAAATAATGAAATTTAAAAGCGGAGAACAACTGATAATAAAATATTAAGTAATTATATAAAATAATTTGTCTCTCAAATTTATTAAAATCAAATAACAGTAAAACTATAGAATATCAAATAATAATGAAAATCGTACGTTTTTTTATGGAAATAGAACCCTAAAATATGAATTTTTCTGTAATTCTTTAGATGTTATTTGAATGAAAATGTGATGCGATATTTATAGTGCTAAATATTAGTTTTAATTTTACATTACTGAAACACTAATTAAGTGATAATCAATCCAAAATAATAAGCGTAATTTAATATGGACCCAAAATATAATTAAGTCATAATAACTATTACACTAAAAATAAAAATATTATTAATAAAATAATTATAATTATTAATAATTTTTATGAACGTAAAACTTATCTATTAATTTTGTATTCAAGATTTAATAGAAATATTATTACTAAAATAATTATTATAATATTTAGAATAAGTTCATATTTATAGATTTTATTTTATTAATTTTAACAAAAATTGGTTTTAACTTATAATTATTATCATATTTATATATAAAAATATATTTATTTAATTAAAACTTGTAACTAAACAGCTTTGGGTTTTATTATTTTTAATTTATCTAAATATATTCAATGATTTTATAGATTTATAATTTTATTAATTAATAATATATTATGTTATTTTTATGTAGAACTTTCAAAAGATATAACCAAATTAATTTGATATTAATTTAATATTATATTAACAAATATTAATTTTATTATTAAATAATACTAATAAATTATTTTTAATGTCAATTTAGCAATATAATTAACGATAAAGGTTATTCTCTTAAAGACAAATAAGTTTTTGCGTATCAGCTAATAATGTCCCTTTGGGCTTTTATAGGCTTAAATATGTTTGAAGATTGTTGCTTACGCCTTTTGGGCTTTATGTGTTTTTTTTTCCCTTTTTTGGGCTTTAAAAGTAAAAAAATATACTTTTTAAATTTTTTTGCGTATTTTAATTTCTTCCAAAATATAACTCGTTATTAAGTGAATTATCCTCTTTTTTCTCCCAATATTCTATTTTTTATATTAGAATTAAAATGTTTATATTAAATATACAATTATATATGTAGATTATTAATTTTAACATTTAAGTTGATGTATTTTTTATCAATATAATATAATATTATCGAGTCATGTTATTCACAGCTTTGCTAAGGATGGCATTAATGTAATTATTTTTATTTTTATTTTTAAAAATATTGCAAGTATTGAAATACAATAAAGAAATATCATTCGGTAATATTTATAAAGGAGTTGTAAATTTTATCTACACTCTTATTTAGGATGGTAAAATCGAACTATTCGTGGATTTTAAATTAATCCATTTTAAATGAAATGATTTTTCTTTTTGAGACGATTTTTTTATCGATGATTGGTATTAAACAATATATTTTATCTGCACTCTAATTTAAGATAGTAAAACCGAAATATTCGATGGATTTTAAATTAATCTATTTTCAATGAAGTAATTTCCTTTTGAAAAGTGAATGGTTATTTTTTATGAATGATTGGCGTTAAACAGATAAGTGTTTGTCATGCCCCACTTTTTATATAAAATTATTATTTTACCTTTATATATAATTATTAAAATATAAATTTGTAAAAAGCATGTTACATATGATTATTAAAAGGATAAACTTGTGAATATGCATTATATATAACTATTAGGTAAAACACATTTTCAATACTCTTCATTTTAATATTGAGCAAATTGGTCACTCTAAAAAAATTAGAGTAATTTAATCCTTGTTAATTTCGAAAATGAACAACTGATGACAATTAATCACGGTAATTAATTAATTTTTATCAATTGTACATGATTTTGATTGATATAATAACAAATTAAGTCATTAATGTTTGCATATTCTATCGAGTTGGTCCAATTCTAAAATTGTCTAAAAATCTAAAAATTCAAAAAGAATATATAAAAAAATTCTAATTTCAAAAGATATATAAATAGACTAAATGCGTAAACATTGAAGGCTAAATTTGTTATTAGACCTAATAAAATTATGTAAAATTGATGAGAAATATTAGTGCTGCGATTAATTATTCTTAGATGCTGATTTTTGAAAAGAAATTAAATACATTAATTTTTTTTTCAAAAAGACCAATTTATTCAAAATTAAAATTGAGTGAAGCCAGAAGTGTTTTCACCTAAATATTAAAAGGGTAGAATCCGAAGCTCAAGCTCAAACCACAACACTTAAATCCTGAAAAGCAAACCACAGTCCTCAAAAATTAAAAACCTAAACTCTAAGGTGTTATTTGGTAAGCTAAAAGTTTAAGTAATTCATTCATAAATTTTATAAGATTTGAATTTATATTAGAAGATTATTTGGTAAATTAGTAAAATATAATTACTAAATATGATTATGTCGTTTTATAAAAGTAAATATTGATTTTGAAAATTTTATTTATTTATATCAATCTTATTAATATAATATTTTATATTATTGTTAATAATTTTGTATCAAAGTTAAATATGATCATTTGAATCTCATTTTTAAAATGATTTATTTTAATAACATAAAATTAATTTAATATTTTTATGTTAAGTGATAAGTAGCTACCTACCTACTTATCTTATTCAAAACTTCTTTTGTTGAAAAAATATATTTTAAAAAATTAAAATAATTATCAAACATATTTAAAATATCAAATGTTTAAAATTTAATGAAATGAAAATTTATAAAGATTTATCAAATATACCCAAAACCCTAAACCTCAAAACCTAAATATTAAAACCTAATGGAAATAAAAAAATTAAGACTCCTAACTTATCATATTCACATGAATTTTTTATGTTAAAAATAATTTTAAAAATCGATATCATATTTAAATATTAATTATTGTGACTAACTAATTATATTATAAAATAAAAATAAAATAAAGTATTTGAATCAAACCCTAGATTTTGAGTGTAGTATAAAGTAAAAAACTAATTTTATGAGAAATATTTATATTTATTAGTGCATAAATTAAGATGTAATAGTAAGTTAATGAATATTAGAAAACCCCTTTAAAAAAAAAAAGAACTTGGAAATTCAAGTGAAGAGTTGGTGAGGCTGAAACTGAAAGTGCAAACTGGAAAGTATGTACAAAGGGAGAGAGAGGCGCACGTGTGTATGAATGTCAAAGCAAATGCAAGTGTGAAACGTTGTAGTAGTAAAAGATTTGGCTAACAAATGTGTTGTGCGTCCTACTCTTTTCCCAACACACTTCGAAGAAATGTGCCTTGGCTTAGAGTGTTATGATAATATAAACAAAAGTTAACCCAACAAAACACTCATGGTAAAGAAAAACCATCAAAAATGCAGACATGGTTGGAGCTAATTACCGGGTCAATAAAGGAACATAAACCCATTTGCACCCATTTATACGTACTGGTTCTTTTGGCACCGATGGCCGTCCAGTGGTTGCAAAGTAATTCAATATCCTAGAGGTTTTAGGGTTGCAACCACCGTGAGCATTTCAGTGCAACAACATGCACTCTCACTTCACAGCAGCCACTTCAAGCGCTGCGCCTAAGCACTCTCTTAGAAAGATTAAAATTATATTTCCATCTAAATTTGGTTCATGGGGATATGGATCCAGTTTTAAGAAAGAACCGCCACATATCACATTTATATCAAATATTGAAAGCAATATATATATATATATATATATAATAATCATTGAAGAATCTATAAGCTAGTAGTGGTAGTAGCAGTACCAAGATTACCCGCAGTTCCTCCGCTAACCCCACCATAATCAACCGCTTGAGTGGCAGCCACCGCCGACACATTGATCCCTACAGCGCTAGTTGTAACAGAAGTCCTTTTTCGCTTCTTTTTCTCATAAGGTATCCCTCTAGCTCTAGCCTGTCCTTCCCTCACTTCCCTCAAATAAATCCTCACAGCCCTTGCCGCAAACGGGTTTGATTCCGGTCGTCCGCCGCTCTCTTCGTAAGCAGCTCTCAGCCGTCCGATCAGCGCGTCGAGGCTACCCCACGCTTGCTTGAGTGGACAAGAGCAAGGACCAGGCGGGTTCGGGTGTCCGAAATAAGGACAACCCGTCATGTGAACCTTGGTTTTCCCGAACTGATCGAGGTACTTCAAGAACTCGATCACGTGTGCTCCGCTGCAACGAGCCAGAGTCAATGGCGGCTTATGGTTCTTCAAGTACTGCAAGAACGTGTTCCAGTCTCGACGCTTTTGTGACTCGTACCGACTCGGTGCTGCTGGGGAAGTAGAAGACGACGGCGACTCACCAACTCCTTGCTGGATACCCTTGGACGGTGGTGCTGAAACCGTAACTGATACTGGATCCTCCTTGATCGTATTCGGGTCCGTTGCAGAATCCATTGACTTAAAAAAAAACTACTATAGGGCTTCGCACTTTTGATGATAACTGACTGTCACTAATTTTCCATCAAATCGTCGTTTTCTTTTCTATATAAATATATACTATCAATCAATCAATCACTAACAATTCATAAACTCTTTGCTCTAGCTGCTTCTCTTTTTTACTAGGGTTCATTGAAAAAACTGCAGGGATCCAAAGATTGGCTTTTAAAAAAAATTCAGAGATGCAGGCTTTGAATGAATATCAAAACGAAGAAGAAATTTGAAGTGAGAAAGTGTGAAAGAGAGAAAAAAAAAAAAAACTAAATGATGAGACGTCCAAAAAGTAATTCTTACCACTACTAGTATTTTCTATAACCAATAATTTTTAATTCAACTTTTAAAAAAAAATGAATACAGCCAAATTAAAATTTTGTACTCGTATTAATAATAATATATTTTAAATTATAAAAGGAATAATTTCACCCCAAACCCTCAATCTATGACCCAATTATAAATTTATCCATAAACTTCAAAATGTGTAAGCATTAACATGGTATCAATCAAACTCTTACATCCAATTAACATCGACTAGTACGTTAAACTTAGATTGATGTGTTAAAAAACAGGTAGTTAAATGTTGGGAGGGTTATCTTATTTTGTTAACACGGTATTTTAAATATATTCTACATCATATTTTAACTGATGTTTAAAGCTCGAGTTGAAAGGAATATTTGATTAATACAATGTTGATATTTTAGGTACTAAATTAAAAACATTTAAAATTTAGCAGTTAATTTAAAATATGAACGTTTTGTACTGTGTCTATATTTCTTATAGATCACATGGTGGCCCCAGTGAAGGTGAAAATGTGACATGTTCACCTCCCTCGCCTTCCTTGTATATTCACCATCAATCCTCACTCGCCAATCACTCGCGTAGGTTTCACCTCCTCTTGTCCCCATTCCAGCAAAGGCTAAAGGGCAAGTCAAAAAGGACTATCGGAATTTTGAGCTTGGAGTTATATTTATATTATCTTTTATGTCTTTAAAATTGTATATTTAAATTTCATATATAATATATGGATATTATATAATTACTGATAAATATTTAAAGAGTCCCCGAAATCATTTACTAATGGTTCAACTGAGCATTAAGTTTTGGATGATGTAATTAAAATTTTTAAAATTTTGGAAGGTATATTTAAAAAATTTTAATTTTTGAAAAACTTAATGAAAATTTCAAATTTTTAAGGGTCTAATTAAAACTTTCAAAACTTAAAAATAATTAATAAGAATTTTTTAAAATTTTGAAATATCTAATTAAAATTTTCAAAACTTTTAAATCTCTTATTTTTGGGTTTGAGATTTTTTATATTCATAATTACATTGAACTTCGAATATAGTTAGAATCGAGTCGCACTGGCAAGGGTGAATGTAAGGGGCTGACAATAATTTATCCTCATGACAAAATTACTTTTAAATCTTTTTAAAAATTATAAATTAATATGATGATAAATTTATCTTTTAATCTTTCCTTAAAATTATAACTACATGTTGGACTTTTAAATAGAAAAAAAAAAGTTCTCCCAAAATTTTTATTTCATCTACGAAATTAAATTCAAAATTTATTAGGAGTGAAATAGGATTTACTTGCATACTAACGATGTAGTTAATTTAAGTACAAATTATGTCTACAAGGAGAGTGATGTGGAATCATCAAAGAGACTGACTTATGGGTTTTAATCACTCTTTGGGGATGTGTTCGGTTTGAGTTGTGGGGTATCTTGGATGGTTTGACCTTTCTACAATACCGAGGTTTGAATAGGATATTGATTCAAACTGATAGTCTTGAGGTAGTTCATGGTTTGCATAGGAGTATTTCAGCTAATCCGTACTCAGTACTAGTTAGGTAGATTTAACAGCGGCTATAAAATATCGAGCATTGGGTGATTAGACATATTTCAAGGGAGGCCAATTTAGTCGTAAATTAGATTGCCAATATGATATCTATTGATTTGGTGGGAGTTAATGTTTTATATCTATTAGAAGCTCTTGAGAATGATAAAACTAGTGGTGCTTTTAACTTTGTCAGTTTAGTTTAATATTTTAAGTTTTGTTTTTTATAAAAAAAGAAAAAAGACAAATTTTGTAGGAGAAGCAGAGGTAGAATGCATGTTAATGGTGGGTTTGGATGGGAGATTGGGTGCGGTGCGGTACGTTTAACTTACTTTTTGTCTCACGCTACAGTATCGCTACAGTATTTAATCTTACTGCCACCACTATTTTAACACTAATTGCAGGTAAACGCACCGCCCATCCAAACTTATATTAGCCAAAAAGCAAGCAACGACAGTGTGAGGATGAAAAAGGAGTGAGCTGAGCCCGACGCAAAGGCAATAATGCTATACCATATCAGGGAAGCCTTGCTTTGCTACGACATTCCAATATAAGTCCTCTCACACTCGCTTTGATTAACAGATTTCACTCCATCATGGAATTTCATGGTGCCTGCAGTCTCTCTCTCTCTCTCTCTCTCTCTCTCTCTCTCACACACAAAAATATGAATAATCATTTACTTACGTACTTTATAATAATTATTAGCGGTAAGACATAGTTCTCCTTCTTTAGCCTCGAAAATTGAGATGAACAGTAAAATATTTCATATTTTCAGAAAAATAAATATTATTTGATATTTAAATTTGCTTTTTTAATGTGATGGTTGTTTTTTTTCAGGAAATGTAATTATATTTAGTAAAAAATATTTGTTGGTATTTAAATATAATTGTGTTAATATTTTAGTATTTAATTTGAATTTTAAGATCAATTTAATGAAAATTAATTAATAATGTCATTATTAATAGAATAAATTTAAGTAAAAGCATCCCGAAAGCCACCGTGTTTAGGGGTAGATTGCGTTTCGGCTCTTTTATTGAAAAATGGGTAAATTAACTTATCCGTTAAATTTTATCTGTTAAATGATAATGTGGAACGTTAAATTCATGTTGAAAAATATTTTTTATTGGTAAACTATAAAAATGGTCACCCAACAATGCCTTTTGTTCTATTTTGGTCACCTAACTATTAATTTTTTATTTATTTACCATTTTTTCTAAATTAAAAATTTTAGTCACTTCGAGTGATGTGGGCTTTTTTTATTGATCTAGTAACAAAATTAGCCCTCTAATGTTTATAAATTTTATCAATTTGATCCTAAATATAAAAAATCAACAAATTTAGTCCTCAATGTTTACAAAACTTACCATTTTAGTTCTAATTTTAAAATTTTTAATAAATTTGGCCCTCAAAATTTACAAAATCTATCAATTATTCCTAACTCTAAAAATAAAAAATATTTTTAAAATAAATTCATTTTAGCTCTTTATAACCTATCGACTAACCCGTGTAATATATTAAATTAAGAAAAAAAAGTACCCTCTTCCAAGTCACTTGCAACAAATTTTTTTACTATAATTTAGGCTTCACACTAGATCAAACCAATTGATTTAGAACCTATTTGCAATAATTGGTTGCATTACTGCTCGAACAAATAATATTTGTAATGTCTTTATTTCTTTCGGATCTTAATTCTTTTTGTGTTTTATCCTAACTTTTTAGAGTTCTTTTGCAAGTGACTTGAAAGACAATACTCTTTTTTTTTTTTTAAATATCACACATGGGTTAGTGATAAGTTATAAAGGACTAAAAAGTACTTTTAAAAATATTTCTTTTAATTTTAGAGTTAAGACTAAATTTAAAAATATTGTAAATATTGAGGGCCAATTTTTTTATTTTTTTAGAAATAGAACTAAAATGACAAATTTTAAACATTAAGGAAAATTTTGTTGAATTTTTATATTTAGGATCAAATTAATAGAACATGTAAACATTAGAGGGCTAATTTTGTTAATAGACCTATAAAAAAGCCCACATCAACTTAGAGTGACTAAAATATTTAATTTTGAAAAGTTTAGTAACTAAATCGAAAAAATTAATAGTTGGGCGACCAAAATAGAACAAAAAGGCATAGTTAGATGACCATTTTTATAATTTACCCATAAATAAAATAATTTTCAAAACGTAACGTTCCTCATCATCATTTAGTAGAGAAAATTTAACAAATAAGCTAATTTGCACGTTTCAAAATGTATAAAGGCTAATTTGCTCATTTTTTCAATAGTGGTGTTAAAATGCAACCTGTCCCTAAGTACATGGATTCCCCTAGTACTTTTACCAATAAATTTAATATTAATTATGTATTTATGTAATAAAAAATGATTGTAATTCTTATTAATTAATTATGAATTTTTACAAATTAATTCTAAAAAAATAAAAAAAATTCAAAATGTAACTGTCTTCAATCTGCCATTGGATGTGTGCAATACTTGATTTTATTTTGGGATTATATGATGGTACCGGAGAAAGGGTGGGTCCAATATAATAATGTTTTGCATATACTTTATTCAATGTTGCTGTGATTATTATTATTATTATTATTATTATTTATTGGTTTTATGGGCCCCAACGGATAAATACCTGAGACGTGTGCAGTGGGATTCTAAATGTCAGTGTAAACCGCAAAAGTTGGTAAAGATGTGGAGAATAGACCGAAGGGAAAAACCGGCGGGTCATGTAGTTGGACAAATTTTGAGATCTAATTTTATTTTTTAAAACTATTTAATCTTAACATTCTTAATAATTTTAGATAATTTTTTTCAAACCTCTTATGTTGGTTAAGATGGTATCATATAACATGATATTTAATTGATAAAAAGTAAATATGTTAAGTTGATAAGTTTTAATGATTACGGGTTAAATTACGATTTTTAAGGCATTGGGTAATAAATAAACGATTTTTATGTTGTTGTTCATTTGTTTAAATTAAGTGAATATGTTCTTAAACATGTTTATGTACATATAATTAAACATATTCATTGAACACTGAATGATAAACAAATATAAAATAATCAAACATAAATATTAATAATCATAGGCTAATATGTCCAAAAAATCCCTTAAGAGAATACGGTAAACAAATCAATTAAGCACGTATATTAAATTCGCATTAATTAAACTCCTGCCAGTAACAAACAAAAATCAATTGAGCCCCTCTGTTAATGGTTTCTATCATTGATCATATTGACCGTTAAAATTAATTAACAAACCAATCAAATGGTAACATGTGCCACCTTCTGATTTAATCTAATATTTTTCCCATAAAATGATTAAAAAACATAAAAACATATAAATGTTATAAATGTTATTGTAACACCGCAAAATATATAGGATTAAAAGTAATAATTAACCAAGAAATGAGTCTTCGTTTTAATGGTTAGAGATCTACTCCATTCCCAATTTTTCTCTTTTAATTTTTCAGCAAACTAGAATGAAAATTCCCCTAGAATATATATAAAATGAAGTAAAAATATATTAAGAGTTGGTAGCAACCCAAAATGATTAAGCTTTTGCACTTTCTCCCTTACTTCCTAGATTCAAATCACGCCAATCTCATCCCCCATTTTTATTTATTTATTTATTTATTATTTTTGGTAAAAAGGGTATTTTAGCATTCAGTCCCTCAAAATTTGAAAACCCTAGGTAATTAATCTCCTCTCAAAGTCAAAATTGAACTGTGGGCTTTCTTTTTTTTTCTTTTTTTTTTCCAATTGAACTAAAATTTTACTTTATTTTTCCCTATTCTTCCCCTTTTCCTTTTCATATTCCCCTTTGCAAATATTTTTCTTTCATAGGTGAAAATTTTATTTTTATCCCGAATCTGAAATCAATCTCCGTTCAACCGTTCTTACCGGTTTAGAGTAATGCTGTCAAATCTGATATCTAGCGTTGCCAAGAATCGATAAGAACATTCCAATTCTGACATTTAGATCTCAAAATGCATGTAGAATTTATGTTCACGTTAATTTTTCAAGACCGATTAAATGATCTTTTACTAATCTTACCGATATCTCTCGAAATCTTGACTATTCTTTAAAACCATTATTAATTCATGCATTTTTTTGGTTGAAAGACTCATTGTAGGTGTCTCGGATCAGATTTGTTCATGAGGATCATCGTTTGAGACCCCGGTGACAGGTGTTTGTTCTTTTATAGGTAATCGGGGCAAAATCGAGCCTAGAATAGGGCCACATGGGCGTGTGAGCCACCCGTGTGGACCAAACGACTCCCTCACACGTCCATGTCCACCTTAAAACCCCAGGAGTTCGAATCGCACACGGCCTAAAACCTCTCCACACGACCGTGTACCCCATCCACATGGTCCAGGGCTTCCCACACGGTTTGGCCACACAGCTGTGTGTTCCCTTTAATTTTTAAAATCTTTAAGATAAAAAAGAAAACATTAGATTTGAAATATTAAAAATTTGTACTAGTTGATATAGATTGATACGCATTACTGCAAGCCGATATTAGTTAAAGACCTGAATGATACGTATATTACTATGTAATGCCACTACCATGAAATACACGATCATGATTGTATGATTGTTTTAAGACTAATCACTTTATAGTTACTCTTTGTTGGATATTAACATTATATAGTATGATACAAACAATTTGCTTTTATTTTTTAATTATATTGCGGAGAATTAATTTTTGGTACTAAACTTTTTTTAGTTTATATTAGTTCGAAATTTGACAGCTATTTTCATTTTGATCTCTAAATTTAAACTTTCTTAAGGTATAACGATATGGCCCTTTAAGATTTTACATAATTTTTAAAATTTTAAAGTGATGTTATGCCCAAATCATCACATCGTAATTAGATCCGAATTCAACGATCGAATTAAAAATCATCAAAATCTACCAACTAAATATTAACCCTTAATTTAAATAAGATGAGAAAAAAAAAAGAGAAAATCTTACAATGATGAAAGGCAATCTTCTTGAAAATATTTTTAAAATGCTATGCATATAGCATAAAAAGAAAGCAACAAGGACCTTCCTTTTTCTTTTAGAAAACAATTAGACCCTAAATTCAAGACAAAGGGAGATGTCAACTTCACGAGTAACCCAACACTACAAACAAACCCCCTCTTTTTTTTTCCCTAATATTTATATTTATATTTATACATTCCATAATAAAAAATTCTTTAAAATTCTTAAAATTTAATCTTAATCCAAGCCGTAACAGTTAGATTTGTTAAGCTAAATTCTGCTATTAGTCCCGTGAGTTATACATTAGTTATTCTTGTTCGATTTAATTATTTTTAATCTTTATATTTTTCAAATTTTATAATTTCAGTCAGGACTCAAATAATAGTAATTAAATCTATTAATTAAAATAATATGATTTTTTCATAAGTGTTAATATGTTTTTCGTATAAGATTTTAAAATAATAAAATACGATAAATCAAAATATAAAAGTAAATTAACAAGTTACGTGTGACCAACACCAATCATTCAATATGTTCATCAATCCCTGAAGCAACCAAAGCTTAGGTGAGAATAAAAAGGCCCACATCTTTACAATTTCTCCCTAAATCCCAATCATATGATATTATATAAGTGAACATTTTAAAATTATCATTTTATTTCCTTGCTTGGACCTTTTGTCAATATATAATTTTTATTGAAATTTTGCATGTTAGTTCTATCCTTTGTTATTATCTAAGTGCGAAGGAAAAAAATTGTAGGAGGTTGAAATTAAATTTTAATTTCTTAATTTTATTATTTAAATAGTCTATATTTTTATGATTTTTAAAGAATTAAATTAAAATTTTATATTTCAGTGGACAAAGTACAATTTTATCTTTACTAATTTAAAATTTTAAAATTTTAAAATAATGTAAATAAAGAAATTTTCATTTTAAGAGGCCTGCCCTGACTACACCCCTAATTATTATGATATAATAACATATCTATTTGCATGCTAACATTATTGAATATTTATTCCTCTGATGAAAGCCAAATTTGAAATATCATTGAGGGTTCTTTAGTATTATTCTTGAAAAATATAGTTTAGAAAAAAATTAGAATATGTATAGTTAGGGATTGAAATGTCAACAAGAGTGTGTTTAATATAAGAAATATTATTTTTGGAGTTTAAAAAATTCACAAGTAGTCTTGATTTGAATAGAGCGAAAGTTATTGTCAGGCACCTGTTTGACATGGGTTTAAACCGTATTACATTTATCTCTTGTTTCCAATATTATATAAAAAAAATTCACGAGTCAAATGAGTAACATGTATCCTTTTGGGTGTAACAAAATAAAATAAAAATTGTATGTTTAAAAAAAAAAAACTAAGCATGTGACATGGTTAGAACTTTGTTTGTGGAACTAAAATTATCCATTCATCGTTGATTAAATACTAATCCATAATATCAATAAAAATAAAAAAGTCAACTTAGCAAAAGCACAATTTTCTTTTTAAATTTAACTAAATATGATTCTCTCGCTTCTAGTTGGGTTGATTATTTATTTGTGTCAAATTATGGCATACAAATTTGAAGGCTAAAATATACTCTAATCCTACTTTTAGTTTGAAATTCAGACTCTCTACTTTTTGAATTTAAAATTTCAAATCCAATTGTTAGCAGTGTTAAAATTATTTTGTTAAATTTCTTGATGTGATATTTTAAAATTAAAAAAATCACTTGGTGATTATGTAATAATAAAATAACATTAAAAATGTTTATGTGGATTTTTTCTCTTAAAAGTATTCAATCGAACTCGTCACGATAAAATAATTTTCTTTGTTGGAATATTATCCTAAGAAAATTATCGTCAACAATTTTATTGAAATAGTTAAAATATTAAATATTTAGACTAACTAATGACATTGTAAAAGTTGAAAGATAAAATTATATATAAAAAATAAAGCATATAGATTAAATCTCAAGTTTTTGCATGGTATAAGGCTAAAACTGAAGTTTGGTCATTGTCTTATGATGTAAAAAAAATGCAGCAAGGCAAACCTAAAAGAAATAGAAAGCTAGTATCCGTCTTTAAGACCCTTAGGGCATTCAAATTATATATAACCACGTAATATTTTAATTGAAAAATTAATGATATTAACCGTTTGGACTAATTAATAACAGTATAAAAATATAGGGACCAAATTACGTTAGAAATTAAAGTGTACCAATTAAACCTCGAATTTAAGCATCATAGAAGGACCAAAATTGAAATTTAAATATTTTCTAAAACTGCAAAAAAAGGGTAAGATGTTTGCAAACCTAAAACAAATAGGAAATCAAATGTCGGTTTTAAGACTCATAGGGTATTCAGAGTATAGATAACAATGAAATGTTTTAACCGAAAAGTAAACAATATTAACCATTTGGACTAATTAATAACATTATAAAAAATAGGGACCAATTTATATTAAAATTAAAATATAAAGATTAAATCTTAAATTCAAACATATAAAAGGGACCAAATTTGAAATTTAATAATTTTATATGAAAAAAAGAGAAAAAGGGTGCATGGTTTGGGTGTGCCATGTGTAAGTACAAGGAAACAATATAAAAGTTAGGGATCAAATTGTATAAATTCAAATATAAAGATTAATTAAGTCTTAACTGTAAGCATAGTAGAGGGACCAAAATTATATTTAACCATTTTCACATAAAACAAAAATAAATATTCAAAAGGACGTTTTCAATTATTTAATAATAGTTTTATTGTAAAGAAAGCAACTTTTGATCTCAAAAGTTGTGCAAGAGTAAGAAAATAACCAATATGCTATATTCATGTAATTTAGTTTTAGAAACTTATTTTAGCTAATATTTTCAAAATTTAATGGAGTAAGAAAAGGTATTTTTCATATTAATTTCTTTGAAATTTTAAAATTAAAATCTGGTCCTTGGGGTCACAAAGTTGAAGTGAAAAAATAAAGAATGGAAGTAGCATGAGTGATACATGATCTTTGTTCAAAGCATTGATGTTTGCTCATTAATTATTATGAGCTGAGTTCATATTCATAATATCTTAGTTTGATTCGGTTGGATTTTTTGATATTTTAAAATTATTTATGATAATTCGGATCGATTTGATTTTTAATTTTTATATATTAATTTTGAATTTTAGGTTTTGAAATTTTATTTTGATAAAATTATTTCCTTTTAGGGTTTTTTGGGCATTATTTACATTATTCGATAAAGTTATGATATTCTTTAATTAAATTTTTGAATAAGTAAAACATCGATAAATTTTATATGTTATTTTTAAATATAAAATATTTTTGTATTAGAAAAATTAATTCGAATTATCAACCAAAGCTATTCAAAATATCATAGTTGTAATTAATTTTGAATCTCTACATTTTTTTTCCTACCCTACCTTTCACCTTTGTTTTATTTAGTATCCTTACCTACCATTCCCTTTCTAATGTAGGGTCTATTGTGTAATGTTGACCCAAATGTGGTGAAAGCTTTGCAATGTCTAGCTTTTTTGGATAAACCTTTTTTTGACTCTCATATATATATATATTTTTAGGTATTTATCGGAGCGAGTTCAGCAATCAATTTTTTGCATTCAGTAGGTTCATTAGGTAGTAGATGTTGGCCACAAGTTTTAAAATTATTTCATGTCCAGGGCGATGATTAAACCCTCGACCACTAGTTAAAATAGAAAAGACTTTTACCATCTCATCTAACTCGTGGTTATTTTGACTCCCATATTAACAATTGATTAATTTATTTCAATTTTAGGATTATGAATAAAAGCAACTTATGGGAGATTTGGATTTGTGATTTCATTTTGAACCTATGAAAATTAAAATTTTAATTTATCTGTTTTACCTTAACAGAATTCGATTCTTGTATTTTGTGAAAATTAAATCGTTAATTTTATTATTTTAATATATAAATTGTTGAATTATTGATTTTTTTAATTTTTGTATATAAATTTCTGGATGGTTGGTTTTAAATATGCAATTTAACAAGGTTTAACAATGTTATTAATTTTCATGAAGTACATTAAAGTAATTAAAATTGCTCGAGTTTTATAAGTTAAAAGGAGTGAAAACATGGCCTCAATCAAAATTTAATTATCAATAGATTTTGGTATACCCACGATGTGAGTAAAATATTTATCTAATAAATTATTAAAAAATTATATAAACACTAAATATGTCTTCAGTTGAGACGGTAAAATTTCTTAATGTGCATTTTCTAGATTTTATATGAAAATATAAAAGATAAAATACCCTTAAAATATTATTTATTCCTTTGTGAAAATAAGAAATTTTTGGAAAGATCCAGTTGAGGGCTACACTGATTCACACAAAACTTTACATATTAGTATAGACAAATAAAATGATGTTAACAACCTATTAGCCCAATAGCAAGAGCGTTATGTTGTAGGTACGAGAGCTTGAATTTAATCTCAAATAACCTCATTCTCCTCCCTCAACTATAAAAGAAAATTGGATAATTATTTTATTTTTTTCTTAAAAAAAAAAGAAGAAGCCGAGATTTAAATTGAAATGCAAATACAAAAATCCAAATTTAAAATTTATTAAATATCATTTTATTAAAATTGATTATATCAAGTAATTAAATAAAAATTAATTGGATAAGTTTATTTATTTATTTATTTATTTATTTTTGAAAGGATGGATAAGTCATATTTAATAGTAGCTACTTAGCTAAGAAGAAAAGGCATATCTTAATAGATTGAAATTTGAATAAAGTTTGTTTTTTCTCCTTCGATTGTGCGATAACGGGCCCACACTTGCGTGGCCGTAAGTGTAAGGCCCTATAATTTAATTTTGAACCGTCCTTTGATGGGCCTACCAAACCCCACCAATATCAATTTTTCTTATCTATTAGAATGATGAAATCTTATATATATATATATATATATATATATATATTAATTTGAATAGTCCTTTATTTGTATTTTTTTAAATTTGAATACCAGAGATTAGGTGTGTTGATTAACTCGAATTCGAAAAACCGATTTAATTGATTTCATTATAATTTAATGATAAATAATCTACAATTTAAATTTGAAATGACTTGAATAAGTAATTTAAAATAATTTAAACCCGAAGCAATTAAAATTAAAATTTACTTGAACCTGAAAATCGAAAACATGAGTTAATTTAATCCAAATTAATTTGATCCAAAACTAACTCAATTTGCACAATTTACATGTATGCAATGGATTAATCTAAAGAAGATTTTAGATTTTAGTTCTGAAAAAAATATAAGGTTAATTGCACCAAATATTCCCAAACTATGAGTCAGACTTTAAATTGAACTCTAAATTTCAGAACGTTCCAATTGAATCCTCTACATGTATAGTTTCAATCAGATCGTTCCGCCAATTTATTCTAAAAAGAAATCACATCAAATTTAACATGCACAATTTATATGTATGCAATGGATTAGTCTAAAGAAGGTTTTAGATTTTAGTTCTGAAAAAATATAAGATTAATTGCACCAAATGTTCCCAAACAATGGGTCAAACTTTAAATATCAAAATGTTCCAATTGAATTCTCTTACTAATGCATAGTTTTAATCAGGTCCTTTCTCAATTTAACTGCAATAGTTGACGTTAGATGTCAAATTAGATGTAACATGTTTAAAAATAGTTATTAATCCATATGTATCTTAAAAAGGAACCACATCAGATTCAAAATGTCATTTAACGTGGACATTAACGTGATTGAAATGATGCATTAATTTGAGGATTGAATTAAAATGCTTTGAAGTTTAATAATCAATTTAAATTTAACCTGTAATTTGAGGACATCTAATGAAATTATAACCCAAATTACAAAGAATAAAGGCAAACGATTGTCTAACAACTGACAAACTATCCTAGAAAAAATCTAAAAAAAAAACCACCCTCTTTACAATGAGCTTCCCATGAGCTCAGAAGAAATTCAGTATAATCTAACTATAAGTAATTTTATAAAAGATTTAGTAAATTATATTAAAAATTCAGTAATTTACTGAAAACATCATCATAGTATAACTAATTCAGTAACTTTAAACAGCTCACACTAACACTTCCCCATCCAAGTTATTTATGTTAAAACATGCAGTTCGTCTTTATATTTTAGCAAAGTTATAAGGATCTAGTTCATATGCTTAAAATTATATTATATTTTAGATTTAAAAATCCTAATTCAATCATTGATCATTGAACTTTTTTGCCAATGGCATGTTTACTAATATGTTAAATTGACAAAATTTTGAAACATGCCAAGTAGACATTTATGTCATGACATGTACTTATTGGACGATTGAACTAGGATTTTTAATATTAACTTTTTAACTATGTGGACTAAATATTAAACTTCATCGGAAGTATAAGGACTGACAGCAAATTTTGCCCTTTTATTTCATCTAGATTCTAGAGATGCACTGCCTATACAAACGTATGTATACCTTCCAAAGCAAAAGAAATAGCCTACTATGCCAGGCAATATATCCTATGGTCAGTGACATTCAATTGCCAACATTCTAAGGGGTGAAAGTAGACCCTAACGAAACAAAAACAATAGATCAATTTATAGTATATATATTATTTGAAAAGGAATTTTAATCATATGAGATAATAGAAAGTGCTACCCGAAGATCATTCGAGGTTCCGCATGTATACATCCGATATGTTTCTGTATCCTGTTGATAATCCCTGGGGCTGCCGCTTGCGTAGTGATTGTCACTGGCATTATCGTGCATTGAGAAGATGATCTCCCTGAGGATTGGTTCATGGCCGTTCAGATGATTGCCCATGCTTAAAACTTTTCTCCATGACTGATTAGCAGTTGGTGGCGTGAACATATTTGACACAACTTGTCTCTCATTCTGACTTAGTTGCAGCTTCATGTCAAATTCCTAAGCAACATAAATGTTTGCAGAGAATTTAAACTCAAGGCAATTGCAGCGAAGTTTCTAAGGGGTGGGCAAATTTTAAATTAAGAAAAAGCAAACTGGAATTAAATTCAAGTTAATTCCTAATTCCAAACAGTATGTAGTAGAAAACTACTAAATTGCTGAATATTTGCGACTTTTTTCATCAGGTTAATTGCACCAGATGTCCCAAACTATAGTCTATATTCTAAATTAGTTCCCAAACTTTAAAGCATTCTAATTGATTCTTCAAAGTATCAATATCATATCAATTATATCATTTCGCCAACTTGGGTGTTAAACACTAGCTTGGATTTGATGTGAAACATATTTAAAGAAGTGGATCAAATTTTAAATACGTAAGAACCTACCACTTAGACAGCTTGGATCTAGCATGTTAAAAAAAGCCCTCATAAATTTTAATGACACTGTTTCTTTACATATTACATCCAAACTGTCAATGTAGTAGGTACATATGTTTAAAATTTGATCAACATGTAGACATTAGATCCAAGTTGGCATTTAACAACCAAGCTGTCGACTAGATTGATGAAAGGATCGGCTTCATATGATACTGATACTTTGAGAATTCAATTAGAACATTTTAAAATCTAGGTCATAGTCTGGGGACATCAAGTAAAATGGACCCTTTTTCATTTCAATTTTATTCAAAAGCATGAAACTAAAATCAAAGGGACTTTCTAACAGAATAGTCCACTGAAATTAGTCCTTCTAGAACATTGATTCACTAATACCCATGAAAAACAGAGGGATTAATCTGCTAGAATGCTAAAGCAGCGGAGATTCAGGGCATAGAGGCTATTTACCTTCTGAGTATCAGCTAAGCCAATTCCCATGGTTGGAAGGTAAAAGTTGTAGTAGTTACTGAAAATGGCTTCCGAGATTCGTGGCACTTGTCTAAATCTACGATGAAGGGAAGCTGCAAGTATTAACAACTTCTCGACATGTTCAAAGACAACACAAAGCCGTTGGAGGTCTTCAATAGTGTCACTGGTGTTAGATAATAGGTTCACTGCAACATTACAAAAGAACTTGAAATTTAAATGACCTCAATTTCAAAGAAGAATAAACTTCTTAGAATGATGAACAATACCTTGCAAAGGCCTTAACGTAGATGCCATAGTAAGGTACAGTTGGTCCATTTTCGTGTCCATCTCCTTCAAGCTTCCATAATTTGTTTGGTTTAGAGTGTCAGCTGACGCTCTGAATGCAGTACAGACCATTTGCTCAAGCAACTGATGGGGTTGCATAGTTTCCAGGTAATGAAGGATCTGCAGATTTAAGAAGCCATAAAAGGTAAAGCTGTAATCGTCAAAGAACTATTCAACCCCAGTTATAACCAAATTACAATATTTTTATCTTAGTTTACTATAAAATCTAAAATCAAATTCTTAATTTGAAATCATTTAAGAATGCCCAAGTAAATGAAACATTGGCACTAAATCCCTAAAATCACAGTTGGACAAGGTTAAATATAAATTCTCAAAATAAGCACAAAAACAATGGCATTTGAATAATAATGATCTGCCCTTGGGGGCTCCACCTCTATAGGCAAAAGATAGCTTGAATTCTTATAAAATCAATGGAGAAACCTTCTATGCAACAAGCAGAAATAAAGATGAGAAAAGATGTTCATTCTTCCATGTTCAACCTGACCTTCTCTCCTTCTCGGTTTGGATCCAGTAGTGGTTTCTGCTCAGAAGCTGGCAAAATAGGAGCCTCATCCCAAATCTTTCGCCAAAAGTTCCCACTTTCAGACATCCGCCGTGAAAGCCTTCCTTGAGGAGGCCAGTCAACATTCATACCCTCTGTAAGATCTGTGGATGGACCTTTTGCCTCACTTTTGTCATTCTCCCAATCTCTAGGTGAATACCACCGGATAAAATCTTCGAAAACAGCACCAGGATTTGCAGCTTTAAAAGCTGACATGTCTTTCAAAATACAAAGAATTATCAGTAAAGATGTGTAAACAAACATGGAGCAGATTACATTAAGGAAGTATTTGAAACTTAAACGTCAAACTTATTAGAGAAAGCTGAAATAAGGTCAAATTGAGAATAAAGAGACCATTTAACAGCTAATGTCATATAAGTCTGAACATTACTGTTTCTATCCTATTTGCTTTCATACATAAATAACTTTAGCTAATTCAGAAGGCAATTGAAGAATCAATCTCCTTGGCAATTGATTGGATCAAAAACCTTTTTTTTTATAAATTAAATCCAAAATCTGATCACACTCAGTAAGTTACCTTTATATATATATATATATATATATATATACACAAAACACGTAGTAAACTACAAAACTGATGAATTGGGACTAAAAGTTCCACGTAGGAAAATAGCAACAACCAAACATACTCCCAGAAGGATTTCAAAATGCAGAGAGAGTTGGTCTTTGTTATCAGCCTTATCAGAACAACCTAAGACATAATTCAACATGCTTCTGCCTTTAAACATGACTACTTGTGCCAACAATTCAACAGTTTCTTTAGCTCCATGTCAAAAAGTTTTATTGCAGTTCAGTTTCCCAACTCCACATCAAATGCATGGTTCTATATGAAATGAATATAGTGATCACTTGAAGCCACATGTACTAGTGGCAATATCTGATGACTTACAGCATAACATAACAAAATCTACACTGAAAAGGAAGGGCGCTTAACCATAGTAATTACCTGAAGATAATGTCTCTCTCTCCAACTGCGCAGAAAAGTTCTGTAATCAAATAGTAAACAACTACCTAAGCCACTAAATGATAAAATTATTCAAGACAGCATGAAATACAACGAGTCCTATAACCTAATATCCATCACAATAAATGAAACATGGAAAGGATAAAGGTATAAAGGTAAACATATTGCAAACGCTGATAAGCAAAGCAAATAAAATTCAAGATTCCAATAGCACCAAAAAAGCAAACCATAAAGCATCCATTAAACACTATATAATGAAGGGATTTATGCTATTAATTTGCTAGATGAAGTGTTGCAAACGAAAGCCAACTTGTCAATTTTAAATATTTAGCACATGAAATAAACACCATTGGACCTTTGTTACAACAGTCTAAATTTAAGGAAGCTGCTAGTATCAATTTTGAGTGAATGTTATAGTGATCCACATTATTGCAAACCTTAGGTCACATTAAACCTTATTTGAGCTTGAGAGAAGTAATATGTTTGGAAATAAGCTAGAGGGAACACATCAAAGAAAATGTCCCTACTGAAACCAATTTGGATGCTCAACCTGGTAGTTTGTCAAGCATAATATCAACATCTCCTTCCACTTAATTAGAATAGATGTTTTGGGGTCATAAACAACTAAGTCTAAACTGAACTCCAATGACTAAGTCTTTCAACCATTAAGAGGTATGTGAAACAAGATGGATGCCTTGACTAATTTCATGTGCAAAACATTAGACTCCAATTTGATATGATTAAGATTAATGGCTGGTCCGTTGCAACAAAAAGTTAGCAGAATGACACTCATAGAAAAATAACTTGCAAACACTTTAGGCTTACAAATGAAAAACCAAAGGTCTCAATAGCATGGAGTCGTTCTTCATGCATGTCTTCTGTCATGAGTGGTGCACTCTGTGATGATTCAAAGAAAAAGACAACTGCTATGTCAATTATACCTAGTAGGATATTGTTCAGTGAGAAATTTACAATATATATCAGTAATTCACAGATATAAAAGAAACCTGCGTAAAAGGAGCATGCAAGCTCTGACACAATTTCAGAAGCTTCATAGATCCCACAGGACCAGCTGAACCTCTCCTAATAGAATCCAAAGTGCTTTTATCAGCAGAATGCACATCTTGAGCATTTGCACTTAACTTTGATTCAACTGTTTTAGATCCATTAAAACCTTCGGGAGTCAAGAGACTGCAAAAAACAATAATAATAAATAAAGGTTCCCATCATATTTTTATACAATTCTAGTCCAAAGTAAAGGATGCAGTAACATATTGCACACCTTTATTAATCATGAATTGATAGATCTATTCTCTCATTTTCATTGGATCTTTAAAGGTCTAGAATGACTTACTAATTAACATTCGAACTCAGGCCCCACAGCTAAATTCTAGCCATGCGATGAACCCAGCTCACTATCTGCTAGAATAAACGTAATGGACAAAGTTGAATTAAAGTGTAGTGAGCATCTCACCACAACATCATTTAAATGGACCACTTAGTTATGCAACAAGGTGCAAAAATTCATCATTGATATCATAGTTGCTAGCTCACTCATTCTTCCCAATCACAACTTTCAGTACTACAAAGCCAACTATTTCATAATTACGTAACCTACATTTTCAGATGACAGTAAACCTTTTTCTTATTACATCACCTAAACTTTAAACCATATCTTATTATGGCTTATAAACAGTAGGTATCTCAATCTTACTAACTCTTTAGTAGGTGTCATCATAAGGATAAATTAAAATGGTTCTAGTAGAGGCCAAAAAAAATTAATATCTCTGGAAAAGTAGCAAGAGAAAGAGCAGAGAATATAAGGATTTGGAAAAGCCATTAAGGATGGCAACTTTTATAAAGAAACCAAAGAACTCTCACATGCTTAGTTCACCTGTCACGTTTCTCATCAAAGGCTTGACTCTGAGCATGAAAACTAGAAGACTCATCTCCAACTTTATTTACTTCCTGCATTTTCTGTCAAATGAAGACTTCAAGCGAAAGACAAGATAAAGAACTAAGTCCATAAGGGAACAAGTTGAATAGATATCATGAGAAAGAGAGGGTTGAAAGCAGAAGAAAATAAGGGCTAGGCCCCTTTTCTTGCCTTCTACCTCGCCTTGCTCACTATCAGTTACAAAAAGCACGGGAAGCAGTAGAGGAACCAAGACGAGACAAAAGGTGGTGATGACCTCCATATTTGCAGATGCATTATCTTTAGTTCCAATACAGTCTTCAAATTCTTCATTTAGTTCACGCTTCTTCCCAATGCATATTCCAAGCTGACCAGAAAAAAGACAAAGTTAAACGATTAATTGGCCATCATATTGCTTTAAGGAAAAAGAAACAGTGAAAATATTAAAAAGAACTGATTACAGAATAAGATAAGATGCTTCAGGCACTAGAGCCTATTAGAACCTGTTGTGATAGTAATCTTAGGGAATTATTGTGTCATGATTCTAGGGATTGACTTGCATAAAGTTGGGCGTATCATATATTAAACTTTCCTTCTTTGTAAATAGGTTATGTAACATAATGTACATATGCAAGAAATACATTTTAGAATTAACCTCTCTTCCTTTCACTCTATTTGTCATCTTCTTTTACTATTTTCTCATGGCTATTACAGTCAAACAGTTAGGTGTAACAGCAGCCTCTTCTCACTTCTTCTTCTTCTCTCACTCAAATTTACATGGTATCAAAGCCAATAAAGTCTCACCACCCCTCCCATTGAAATACCCACCGTCCTTTGACCACCGAAAAGCATGCGTGTGAGCCACAAACACCACCACCCTTTTTTTGCCCCTCCCACGTGATGACGAGTGAGCATGCATTAGACCTTCTCTGGCCACTGTTCGACACCGCGAGTCTTCCCTAAAGGTGGACACTCCTCTCCCGACCACAGTGGTGTTATTGACCTACTATTTCCACCCGTTGGTATTTTTCCTTGACTCTCTTCAATATTGAGTCTATAAACCTTTATTCTCTTCACTGCCTAGTTCCCTTGAAATTACCACCGTCAAACTTCAAGGTAGCAGTAACTATGTGTCACGGGTGGCTTCGGTTGAACTCTGGTTTATGGGAGAAGGTTTCAAGGACCACTTGGAAAAAAGAAGCTAATTAGATCGATGAATAGGATAAAGATACCTGGGCTAGACTTGATGCTCAATTATGTAGTCTGTCATGGCATTCTCTTGAGCCAAAGCTAGTCACTTTGTTTCAATCTTGTAAAACATGTTACAAAGTGTGGGCTAAGGCCAAGAATTTATACACTAATTATATTCAGCGAATTTATAAGATTGCCTCAGATCTTGTTAATCTTTAGCAGAATCAATAGGATATGTCAAGCTATTTGGGTCAGGTTGAAACCTTGAAAAGCAAGTTTAATGTTCTTATGCCTTTTTCTGAAAGTGTTACTGAACAAGAGTAGCAGCGGGACATTTTTTATGGTGCTTGCTTTGATAGGACTGCGAACTGACTTAGCTTCAGTCTGAGATCAAATCCTTGCTAGCCCAATCATTCCCACTCTTGATGATGTGACGGCTCGGTTACTTTGAATCTCCTCCAACCCAAACCAAGTTGAGGGAGAATCCTTTGTGCTAGCAACACAGAAAACTAGTCAACAAGGAGGTAATCGTAAAGGAAGAGGCACAGGATCTTGGCTTCATTGCACGTATTGTGATAAAAATAGCCATACACGTGATACATGTTGGGATCTTCATGGTCAACCCTCTCGTAATAATTGGCCCACTGCTCATGTGGCCCAAGCTCAAGGAGATGGGATTCTTCCTCTTCCCACTGCTAATAAGGTGCCAAATCTGTCATGTTGTCTGGATTAGATTATGATGAGTATTTACAGTATCAGGCTTCGAGACAAAAATCATCAATCGTTACTTCAGTTGCTTAACCGGGTAATTCTTTTACTGATCTAACTCAGTCTTAGGAATGGGCACATTGGATAAAGACAAGGTGAAGGCATAATATGAGGGTGTTAATCGGTGATAACTCATAAGATTGTAAATTAGATGGGGGTTATGAGAAGAACAAATATCTTTTTAAGGGCAATAGGTTTGTCTGCTTGATTGAAGTGTTCAACCTTTTGTTGGTCTAACTTTGTCTTAGGAATAGACAAGTTCTTGACAACATAATGCAATCAAGGTAATCTTGCATCGGTTATGATGAAAGAACACTCATTGCAGGGGAGTTTCCAATTGTTGGAGAAGGCTCTGACACAGCAGAATACATATACATGCGAGGACATGTCAATAAAATAAAATTGGACAACGTCAAGACATGTTGGTCACACGATTTTTTTTCTTGGCATTTTTTTCTCCAATACAGAATTAACAATGAGCAAAAGCCCATATCCTAAGGAACTTAAATGCTTGAAATCCATAAAGGAAAAGAAGATGTAGAGAGAAATTACAAGAATGGAGAGTTAAATGCAGGAAAGAGTTATGCAAATGTGTTATGAGGACTGAGAATGAAAGAGAGTAGACAAAGAGGAAAACGATGAGACAAGTATGGAGGTTTCTCTTGTTGAGTAATTTAGAATATGATGATTTAGGGCATTCTGGGTTTGGAATTTGAGCTATTTGGTCCTAATGGGTATTATAGGTTCATGCTTTTAAAATCAAAACTTTTAAAAGAAATAGAAAGCTATTTTCATGCTAATATTTGATTTGAAAGCATCAACTTTATATTTTTAGTGTACATTATTCTATAAAAAATATTTTATTATTATTGTGCATTGGTGTACCCGTTTGAAATTTTCAAGTAACTCATTTGTCACCATGTGTCATGTCATACCACACTGTGTCTCTGTGCTGTGCTTCTCAGTCTTTAGATCTAAGCTTAGACTACAGTATAGATCCTTAAATAACAGAACTGTTTGTACCCATTCAATGTAATTGAAGACTCTCAGGATTAAGAAAATCATTTTACCACAAAAAATGTTATGGCTGAACGGATTTGAACTAGAACGGTTAGCAGGTAAGTTACAGCAGTGGTGATAATTCAGAAAATTGCTAAGGGTTCATGAGATAATTGCATGGCAAATACAGCTTTATTTGTATTCCTTTTCTCCTTCCAACTTTAATAAATTGAATTTAGGGCACAAGATCATAGAGTATGATGAAAAGTCTTAGAGTTAACGGTATAAAAGAATGTAAGCGAAAGGAATCAAAACAGGAAGGAGACAATAACTAATAAGCATCATCCAGCCAGAAAGAGAAGCCAATAATAAAAACTTGAAACAGTAAGGTCAGTTCTATTAAAAGTCCTTGATTTCCACCAATATTAACTGACTTCACAGGAACAAATTCAAAAGTTGTCCAAGTCATTAGAATTTATTACCATTTGTAGCTTCTGGTTGATCAAACAAGTTGCTAGGTCAATTGAACCATTGGCTGGAATTTTAGGCAATGGCTGTGACTCTTCCCAATGCCAGCGAATTTCTCGAACAAACTCTATCCAGAGCACAGAAATGGCTAAAGAGACAAGAACCATAACCATTATTCAGCAAAAAAAAATTGCTTCAAGGTCAACTACAGATAAATTATCTCAAGACAACTTATCATGCATGATTTTCATACATACCACGTATGTTACAATTGCCAAACCATAGCGAGTGTAAACAAAACTGCGCAAAAAGAGACTCAACAGGTGCTCCTTTAATAGCTCGAGAACTCTTATGTTCATCTTTAGCAAAATCAGGTAACTGGGGATCTGTTATATGAAATTAGAAAGGAACAGCAGAACACTAAACAAGAAGTTCTCTGTTGAGTCATATGTCAAGACAGAAAATTAATACACGGAGCAAGATGTAAAGTTAAATAGTAAGGCCTAAAACTCAATGAAAAATCTTCTAAACAAGAAGCTACTTAAGCACATAAGCCAAACCAACTGAATCTGACACAGCTTCACACATACTCACCTTAACCTCTCATGACCAAAGAGAGAATTTTCCTTTCGGGACAAAAAGATATTTGTTTACTTTTAGTAAAAGATACTACAATGAAGATGGTAACTTAAGCAGCAAACCAGAGCAGTATGCATCAAGACTTTAAATAAGAACATATAATATATGCGTGTGTGTGTGTGTGTGTGTATAGACAGAGAGAGAGAGAGAGAAACTGGGAAAGCATTATAGAGATTCTCAGAGGCATAACACATCAAAGTGTTTAATAGAATGGTAAAAATTACCCTCAAGAAAGAGATCTTTAAGCACACGGTCAAGGACGGTTGGTGGCGGTATAACCATAGTAGACTCCAAATTGTCTGAACCAGGATTTTCAACTGCAAGAAATAAATGCAGCAGTTATAAAATTTAAAATAAATTTTCCATATCTCAATGGTCTCCATAATACATAAGCAGAGATTCAGATAAAGCCATCGAGACCTGACACAAAATCCTCTATAAATGGAGCTTCAAATGACATCTCCAATGCATTAACCAAAAGATGCAACTGGGAAGCAAATCCAATTCTGTCTCCTTTTGAACTATCACTTCATATAAAAATCAGTGTAATCAGATGTATCACGTAACAAAGATATAAAGAAATTAATGAAACAAAGGGACCATAAACATACAAAGGTAGTTGAATTTTCAGAAGGATCAATCTTAATAGTTCAGAATAAAAGGAGAATCCATGGCATAAACTCCTTACAGATTGGGGTACAAATTTGGAGCTAAGATCCACTTCTCAGCTTCGTGGGGTGAAGCATTTTCCATTTCAGCCATTTCCAAGGAGCTTTCAACCACCTTTTCTGACCAAGTGACCACTAAATCAAATCCTACATGCATAGAATCCATCAAACATTGCCCGCCAGCAATTGAACAAAGAAAAAGCAGACCCTCAGAGCTTGCACCAGCTCAGAAAATTTGCAATTCCTCTAGGAGGCAAATGTCCATATCAGTTCTCCGAATAAAAAAAGTTATAACAAACATAAGCTTACCCATTACTGGATCTTCAGCGGAATACCACTCATTCCAAGGGCAATCATCATCCCAATGCTTCCTATTGGGATTATCATAGCCTGGACTTGTTTCAGATTTGGCATTTTCGGTATCAACCTCTTGGATATCATCGTAATTGTCCTCATCATTCGGAAGTGTTTGATAGGTGAGTTTCATTAAAAGATGTACTCTGAAAAGATGCATTGAATGGTCTGACATGCAGTAAGCCTTCAAAAATAGATGATCAATTAGTACTACCTCTAAGGGTATAGTCAATGTGAATGCAAAAATATTACAAATCTGAAGCAAAATTTGCACAAACAATGGGAAAGGATACTTTGAGCATCATGATCAAGACCAACATTAAACAAAATTTCAGCTTTATCAATTGAGAAAATTAGCAAAATGCTAGTTTAGAAGATCTGATATCATCTTACTGTCAAGTAATAATAATAAACCCATGTTAAATATTAAAAACTAAACAAACCCTATAGTTCGTAAGCTTAGAAGAATCTGCAGGCTTTTAATAAAAAAAAAATGAACTTACAAACTTAGAAACAAACAACTCATACAGTCCTTCCAGATGCATGAACTTTATAGGAACCTGGCTACCAATACGATCTGCCTCAAACCGTCTCGTAAAAATTGTTCCCATGTTTTGTATTCCAATAAATGCTTTTCTAGAAGGGTCATGGACAGGGACAAAAGCTGGCCACAGACTGCAGTACCAAAATGTATACAAAAAATTCAGAATCTAAATTAATATTTAATGAAACAGATAGAGTAAAAGTATTAATTACAACACTAATATAAACTGTTTCTGACAACATTTATGAGGGAAAAGTAATAAGCCAAAGTGTTAAAAGAATGTTTAAAAGTTAATAACACCATATGTTGCTACTGATAAAAACTAGAAGATCGAAGAGGATTCCATGCTATAATGTATTTCATGGCACCAATTACAGTCAGAATCCTAACCTTGAACAATTTGCTAAAGCAATTGAAACTGCACTTAGAAGCTTGGTTGCCTCTGGCGCATCAAGTACCACACCGCTGGCACTTTGAGGTGAAATCACCTGTTGATGGCACGTGTTAGTCCAAAGGTAAAGAAAGCATAGGATAGCATTATATAAATCTGAAAAATATTATTATCAAGAAAACTATTGAAAAGAAGGAAGAGACAGCATGAGACACGAGCATACCAAGAATTCTTTTACTCCAAAGCAAAGCTGCAAATCATGCAAAGTGCAATTCCAGTCAGCAATTTTGCCTGTGCCAATCAAAACACAAGCAAAGAAACATAAGCTCAAAACACGATACTAAGATAGGTAAATCATTAAGAGATAATATCTTTTCTCCAAAAGTACCATTACCGCTGATTTCAAAGTAGTACTCCATGGAATAGATTTTTGCAGCATTTTTTAACTCAGATTTGACCTTATATATGTTATCAGATGAGTCCAGATGAACTGCTCCCTTTTCCTACATCAAAATTACAGATGAAGTCTGATATTATTTAATGTGATCATGACCTAGGAAATAGAACCTTAACCAGCATTCCTTATTCTTTTCTCTAGAACCCAAATAGCACAAATTATAAACATTTTGAATAAAACAAGTTTTCTGAAGCAGGCGTACCAGCAAACGCTTTGGACCATCAGCTAACCACTGCCGACAGGTAGCCTCTATTTCAGATATGAACCTAAAATTCGATAATCAGTAATATCACATTTATAAAGCAGGATGAAGTGTAGAAATTGTTATATTATCAAACACCTTTCCCATGAAGAAGCCAGAGTGAAATCATTGAAGTGTTCAATCTGCACAAATATCCAATATAAACTTTACTTTTTTTTACGAAGAAAAGGAATTAAAATCGCTTTCTAATTTTCTAGCCACGAAACTATGAACACTAAGGCAGGAAAAAACGAAAGCAGGAAAAAACGAAAGTGAAACTATGAATAACGCACTTCCTCTGCTTCCTCTCCTTCATCTTGCTCAGCTAGATTGGCTTTGCTTGAAGATGCCATGAAAGATCACAGCGTTTCTCAACTTGGTAAAAATAAACTTCAATTTTTTGCTTCGAATTGGCACATACGGAAAATTCATCTAAGAATAACCGACATTTGAATCAAAAGAGAGTTTCGAATCTCAGTTCGAATTTGATTAACGGACATTGAAATAGAAAGTAAATCAAATGAAGGTAAATGGAGAGCGATGGTGAAATGGGGAGATCTGGTTTTCAAGAAAACGTATCCAAATTTTTTTATATTTTAACAAAAATATCATAATAACAGAAATTTCCCGAGTTTTAGTTAAATTTTTATATTTGACACTCAACTTTGTCATCTCTACAAATTTGCTTATATATTCAGTTGGAGATTTAACTTCTATCCTATATACAAATTTTGACATCTAAACCCTAAACCCTAGACAGTGAGTGTGGAGAAGTGTCAAGTAAAGTTGTACCGTTGACTCCACTATGGAGGCCGAATATGTGACTGCTTTTGAGGCAACAAAAAAGTAGTTTAAGTTTGGAATTTTCTTACTCATCTCAAAGTCATTCCGTTATAGAGAAAGCTATTACGTTGTATTACAATAACAATGTAGTAATAGCTAATACTAAGAAAGCAACAAGTCAAAAACTGACATAACACAATAGTTGGAAATATCACATTATCCTAGAGGCGCTAACTAACGAAATAGTGGATGTAGTCGCATTTGAAGACAATCTTGCGGATTCATTTACCAAGGTTTTGGTGGTTAGGAGTTTTGAGAAACATGTAGAAGGTATGATAATGTGAAATATGACTCATCTACCTTACCAAAACATGTAAGAGATTATTAAGATCCAATGCCCTAAGTGTAGTTTATTCATCATTTTTATTTATAATTTTTCGAATAGATTGGTTTGAATAAAATTCTATTATACACATTAATATCATTTGTATTTGTCCTCAACAGATTCTTGCACGCAAAGAAAAATATAAGCAAATATTGGTTTATTAATTACTTAATGTTTAATTAATACTAAGTTGCATAATATGTTTGGATCCTAATGCAAGAAGAGAACTTGTATTAGTAGGTAATCTAAAAGGTCCATAGTTTGGTGAATCGAAATTGAGCAAATAAGTTAAATGACTATTATGTTGTCTATCAAGTCCAAGAAGAGAGATACATTGCCTTAGGTATCGGAGTGATTGACTCCTACATGATAAAGGCATGGAAGTGGTTGTTTAGATTGACAATACATTAGATATAACCCAAGTTAAATTAATCTTACATTCATTTATGGATTAGTTCACTTGTGAAATTCATAGTATGACTTACCTCAATCTTGAGCAAGTGGCTGACTATGTGTGCGTAACTCATATATTTTGATGTATTAAAAGCTTGAGTTTAAATAATTAAAGAGTTGAAAGCTGATACATTGAGTATACGACTTTCCATGACATAACTTTATTTACAATAGTGAAATTCATAGACCAATAAAGGGTTAATGGTATCCTGTCAATTGCATTACATGATAGATGAAAAAGTAAAGTGGACACATATCATTTGTCTAGGATATGATTTAATTAATATTTGTTAGTAAATGACCTTTTCATGAAGGAAAATATAATGGTTACCATAAGATAAAATAAGATCATATTGGGTAAACAAATTTAACCAAATAGATAAAGGATATCCCATGAGGATAGTACACTTATAACAAGGTCATTGGACAAACATCTATTAAGTTGTTTTCGTAATGGTATATAATAAGGAAGATTTCAATTATGTCATTTTAGTGGAATGACTCTACGATTAAATAATGTTATAATTAATAGACGAATAATCGAAGTTACTTACAAATTATTTGAGCTCTAATTATATATATGTCCAATCAGTTCCCTCGCTAGCTTGACATAACTCAAAGAATTGAAAATATGGAATGAATAAAAATGACAAATAAGAGAAATAAACGACATGCATCACCAACTGCAGTGAATGCCTTTTCTGGCTATGTACAAAAGATGACTTAGAAATTAAATTAAATTTTCAAATTAATATTTAATTGATTGAAATTAAATAACTGATATTTGAAGTGAAAATTAAATTAATTAGTTATCCAGTTTTATTGAACAAAGCAAATAAATATATTTCCTCACAAATTCCATTTTATTTACAAAATAAAATCTATTTTCTTAAAAGCTCAAGTTTTGGTTTCCTAGAGAGAGAATTAATTTTTCCTCTAAAATTAAATCTAATTTTTCATTCTATGTTATTGGTTCGTAAAGTTAGAGCCCATATTCTAAGCAAGTCAATGTTCAAGGATAACAAAGAATATCGTTTGGTAGAAAGTTAGAAAACGACTTAGACTGCCTTGCTTAAAGCATAGGTACTAATTAGGTCTAAAGTTTATTACTATACATATCACAAGACTTAGTTTTAAGAAAAATTTTAAAATTTTGCTGTGTATTTGACATTTTTTTTTAAATCAAATTTTATTAGTGTATTTATTATCTATTAAAGAGAAAAAGCTTGAAGGTGGTGCTTCAAGCATAGAAAAGAAATAGTTGTTGAATAAAGGTGGAGAAGGAGATCTTTCTCCTATTTTGTCCTTTGAAGGTAAGTTCTCATAGAGATTTTTTTTACCTTAGAGTAGATGAAAATTAAATGAGTTTAATAAATTAATATAAGGATAAATAATATTGTAATTTTAACTAAATGCTTATTGGTATGGTGAAATTTATATATGGCATGGGAAATGCGTATATATGAAATATGTTTATGTGAAATTATTAGAAAGTGCGAATGGGTATATATGAAATGTTTATGTGATATATGTGTTTATTGTATGACTTGATATTGACATGATGATTTGTAATAAAAATCTTGCCCTTGAAAACTTGGTAAAATAGTTAGGATACATTTGGCATGCCAACAGAGACTATATTACATGTTATGGAATGACGATGTGTATTTGAAGCGATGATGTGATGTGATGCCTTTGTGGCATAGCACAAATGTGTATTTGGGTGCTTTTTATATGTATGTGTATGACATTAGGTTGGATGCACTTTGGGTGCAATATGTGAAGAGTAAGGTTGGTCGTCTTGCATGCCCAAGTCTCATTTTGCTAAGGCTATCAAAGGTTAAGAATTTAAATATGTGAACTATTGTGCTTATTGATTCAACATTATGTATGAGTTTAAATGTGTTATGAGATAATAAACTTCTTAAATGCATTAATTATGTCGTAATATACATTTGAACTCAATAGATCTATTTTGTAGTGAATTTTTGCTTGATGAAGATGAAATCATGCTTTAGTATATTTATACGCTTTAATTTATAATTATTTACTCATGTTTTATATCTTCAAGCATTTCAATTGATTAACTACATTGTTGAAAAAAGGGTAAGTAAGTTGATTTCCATGAATTCTTACTAAGCATTTTAACTTAACATATCGTTGTTTATTTGCGTGTAGAATTTTGAAGAGTGTCCATGAAGTCAACCACCTTTCTTGGAATCGTGTCACGGTTGGCAAGACTTGAAAAGTATGAATTTCGCTTATTTGTATAGTCGCTCTTAGTGGCATTATTAGAGAGTCTATACTTTATCACGTATATGCATATATGCTAGTTTCTTTTTACATTAAGTCTTACTATTATGGATGATAATGATGTTTATGCATAGGGATTTAGTTGGTAGGCCTTAGGCCTTGGTTGATTCACAAATTTATTATAAGCATACATAAAAATGTTTCAATTGATTTTGAACTATGATTTAGATTGGTAATAGACTTGTTTTGGATGTTATATGGTTTTAAAGTATTACCAATGTAACACCTCACTCTTGACCCGATGAGATACGATATGTCACATTCATTGTCGAAGAAATTATGATTTTATTTCAATATCTAATAGACAAGTCAAATAAGCAATTTTAGTTTCAAAACTTAATAAAACACAATATTTATTCAAATCTTGATTACAAATGAGCTTTCAAAAGCACTTATGAACACTGGTAATATACAAAAAGACTAAAACGTAAAAATTTCAAAATATAGGAGTTATGTTGCGACATTAAAGAATGAGTTTTGCGACATGAAGGGTAGAAACATGATGCTATGACTTCAATCAAGGTGAATTGCAACCTTGAGGACAAGGAACTCTATGTTGCGACCTTAGCAAGGGAGAGTCACGACTATGGGAGCAAAGACTTAATGTCGGGACACCAATAAGGGGATGTCGCGACTGTGAGGGCAATTTTCCCCAATTTTGCATCATATGACACAAACTTGTCAAGCATTAATACCAAATGGTTTAAATGACCAAACAACTTAGCTTATCATATATTAGGTATTAACTCAAATGCAAATTCATCATCCATATCATATTACTTACCTATTAATGCATGATTTCAAGTACAAGCCTATTTATTCTAAATTCAAGCATAACAATCTTTTACTTGGCATACAAGTAACGTTCTAATTTCAATTCATAGCATCACAAAACTTGATTAAGCAAACTCATTATTATACTCTCAAATAAACATATACACATTTAAAAGGGTAAACATTCCTACCATGATTACCAAAACATCAAAATGAACCAAAATACCAACTCAAAACCTTAGGTACGTGCCACTTGCCATAAACAAGACAAAACTATACAAATTTTCTGAGGCCAAGAGTTGAATCTGGATGTTGTCGTTCAATTTGAAGCTTCGAGATCTACAATACTTACGCATGAAAATAAATAAACCATACGTCAAGCTATATGGCTTAGTGGTGTCATTGTGATTTAAATCAATAATTCAAATAGAAATAAGATGTCAAATACAATCAAAATGTGATCTAACTATCAACAAAATCAAGTTTGCATTTCATGTGTCATGTGCATAGTCTCATTCCATATCTCATTTGGTATATCATATATGAACACATAATATAATGTCTTCAATCATCATATCACATTTACATATATGTCATTGCATGCCACAAAGTCCATTTTATTTTCTCATTTCTATCTCGAATCCTCAAATTCTTTTTACAACGGGATCAGCCCTCGAGCTCGTCATAATCTGACCACATGGTCCTTCATTTAACATTTTTACATAATAGATGACATATTATTCACCATTAACATATCATATCAAATATCAATAACAAAGTATATGCTCATTATCCATATTAACCAGATACTGACTCAAGACGGATACACAAATCGCTCAACCATCACACCAATGTATTTGGCACCCAGTGCCTCATCGATACGTCCGAAGTAGAATATGCGCTCCGTGCTTCATTGGTATAAATTGAAGTAAATAAATGCGCCTAGCACCTCATTGGAACGTCTGAAGTATGATATGCACTCCGCGCCTCATTGGTATAAGCCGAAGTATAATCTCGTACATTAATCCTATGGCATGCTAACTATATTCAACTTCTCCTGATACCGTTAATAGGGTAACCAATGTTTTCAAGCATATATTTACATGATTCACAAATCACATTTTTCACACATAACCATTTGTATCAAGCTCAATTTGATACATATCATTTCATAACATCATATACATACCAAATCATGAGACAAGTCAGGTTCTTACCTTAATCAAGATAGTTTGTAACAAGACATATATGTATAATTCAAATCATGAGATCACAAAACCGTAATAGCTACTCGTCTACAACTCTCGCGTTTCCTTTATCTCAAGACGGTTCGATGCCGTCTTTAGCTACGTATGATAATTCAAGTATAGATTCAATATTAGTTTTCACCCAATCATATGAAAAACACACAATCAAACATACTTTACATTTTATTCATTTTAGTTGTTATACTCGAATTGCTCATATTTTTCGATATTTAACATCGAATCAAAATCCAATTTCATATCCTTTCATTAATGACCTTGTACTTTTAATCTATAACATAATTTCTTAATACCTTTTATTTTATTCAATTTAGTCCCCAACGTCACAACATAAACTATCAAGCTTAGTTAAATTTCTAATCAATTCCATCAATTTTCACTACCTTCTAACTTAGTCCCAACATTCTCAAAACTTATACTTCAAATTCCCATCAAAATCAAACTCAAATTCATTAAATACCTATTAATGACAACTTGATAAACATTTAAAAATTGAAAAATCTAATGCACGGGTAAGCTTAATCAAACTTAGATGATCATGAAAACATAAAAATTTCAAAGAAAAGACTTAAATACCTTAGGGATTTTGGACCAATTTGTAAAGAGAGTAAAAAGGAGCTTCTTTCTTTCTTCTTCACTTGGATGACAAAACAATAGGAAGGTTATGATTCTCATCTCTCTCCCACTCACTTGCTATATATACTAAGATTAAGATTGTAATTAACTTAATTGATCTTACTTAATTTATTAATTTAAGACATATATTTACATTATAATTATAATATAAACGCTAGGCGGAGATTATCATATTCTTTCACTATCATATAAAAATAATAATTTAATAACCATTTAGGTCCTTTGGTTAATTACTAATTGAGTCCTCAAGTATTTTTCAATTTAAAAATCAAGAGCAATTTAAATTTTACAATTTAGTCTCTATAATATAATTAATATTTTTATTGATTTAATTCCTCGATCGTTCTTTAATATATTTTCATAATACCTTTGTAAATTATTCTATTCATATTTTTACTAACTCGGTTTACGAAATTAAATTTTGAAACCGCATTTTTCGACACTGCCTAAAAATCGGTTGTTACAACCAATGCTTGCATCAAAGACATTTGCACATTACTTCAGTTTAGATATGTTTTGAGTTGAATTTGTATGATTTTTAAATGAAATTTTGAGTATGTTATGTGAATTTTTTTATTAGGAGGCATTTTGAGGTGATTTGAAGATGTTTTTGACATGTAATTTTGGTCCGTTGCTTCAATTTTTTGATACTAGGCTTTTAGGTATCATAACAATAAAGTCAGTAACTCAATTTAGGTATCATAACAATAATGTTTTGTTAGCCTAATTGTCAGTTTGAGTACTAAATATTAGCTCGAATGTAATGTGAAACATAAAGCACGTAAATCAAATTTTAAACATGTATGTATTTATCTCATGAATTACATTTTAATGTAACACGCAACATGAATTACATGTTTAATATTTAATAAGTTTTAAATTTTATATTTATAATTATAATACTTAAGGTAAAATAATATTTTTATTTGAATTATTGAAAATAATTAAAAATAATTACTTATTAATTCAAAAATTTCCAAATCATAATTAAAATAGTTTTACATATTCAACGTATAATATAATTTTATTTTAGTTAATTAATGCAAAATAACCTTATTCCAAACAATAGTTGATTAACACAATATTTTTAACTAATAATTGTAAATTAAATTATAATATTTTTAAATGTGTAATAATTATCACAATTTATATTAAATTATAATTATTTTTAAATATATAATTATTACAATTTTATTTTACTTTCAGTTTTACTATCAAATTTTCTTTTCGAACTTGTGATTTATATATTATATAAATAATTTGAATCTAAAATTAAAAATAATCTCCTAAATTTTAATGAAATAATTTTTAACATATTAAATTATATAGAAATATAGATGTATTTATTATTTAATTAACCTTAAATAAATCCGAATGGCCAACATTAGGCTAATAGAATAATTGGTAGATAACATAATTAAAATATTTTAAAAATTCAACCATACTTGCGAGTTCCCATAAAATTAAACTTAGCTTGGTTATATGACAAGTAAGTTTTGTCTTAAATTAATGTATCAGGGTTAATTTTGACAAACAATTCAAAATGTAGTTCCACATGAGAAAATAAACTTCCTATACTCTCCTTTCGTCTCTTTCAAAAGATGAATGGTTGGTTTGCTGCCCAAAGCCCAAAGTGGCCTAAAAACCCTAAGCCTCGCTGCAAATCCATAAATACCCTTCCTTCATTTCTCCTTATATATCAGCCCCAAACCCCCATTCGCATTTCCTCACAACTTGAACCATAAACGTACTGCAAAAATAATTCTCATCGCTTTAAATCTTTCTCCTTCGTTCTTTCCGATTCTTTAAGAATTTGTTAATCAGTGTTCTAATCGGTACGTCTTTTAATTGTTTTTTTATTTTCATTCTTCTAATTGGTGGGATAATAATAAAAGAATAATCATGTTAAGATTAGGCTTAGGGTTTACGGATCCTTCTTTTTTTTTGAAATGATATGTTTGAGATGGATGATGATGTGAAATTGTGTGTACATTTGTGGTATTTTCGGCAGTTTACTGCACTATATGCTTCCTAGAAAGAGAGAAGGTCAAGGAGACGTTGTAGGAGAGACTGAAAACAACAATAACAGCAACACTATAAAATACGTCTCCGTCACGTCGCCGGTCAAGAGGCATCGTATCTCTGACACCGCTGCAGCTGATTCGACAGTTAACGACGACACCTTTGCCATAAGGAACAGTAGCGGTAGCAGTAGCGTGGTCGAGCCAGCCATGGCTCCGGGTGACTCGAATCATAATGATATAGACGAGGATCTGCACAGTAGGCAGCTTGCCGTGTATGGCCGCGAGACGATGCGGCGGCTTTTTGCCTCTAATGTACTCGTCTCGGGGATGCAGGGGCTCGGTGCTGAAATTGGTAATGGTTTTATACTTTTTTTTTCCCAGATTTTCTTGTGTTTTTATGTGGCACTTTTTTTTAAAAATGTTATCTGACTGTTCTGTTCGTGTTTTCTCTTTTGTCGTTCTTCGGCAATTTGCTTTAGTGCTGCATGTTGAATTCGACTTTGATGTTTTAATTTCATTAATGTGGCATTGTGGGTTCTGAGAACGAATCTGTGTATTCAGTTCAAGACATGCCTTTCTTTGTTTTGTAGTATGTAGTAAACAATTGTTTAAATTTATGGATTATTGTCTTTATATTGTCAGTGAAGTTTAAACCAGACAAGCTGGTTTATATGCTTTCTGTGTGCCTAACTATTAATAAATAAATCAGATTATTAAGTTAATGTTAAACAAACATGTCACAAGCATATGAACTCCACTGCAGGGGTATAGTGTACTAATCTTTAATTTGATTTGAGTTTAATATTTGCAGTGTTAAGCTATGACTGCCGGATTTTTTATTGTTTCACTGTGGTTTTTGCTTTCTACAGCAAAGAATCTCATTCTTGCTGGTGTCAAGTCTGTGACCTTGCATGATGAAGGAGTGGTGGAGCTGTGGGATTTGTCCAGTAATTTTGTATTCTCCGAGGATGATGTTGGTAAGAACAGGGCACTTGCTTCTGTGCAGAAGTTGCAGGAGCTAAACAATGCTGTTGTCATTTCTACCTTAACAACAAAGTTGACAAAAGAACAACTTTCGAATTTCCAGGTAGTTGCCTCACTTAAGTCTCTCATTGATGGGCCTAGTTCTTGCCTAAGTTAAATTTTATGTGATTTTTGTTGTTACTGCTGAATCCTAGCATTGGGGATAAAAATGTAATTTGTTAACTAATTGTTCTACTAGAGTTGCTAGTAAACCAGAGATTGGGATATGGAACTTGGAAGAATAATATTTGTTTACTAAAGTCTAGGCTTGTGCCATCATGGATTCCTTTGTGTGCTTTCCTGTGTTATGTTTTCTTCCTTGTGTCAATCTTTTTGAGATTTTTATTTTTCTAATCAATCCAGGCTGTTGTATTCACTGATATTAGTCTTGAGAAAGCCATTGAGTTTAATGACTACTGCCATAACCATCAACCACCCATTTCCTTCATCAAGTCTGAAGTAAGAGGCCTCTTTGGTACTGTCTTTTGTGACTTTGGTCCTGAGTTTACCGTTTTTGATGTTGATGGAGAGGAACCACACACGGGTATAATTGCATCCATCAGCAATGACAATCCTGCCCTAGTATCATGTGTTGATGATGAAAGGCTGGAGTTCCAGGATGGGGATCTTGTTGTGTTTTCTGAAGTTCATGGAATGACGGAACTTAATGATGGAAAGCCAAGGAAGATTAAAAGTGCTAGGCCATACTCATTTACTCTTGAGGAGGACACCACAGCTTTTGGTACATATGTGAAAGGTGGCATTGTAACACAGGTGAAACAACCCAAAATGTTGAACTTCAAGCCACTGAGAGAAGCACTTAAAGAACCTGGTGATTTCCTTCTAAGTGACTTTGCAAAGTTTGACCGCCCCCTTCTCCTGCACATAGCATTCCAAGCTCTGGATAAATTTATTTCTGATTTTGGCCGCTTTCCTGTTACTGGATCAGAAGAGGATGCCCAGAAGCTTGCATCAATTGCTGCTAATATCAATGAGTGCCTTGGAGAGGGGAAAGTGGAAGATATTAATCCCAAGCTTCTGAGGCAATTTGCCTTTGGTGCCAAAGCAGTACTGAATCCCATGGCTGCCATGTTTGGAGGAATTGTGGGACAAGAGGTTGTCAAAGCATGTTCTGGAAAATTTCATCCTCTTTTTCAGGTTGGTAGAAATTACTCTCTCTCTCTCTCTCTCTCACATGTTTCTCTTTGTTGTATGCATGTGCTCTACATGGGCATGTGTATTAGTCCTTTTGCCTATGCTGTTGGAACTTTTAAGTCCATCTATTGGCAAATTTGTGGACCTAGTTTGATTGAGAACCTCTTAATATTAATCTGTTAGAACAGGCAGTTTGGTTTTATGATAATTGGAGGCTTTGCTAATTAGAGTGTTTGGCTTTTTTTTATTTCCCCAAGAAACTTGGTCTGGGCTGTTTGTTCAACTTATTTAATTTTGATTTTTTTCACAGCATATATATAGCTTTGATTGCTTCAAGCTCCATTTGTAGTGGGAAATTAACTGTAGATCACTTTGTTTTCAACAGTTCTTCTATTTTGACTCAGTGGAGTCTCTTCCTGCTGAGCCCTTGGACCCCAGTGATTTTAAACCATTGAATAGCCGTTATGATGCACAAATATCGGTTTTTGGCTCCAAGCTTCAGAAAAAGCTGGAGGATGCGAAAGTGTTTATGGTTGGATCTGGGGCACTAGGCTGTGAATTCTTGAAAAATTTAGCATTGATGGGCGTCTCATGTGGTAGTCAGGGCAAACTAACAATCACTGATGATGATGTTATTGAGAAGAGCAACCTCAGCAGGCAGTTTTTGTTCCGGGATTGGAACATTGGGCAAGCTAAATCAACTGTTGCTGCTTCTGCAGCTGCATCCATCAACCCTCGGCTTAAAATCGAAGCCTTGCAAAACCGTGTGGGTCCTGAAACTGAGGGCGTGTTTAATGACGCATTCTGGGAGAAACTAACAGTGGTCATTAATGCATTAGATAATGTCAATGCTAGGCTGTATGTTGATCAGAGGTGCTTATATTTCCAGAAACCACTTCTTGAATCAGGAACTCTTGGTGCTAAATGCAACACCCAAATGGTGATTCCTCATCTAACTGAGAACTATGGTGCCTCAAGAGACCCGCCTGAGAAACAAGCACCCATGTGCACTGTGCACTCATTTCCACACAATATTGACCACTGCTTGACGTGGGCCCGATCCGAGTTTGAGGGCTTGCTCGAGAAAACTCCTGCTGAAGTGAATGCCTATCTATCCAACCCGGTTGAATATGCCTCTTCAATGAAAAATGCTGGTGATGCTCAGGCTAAGGACAACTTAGAGCGCGTCCTTGAGTGCCTTGACCGTGAAAAATGTGAGACATTCCAGGATTGCATCACCTGGGCTCGCTTAAGGTAGTACTCCAAATGGTTGAGGAAAGTGCTTTATTTAACTTCATTTTTGGAGATATGACATTATGCTGCTTCTGTATTCAGGTTTGAAGATTATTTCGTTAACCGGGTCAAGCAGTTGATATTTACATTTCCTGAAGAAGCTGCAACCAGCACCGGTGCTCCCTTCTGGTCTGCTCCAAAACGATTCCCACATCCACTTCAGTTTTCAGCTGCTGATACTAGCCATCTCAACTTCATTATTGCAGCATCTATTCTTAGGGCCGAAACATTTGGTATCTCAGTCCCCGATTGGGTCAAGAATCCTAAGATGTTGTCTGAGGCAGTCGATAAAGTAATAGTACCTGATTTCCAGCCAAGGGAAGGTGTGAAAATTGAGACAGATGAGAAGGCCGCAAGTCTTTCCACTGCCTCTGTGGACGATGCAGCTGTTATTAATGAATTACTCCTCAAATTGGAACTTTGTAGGAACAATCTGCCATCAGGATTCAGGATGAAACCAATCTCTTTCGAAAAGGTTTGCTCGCATCTTCTTTGTTTTGATATCTTATAATAATCTTTTTCTACTTGTTCTGGATTATAATTTGTAGAAACATTTTATAGCTGTCATGGTAGACGGTTAGTCAATGTTGTCTAATCTGGTTGTGGTAGGCTGGGGTTTTTGGTATACAACTAATTAGTAGGAAAGGAACTTTGAGGAGTTTTTGTGGTAGTGTTAGTGTGATTGATGCTAATGTAATTCCATGAATTGCAGGATGATGATACAAACTATCACATGGATCTTATTGCTGGGCTTGCCAACATGAGGGCAAGGAACTATAGTATTCCTGAGGTGGATAAGCTTAAAGCCAAGTTCATTGCAGGGAGAATCATACCAGCAATTGCCACATCCACCGCTATGGCGACTGGTCTTGTCTGCCTTGAGCTATACAAGGTTCTGGACGGAGCACATAAAGTGGAAGACTATCGAAACACATTCGCAAACTTAGCACTGCCTTTATTCTCTATGGCCGAGCCAGTTCCACCCAAGGTCATGAAACACCGTGACATGAGCTGGACAGTATGGGACCGATGGATCTTGAAAGATAATCCGACACTGAGGGAACTCATTCAATGGCTTAAAGATAAGGGTTTGAATGCTTACAGTATATCATATGGAAGTTGCCTGCTCTTCAACAGCATGTTCCCGAGACACAAAGAGAGATTGGACAAGAAAGTAGTTGACGTGGCTCGGGAAATTGCCAAGGCAGAATTGCCTCCTTACCGATCCCACCTGGATGTGGTGGTGGCATGCGAGGATGATAATGACAATGATATCGACATTCCTCAGGTATCCATCTACTATGGCTGAGTTATTTCGTTCGAACCTCCAAATTATTTAGAGTTGAGGATGAGAAAATTCTCAGAGCAGGCTGGCTTCCATTCCGGTTTTATAGTGATTTGAGCATACACAATGGAGTACATTGTGCAAACTTTATATGAAATTTGAAGTACTTTTAGTTGCAGAATATTTATATAATCTTGTCATTTTACCTTTTCTTTTAATATTATTTCTTGGCCATGCATGCATCTTTCTTTTTATATTGTTATATTTTGTTTTAGGTAACTTTATTCCCGCCATGTCTGGTAGTTTTCTCTTATAAATAACCAAAATTTACGTTGATCATTTTATTTATGTTAATTGGAATTCTGAATTAGTTTTGGAATTTAAAAAGTATTAATACAGTGTATTAGTTAATTTTTTTATTGGTTTAATCACTAACTTGAGCGTTTATTGTCATTTGATATGGAGTATATTCAAATTACTTAGATTTAAGTATATTTAAATTATAACTCAAAAACTATATATAGTGTTTAAACCTTCTTCAAATGTTTTCGGTATGTTAAGCATTTGACTGGTAGAAAGATTAGACTACTGTAAGATTCAATTAGAAGATTAATTTAAAGGTTTTATTCACAAATTGCACTTCAAATTATATTTTTTTTCTCAACATTTGATATCTTTTTGGCAGAACTTAAATCATCCCAAATCTTAACACGTTAAAAAAAAATCATTGACCAATCATATTTTTATTTTATAATTTTATATCGATATTAATATTAATTAAAAATAATTCTATTAATATTTAAAAATATTTCTCTTCCCGCCCCCTTCCCACCATGACCGCTCTCCCCTCCCACCATCGCTCTTTCCTCCCAGGTTTCCTGTAATTTTACATTGTTGCTTATTCTCTTGTCATACTTTCTCTTTCTTTATTTTGGACATATGTTGGAGATAATTTTCTTAATTTAATGATTCATGTGATGCTTATGTCTTATAGATTCAGTTGAATCCATCCAGGCAGCTAGTGGGGGAGGGGAGGAGAGAGGAACGGTGGGGGAGAGGGAGAGAGAGGGGAGAGCCGTGGTAGTGGGCGGGAGCCGAGAGAGGGCGGGGGAGAATTTTTTTAATATTAATTATTAATTAATATTAATATTAAAATCAAAAAAATAAGGCTGACATGGCATGATATAATTGGTTCGAACCGAATCGACAGGACCTGAACCAGCTCGGGGTGTTGGTGGCTGCGACAGTGGCATTTCGATAGCTAAAAAATGGTTGGCGACGGTGGGCCTTCGGTGGTTGAGCAGTGTAAGAATTACACTCTTACTAGGACTCTACCAGAGAATTTAATTTTAGATTAACTATTTTAAAAATAATATTATTTTAATATATTTAATATTAAATTTAATTTACCACTTATCTTAATAGTATTTATTAATTTAATATTAAAGTGATTAAGTTAAATTATAGTTGAACTTTCTAAACTCTCACTATATACAGAGAGTCTCGAGTCATTATTTTTCACACACTTAAATTTAAGATAAAATTGTAGAGAGAAAATTCTCAAAAGAGATTATTTCAGAAAATTTATAGAGATATTTTGTTATTTATAACTTGACCCAAAAATTTAGAGAAATAGCGAAATTATCCCATAAGTAATCTTTTGTGAAAGATTTCTGATTCGAAATGAACCCACAGTTGGTAGACGTGAGTTTGAGGATAGCAGAGAAGATTACTCGGTCAAAGCGTTCATCCTAGACGAATCGAAAATGTACAATTTTGGTTAAGTTTTTATTATTTTAGATATCACAATTAAGTTCTTATTTATTTATTTTTTTAAAATTTTAATTTTTCTCTAAATTTATTTTCTGATGCGTTTTCTAAATTTAATTTTACAACATGTACAAACACAATGAGTCTCCCAATGATGGCAAAGTTAACAAAGGAGGTTTTGTTGAAAAAATCTTTAACTATTCAAAAAGATTATTAATCTTTTGTGAAAGATTTCTGATTCGAAATGAACCCACAGTTGGTAGACGTGAGTTTGAGGATAGCAGAGAAGATTACTCGGTCAAAGCGTTCATCCTAGACGAATCGAAAATGTACAATTTTGGTTAAGTTTTTATTATTTTAGATATCACAATTAAGTTCTTATTTATTTATTTTTTTAAAATTTTAATTTTTCTCTAAATTTATTTTCTGATGCGTTTTCTAAATTTAATTTTGCAACATGTACAAACACAATGAGTCTCCCAATGATGGCAAAGTTAACAAAGGAGGTTTTGTTGAAAAAATCTTTAACTATTCAAAAAGATTATTGACATTCTTCTGTCCACCGGAAATGGACCTTCAATGCTTTAAAGAAAGGCAAACATTTATTAACCATATTTGAGAAGCCTATTTAAGGCTACAATCTTACCATTTAAACATTGGATTGTGTTTCTAGGCGAATTGAGATCCCAAAATAGCCTTAATCTTCCATCACCTTTATTCCTCTCTTATAAATTATGAAACTCAAAAAATTTTCTGCACCAACTTTAAAAGCACATTTTTTCATATTTAACTTTATGCCATACAACCCCAAGACATCAAAAGTTTCCTGCAAATCAACAACATGCTGCTCCATGGTGGGTCTTTTGGTTAACATGTCATCTACATATATCTCCATGTTTCGACCTGTAACACCCTTTACTCGGTCTGGCCTCCGAACTCAAGCTACAGGATGCTACAATAGTTAACAAAACAAATCAAATACATTTTTAACTTTAACATTCAATAAATCAACAAAACCATTCATAATTCATATTTAGCATGATTTACAAACAATTCTGAGTCTTAATCAAGCTTATGAAAGCTCTTATGTTGACTCGAGTACAAATAAAAACTAAATTGTAAACTTTAAAACAATTAGGAAAAAATCACAAAATAGGGTCGCACGGGTGGGTGCCTAGGCCGTATTACAAACTGCAATTGTGTAAAGATGGAGTCACACGACTGTGTATCCAGGCCATGTAACTCATTGAAGCTGTGAGGACCTAAATGCAAAAACTTACAAACAATCACACGGTCGTGTGGCTGGGCCATGTGAGAGATTGAGATCGTGTGAAAAATCCATTGACCATATGTACAGTACCACAAGGGCGTGTGGCCAGCCTATGTAACAAACTGAAACTATGTTTACCTAAAACCTCCCAATTCATAAACAGCACACGGTTGTGTATTAGCTCGTGTATGCAATTAGGTATCCTATTGTGCAAGTTGCGAAACCAAATTTTTACATATGACATAAGAATGCACTTAACCAATTTTTAGACCTGTTCAAAATGCACAAATGCATGCCAGAACATATCATATTCCTAATTCTAACCAATATGCCTCAAGGCACCATCACGCAACATGAATCAATACCAAAATTTAACCCCATTCATGCCAATATAGAAAGTGACCAAACACGTACCTTATACACAAACAAAATACAACTTTCAATCATCTATTATAGACCCAAAAATATCAATTCCACAACCTATAACATTGAAATTAAGATCCACTCCACATATCATACCTAAAACATCCATATCAATCATTAAACTTTTATGCCATAATTTCCAAAGTAATCTCACCTATTCAAACAATCCCTGTTATCCCAACATGCCAAACATTCATGTTAATTTATCACATTTCTCGAGCTTAACAACCACCTTCCAAGTTACCATTTCAAGCCATGAACAAACATAACTCAAATGCTATTAAGCACACATACATTATTTATTACCATCCACAATTAGCTTTTACAAAACACTTATATACAATTCAACTCCTATTTATACGTCACATAACCGAGTTGAACGATTAAAAGTCTACCAAAAAGGGAGGTGTAACACCCCAACTCGATTCCGTCGCCGGATTAGAGTTACGAGGCATTACAGATCAAAACCCAACTCAATTTTTTTTTAATTATACTAACTCAACCACGAAATTTCATTCCACATATATATATATATATATATATGTATATATACATATATATATAAACACATAACCAATTAAAATCAAACATGCATCATAAATCAAATTACATATACTAACCATGTCCTAAATTTTCAACCATATCATTATCATTTACCTAATCAAAATTTAATATCATTCAAATTCTTAAAACATTTCCAAACATATATGATTATATATCAAAATCCAAGCATATATCCAAACATATATTTGTATACATATTTCATTTCAAGTTACTAACTATACTACATATTACAAGATAGGTGGTACACCTATTTGGACAACTATTATACATCAATTTGAACAGCATTTATATACCAAACTAAATAGCATTTTCACACCAAAATTTGGACTGCATTTATACATCAAAATTGACAGCATATACATATATAATTGGACTGCATTTATACATCAAAATTGACAGCATATACATATATATTTGGACTGCCTTTGTACATCAAAATTTGACAGCATATACATATATAATTGGACTGCATTTATACGTCAAAACTTGACAGCATATACATATATAATTGGACTGCCTTATACATCAAAAATTGACAGCATATACATATATAATTGGATTGCATTTATACATCAAAATTGACAGCATATACATATATATTTGGACTGCATTTGTACATCAAAATTTGACAGCATATACATATATAATTGGACTGCATTTATCGTCAAAATTGACAGCATATACATATATAATTGGACTGCATTTATACATCAAAATTGACAGCATATACATATATAATTGGACTGCATTTGTACATCAAAATTTGACAGCATATACATTCATTTACTCTATCAATAAGCCAAACGTAATTTATCACCAACATTTACAAGCATACTTCAATTTATAAATCATCCCCTATATTTACCTTTATATAAATATATATATACTTATATAAAATAATGCGTGAACAAGAGAGATTCCCTGCAACAAAATAATGTGTGAACAGGAGAGATTCCCTGCAACAAAATAATGCGTGAACAGGAGAGATTCCCTGCAAGAAATGATGTGAACAGGAAAGATTCCCTGCAACAGAATAATGCGTGAACAAGAAATATTCCCTGCAAGAAAAGACAAGTGAATAGTTATGTAATTTGTATTTTGTAACCAGAGAATATATTCTCTGAAAATTTATTTTCAAAAGTTTCAAATGTAATGATTTCCCGATTTAGATGATGTAAAGAGAGAATAGCCCTCTATAAAAGGCTATCAGTTTGTGAATGGAAGGCAGAACTCGTTATTACCCATTTGAGTTGTTTCTCCAAAAAGTTTCTCAAAGTTTCTCAAGACATTTAAGTTTTCAAAAATTTAGTTTTTAAATTTCCAAAATTTCAAATTAAGTTTTCAAACTTAAGCTTTCAAATTACAAATATATCATTACCAATCCGATCCTCAGATCCTCGGGACTTCCTGGTATCAGAGCCAAGGAGGAGCAGGTATTCCTAAGTTTAAGAAAATATTCAATTTGTTTTCGTTATTTCTGAGTTCTAGTTTAACTATCTTTATTATCGTATTATTATTTTCTTTGAGAATTGATACGGTGTCCGATTAGCCATGGGTTAGGCGTGTCAAGGACTAAGTATCCCGTGAGGCAACTTAATTAATTCAAAGATTCAGATAGTAGAACCCCCTGTAGGAAATACGAAAACAAAGAATGTTTCCTTTCCTTAGAAGAACCAATTCTTCTGCTAGCTTTGTTTCTAATCAATCCCAAGAATCTGACCAAACCTCAAACAACACTGTTAATGAATAAGAAGAACATTATGAAAATATTCCCCAAATATTTGATAATTGGACTCTTCCAAGAGTTCCAACAAACCAAGTTTACAAAAAAACAACTTTTGAAAATTTAAATGCTTTTTGCAGTTATGTTATAAAAACAAAAGAAAGGAGTTTACCTATTCAAAAAGAATATGAAACAATCCAATTATTAGATAAAGTCGTCATTAATAAACTCAAAGAACAAAGATACAAATACATCCATTTTGGATTAGTCTAGGTTGGAGTCAAACCTCTTAGTGTTGAAGCCACTAAAAATACCTCAATATTAGTAGTCTTAAGAGACCAAAGACACATCATGTTTAATGACTCATTATTAGGAACTATAGAAACAAGCCTATGTACTGGCCCAATACATTTTAATTGTTATCCAAATTTTATGGTTTCTTTGGTGATAAAAACATTTTACAATCTTTGACACTTCAAATGCATACCCATAACTACAAAATGCTTCCTGGTACAGAAGTATTAACTTTGGTTTATAGACTCCATTTCAAAGCCATGTATTCTGTAGTTAATACCAAGGCTTTACTCCAAAGCCCAAAAGGAGAAACCCTCTTAATAGAGACAGACACCACAAGATCTCATACTACAATCCCAGAACAATACAATGGCATGAGATAAACCTTCCGATAAGTGGAAACTTGAAGGTGCTCTGACCTGTGGCACCAACCCCCATAAGAAACACTTCATTAAGTGAAATTTCTCAGCACCAAGATGGCACAGTTGAATTAAAATTCAATAGGCCACAAAGAATGCCTCAAGACACTCCTTGAAATAGGAAGTACCAAAGATGACTTTTAGGAGGTTAAATATAGAAGAAGAGTCAAATCCGAAACACAAGCAGTAGATTTTAGGATGACCGAGCCTCTGTCTCTTCTATCCCAACAACATTTAGGACCAATTTACAAGGAATAGATAATTCCTCAAATATAGCTCAACCTATCTATGCCGGACAAAGAAGAGAGTCCCAAAATTCACCTAACATGTCACCAACTTATTCATCAATGACTAATAATGCAAGACAAAGAGAAAATTGAAATACTTGTTTTAGAAAAATTGTTTGAAATAAATAAAGAATGGTGTAGAAAGCACTTCTATTCCAACAAAAATAAGCAAAAAGAGAAGATTACTTTAAAAATTATAATGATAAAAAGAAAACATTCTTCAAGAATATTATAGATTTATGAATACTCATAAAGTCCATATAAAATTCTTTGAATGGTTTGAAGAATATTATTTAGGATCATTAATACAATAAGACATAATACTATATGGCGGACTAATAAAGGAGAAGTTGAATCTCGACATCCCCCTTTAATGGAGGTTCAATATCTTCATAAGAATACTGGAATAAAAGCAAACCCTTTAAGAATAAGAGCTCCCGATGCAGGAGAACAAATCTCATCAAAAGATATCAAAATGATAGTAGAACAAAACAATTATATAAATATTAATCTTCATACAATAGGAAAACAATTAGATTATGTTGAAAATTTGGTAGAAAGTCAACCAATCAAGAGGGAACCAGTAAAAGAGATAACCGAAAAAAGTTCCAAAGAACCAATATTCACACCTTATGAGATTCCAAAAGCTTTCCAAAAATCCCAAAATGATTTCCTAACTGAAATCCAAAATAGACTTCATGCTTTAAAAAACCATAAGTCTGAATTAATCGCCCCTGATACCCCAATACAAACCCAATATTCAGTAAATACATTACACCAATCCTCCCAATCTGACTCGGATCAGTCAGATGAACAACAAATTAACAAGATGGCTTGGAAAGAACCAAAAAGATTATATTATCCAAAAATCACTTTTTGATCTTAACATAGAAGAAAAACACTTTTTCCAAAATAAATACAATGCTAATACAATCTATGAATGGAATATAGATGGAATGTCCGAATACAATATTCTTAGTTTATTACAACAAATGACAATGGTTTCAAATGTTTATAAAACCCAAAATCAAAATGGATTAATCAATGACCATGCTATAGCTAATCTTTTAGTTGCTGGATTTACTGGTCAATTAAAAGGATGGTGGGATCATGCACTGACTAAAACCCAACAGGAAGAAATTTTAAAAGCAATAAAAAAAGATGACCAAGATAGAATTATTTTAGACGAACAAGGAAGAGAAATCCAAGATGCAGTAGCAACTTTAATTTTCTCAATCTCTAAAAACTTCATCGGAGATCCTTCTCATCTTAAAGATAGAAATTCAGAATTATTATCAAATTTAAAATGTAAAAAATTAACCGATTTTAAATGGTATAAAGATGTCTTTATGACTAGAGTCATGCAAAGATCTGATAACCAGCAACCATTTTGGAAAGAAAAATTTCTAGCAGGACTTCCCACATTATTAGGAGAAAAAGTTAGGAATCAAATAAGAGAAAATTACAAAGGTATTATTCCATATGAAAAGCTTACATATGGTGAACTAATTAGTTTCACCCAAAAAGAAGGATTAAAAATTTGCCAAGATTTAAAATTACAAAAACAACTCAAGAAAGAAAGATATCAATGTAGAAAGGAATTAGGATCATTCTGCCACCAATTTGACATCAGGAATGAGCCTTCTTCTTCAAAAACATGTTGCCCTGAAAAGCAAAAAAATAGGAAAAATAATATTTCAGAATATTATAAAAACCTAAATATAAAAATACGAGAAAAAGGAAGAAACAACAAAAAGCAGAAAACAAAATTGACAAAACAATAAAATGTTATAGATGTGGAAAACCGGGACATATCTCAAAATATTGTAAAATCAAAAGAAAATCAATAACTTGAATTTAGAAGAAGAGATAGAACAAAATTAAATGAAATCCTATTAGAAACAACTTCTTCGAAAATGATACATCTCTTCAAACAGATGAATTACAAATAGAGCGAATTACATACAACATCCCGTCTTACGGAGATGAGAATGAACCTTCAATTAATATGCTAACTAAAGATCAAGAATTTATGATAGAAGTTATTGATAAAATTCAAGACCTAGAGCTTAAAGAGAATACCTTTTGAAATTAAAATCCTCATTAAAAGATAAACCGAGAAAAAGAAAAAGAAATCATTTCTAGTCAATCACAAATGTATAATATACAAGATATAATATTTAATAAATATGAAAAATAAAACCAAGACAAATTACAAACTCGAATTACGGTTGGAAATAAAAGCAGATTAAATCGAGCTTTCTCGACTTAAAATAGAACAACAAGAAATGAAAGAACAAATTAGATCCTTAAAACACGAAACCTCGGAAAAAGTTCATCGAAGCGAACATGAACTCGAAGAAAATACACAAGAATATATGATGGTTCTAATCAAGTATCTATTCAAAGATATTTAATAAAATAAATATTGTCATAAATAATGAATTTCAATTAGAAACAAATGCCCTTTTGATACGAGAGCGGACCAAAAGCGCATTAGAGAAGGAATAATTCCAACAAAATATTATAATAAAACATCGAATCTCTTAAGGTGCAAATGGTAAAAATTAAAATTACTTACAAAATTCCCAATGCGAAATATCCAACAAAGGTATAAAATATCAAACATGTTTTTAATGGTAAAAGATATTACCCAAGATGTCATATTAGGAACCCCATTCATATCCTTACTCAAACCTTATAAAGTAACAAATAATTCTATCTCCACTAAAGTTTTAAACACTAAGGTAGAATTTCCTTTTGTAGAAAAACGAAAATAAGAAACCTCAACCTATTAAAATCTTTATCCATTCATAATGGACAAATTAATAATTTAATTAATTACAAACAAAAGCAAATCTCTTTCCTAAAAGAAGAAATATGTTTTAAAAATTAAATGAACAATTAAGAAAAGAGAAATACAAAAAGAATAGATCAAATCAAAAAGAAATAGAATCAACGATTTGCTCGACATTCTTAATGCCTTTTGGAATAGAAAGAAACATGAAGTAACATTACCATATAAAACGATTTTGATGAAAGACAAATACCCACAAAAGCAAGACCAATACAAATGAACAAAGAAATGGAAGAATTTTGTAGAAAAGAAATACAAGACCTTCTTAATAAAAAATTAATTAGAAAGAGCAGTTCCCCTTGGAGTTGTTCAGCATTTTATGTAATAAAAAATGCAGAACTTGAAAGAGGAACGCCAAGATTAGTAATTAATTACAAACCTCTCAATCAAGCCTTAAAATGGATTAGATACTCAATACCAAATAAGAAAGATTTGCTACAAAAACTTTGTAATGCAAATATTTTCTCAAAATTTGATATGAAATCCGGATTTTGGCAAATCCAAATAAAAGAAGAAGAAAGATATAAAACAGCATTTACTGTACCATTTGGACAATACGAATGGAATGTAATGCCTTTTGGGTTAAAAAATGCTCCATCCGAGTTCCAAAGAATAATGAATGATATTTTTTACCAATAAAAATATATCAATCTTTATAAAAGTCATAAGAAATAATGGTTTAGTAGTTTCTAAATCCAAAATAAGTTTATTCCAAACCAAAGTAAGGTTTTTAGGTCATTATATTACCCAAGGAACCATTACCCCAATAGAACGATCTATAGAATTTGCTAGCAAATTCCCAGACCAAATTCTTGATAAAGTTCAATTACAAAGGTTCTTAGGAAGCCTCAATTATGTTATAGACTTTTATCCAGGTCTTAGCAAATTATGTAAACCATTATATGATAGACTCAAAAAGAATCCACAACCTTGGACAAAAAACCATACCAATATTATCACCCAAATCAAAAAACAAATCACTAAGCTTCCTTGTTTATATTTAGCTGATCCAAATGCCCCCAAGATAGTTGAAACAGATGCTTCGAAATAGGGTATGGTGGGATCCTAAAACAAGTTAAAGGAGGAAAAGAGCAAGTAGTCCGGTTTACTTACGCATACCTTTGGAATCCTACTCAACAAAATTATAGTACTATTAAAAAGAAATTTTATCAATTGTTTTATGCATTACAAAATTCCAAAGTGATTTATTAAATCAAAATTCCTTTTTGAATCGATTGCAAATCTGCAAAAGAAGTTTTACAAAAAGATGTTCAAAACATTGCCTCAAAACAGATTTTTGTAAGATGGCAGACAATTTTGAGCATATTTGATTTTGATATTGAATACATCAAAGGAGAAACTAATTCTTTGCCTGATTTTCTCACCAGAGAGTTTCTTCAAAAATGCCCCACAAACTCCGAGACAAAAGAAAAGGGAAAATAGAAGAATCATCCAAAAGCCAAATCACATCAAAACCAATTAAAACATGGTATGAAATTTTCCATGAAGAAGATGAGAAATCATCATCATCGTCAAAATCCTCCAAAAATACAATAATTCAAGATGCACAAGATCCAAATGAGATTGGTTCTCAAATCAAAAAATGGATTGAGTCCCTATCTCAATCTCCAGAAGTAGTATTGGCCTTTTCGCAAATGAAAGAGGAAACTCCTCTCAAACAAATTGCTGCTGAAGCAGCAAAGGTTTCAAAAAATAAAGAGATTGTTTTACACAAACCAAAATCTCTTAAAAATGTTTTAAAAGAGACTTCTCTCCAAGATGTTTTTCCAAAAGAGATAGCGGTATCTTCACAAATTGCTACACAAAAATCTTCACAATATTTTCCAAACAAATATTTTGAAAAAATTCTTGTTATGGAGGAAGAATTTTTAGAAAAACCTCCACATATACTGGCTAAAGAACTTTGCAATGGATGGCATTTCAAACCATTGGATTCTCAAAAACCCCAACAGTATTATGAAAATATACTGGTCCAAACTAGATCTGTTTTGTTCAAACATTACACAGATCCAAAAGATCCAAATTTTATTACCCATTCAACACCCAAATATTAAAAATTCTTCGACCAAGAGATTGAGTGAAAACCCAAATGCTCCAAAGAAATTCCACCAAATTTACCACCAAAATAGACCATTACCCATATTTTACATATTGGGATTACCAAATGGCATGGTACAATGCCTTTTAATGAACAACCAACACATGAGACATTCGTGGCTCATATATTTCAAATATGGCACCCAATTCAAATTCCCAAACCTGGTTCCAAGAGTGGTGGAATTGGTATGGACCATCATCCTTTGAGATACTACCGAAAAAATTCAAAACTTATGGCCTAAATTCTTTGACAAATTTCATCCGAACGGATCAAAACACATTTTCAGGACAATCCATTTTTCTCAAAACTATGCATTTCTGGATTGTCTCATGGAATTATTCTTATGAGCAAGACCAACACACTGGAATTCCATTATTAGTTCGCAATTACAGGACTAAATGGTGGGACAAATTTAATGATGAGAAATATGATTCAAAATATTTGGATAATTTTTCAACAAGAATCCAAGATTATGTAAGTCCATGACCGGATCAAACCACAAGAAAATTTCTTCAAGCAAAGTCAACAACCAAATTGCAATGTTAGCTCAAGCCAAGACCAAAAAGAATACAAAAAACTCATGGCTGAAATGCTCAGCTCATTGGACTCCGAATCTGAAGATGAATCTCCGGCATCCTCAATCAAAACGGTGGATCTTGCAGATGATACCACTTCAGTAACCATCACGAAGTCCAAAAAGAAATAATACATGAACAGGAGAGATTCCCTGCAAGAAATGATGTGAACATGAGAGATTCCCTGCAACAAAATAATGCGTGAACAGAAGAGTTTCCCTGCAAGAAATGATGTGAACAGGAGAGATTCTCTGCAACAAAATAATGTGTGAACAGGAGAGATTCCCTACAACAAAATAATGCGTGAATAGGAGAGATTCCCTGCAAGAAATGATGTGAACAGGAAAGATTCCCTGCAACAGAATAATGCGTGAACAGGAAATATTCCCTGCAAGAAAAGACAAGTGAATAGTTATGTAATTTGTATTTTGTAACCAGAGAATATATTCTCTGAAAATTTATTTTCAAAAGTTTCAAATGTAATGATTTCCCGATTTAGATGATGTAAGGAGAGAATAGCCCTCTTTAAAAAGGCTATCAGTTTGTGAATGGAAGGCAGAACTCGTTTTTACCCATTTGAGTTGTTTCTCCAAAAAGTTTCTCAAAGTTTCTCAAGACATTTAAGTTTTCAAAAATTTAGTTTTTAAATTTCTAAAATTTCAAATTAAGTTTTCAAACTTAAGCTTTCAAATTACAAATATATCATTACCAATCCGGTCCTCAGATCCTCGGGACTTCCTGGTATCAGAGCCAAGGAGGAGCAGGTATTCCTAAGTTTAAGAAAATATTCAATTTGTTTTCGTTATTTCTGAGTTCTGGTTTAACTATCTTTATTATCGTATTATTATTTTGTTGAGAATTGATACAGTGTCCAGTTAGCCATGGGTTAGGCGTGTCAAGGACTAAGTATCCCCCTAGGCAACTTAATTAATTCAGAGATTCAGATAGTAGAACCCCCTGTAAGAAATACAAAAAAAAAGAATGTTTCCTTTCCTTAGAAGAACCAATTCTTCTGCTAGCTTTGTTTCTAATCAATCCCAAGAATCTGACCAAACCTCAAACAACACTGTTAATGAACAAGAAGAACATTATGAAAATATTCCCCAAATATTTGATAATTGGACTCTTCCAAGAGTTCCAACAAACCAAGTTTACAAAAAAACAACTTTTGAAAATTTAAATGCTTTTTGCAGTTATGTTATAAAAACAAAAGAAAGGAGTTTACCTATTCAAAAAGAATATGAAACAATCCAATTATTAGATAAAGTCGTCATTAATAAACTCAAAGAACAAAGATACAAATACATCCATTTTGGATTAGTCCAGGTTGGAGTCAAACCTCTTAGTGTTGAAGCCACTAAAAATACAAATACAAATTTCTTGCAGGGAATCTCTCCTGTTCACGTATTATTTTGTTGCAGGGAATCTCTCTTGTTCACACATTATTTTGTTGCAGGGAATCTCTCCTGTTCACATCATTTCTTGCAGGGAATCTCTCCTGTTCACGCATTATTTTGTTGCAGAGAATCTCTCCTGTTCACATCATTTCTTGCAGGGAATCTCTCCTGTTTATGTATTATTTCTTTTTGGACCTGGTGATGGTTACCGAAGTGGTATCATCTGCAAGATCCACCGTTTTGATTGAGGATGCCGGAGATTCATCTTCAGATTCGGAGTCCAATGAGCTGAGCATTTCAGCCATGAGTTTTTTGTATTCTTTTTTGGTCTTGGCTTGAGCTAACATTGCACTCGCTGTTGACTTTGCGTGAAGAAATTTTGCTGTGGTTTGATCCGGGGCTGCGGACTTACATAATCTTGGATTCTTGTTGAAAAAATTATCCAAATATTTTGAATCATATTTCTCATCATTAAATTTAACCCACCATTTAGTCCTGTAATTGCGAACTAATAATGGAATTCCAGTGTGTTGGTCTTGCTCATAAGAATAATTCCATGAGACAATCCAGGAAATGCATAGTTTTGAGAAAAAATGGATTGTCCTGTAAATGTGTTTTTGATCTGGTTCAGGATGAAATTTGTCAAAGAATTTAGGCCATAAGTTTTGAATTTTTTCTGGTAGTATCTCAAAGGATGATAGTCCATACCAATTCCACCACTCTTGGAACCAGTTTGGGAATTTGAATTGGGTGCCATATTTGAAATATATGAGCCACGAATGTCTCATGTGTTGGTTGTTCATTAAAAGGCATTGTACCATGCCATTTGGTAATCCCAATATGTAAAATATGGGTAATGGTCTATTTTGGTGGTAAATTTGGTGGAATTTCTTTGGAGCATTTGGGTTTTCACTCCAATCTCTTGGTGAAGAATTTTTAATATTTCAATGTTGAATGGGTAATAAAATTTGGATCTTTTGGATCTGTGTAATGTTTGAACAAAACAGATCCAGTTTGGACCAAGATATTTTCATAATCTTGTTGGGGTTTTGAGAATCCAATGGTTTGAAATGCCATCCATTGCAAAGTTCTTTTGCCAAGATATGTGGAGGTTTTTGAAAATTCTTCCTCCATAACAAGAATTTTTTCAAAATATTTGTTTGGAAAATATTGTGAAGATTTTGTGTAGCGATTTGTGAAGATACCGCTATCTCTTTTGGAAAAACATCTTGAGAGAAGTCTCTTTTAAAACATTTTAAGAGATTTTGGTTTGTGTAAAACAATCTCTTTATTTTTGAAACCTTTTCGCTTCAAAGAAGAATTTGTTTGAGAGGAGTTTCCTCTTTCATTTGCGAAAAGGCCAATGCTACTTCGGAGATTGAGATAGGACTCAATCCATTTTTGATTTGAGAACCAATCTCATTTGGATCTTGTGCATCTTGAATTATTGTATTTTTGAGGATTTTGACGAAGATGATGATTTCTCATCTTCTTCATGGCAAATTTCATACCATGTTTTAATTGGTTTTGATGTGATCTGGGTTTTGGATGATTCTTCTATTTTCCCTTTTCCTTTGTCTCGGAGTTTGGGGGGCATTTTTGAAGAAACTCTCTGGTGAGAAAATCAGGCAAAGAATTAGTTTCTCCTTTGATGTATTCAATATCAAAATCAAATATGCTCAAAATTGCCTGCCATCTTGCAAAAATCTGTTTTGAGGCAATGTTTTGAACATCTTTTTGTAAAACTTCTTTTGCAGATTTGCAATCGATTCGCAAAAGTAATTTTTGATTTAATAAATCACTTTGGAATTTTGTAATGTATAAAACAATTGATAAAATTTCTTTTTTAATAGTACTATAATTTTGCTGAGTAGGATTCCAGTGTCTGGAAGTAAACTGGACTACTTGCTCTTTTCCTCCTTTAACTTGTTTTAGGATCCCACCATACCCTATTTCAGAAGCATCTGTTTCAACTATCTTGGGGGCATTTGGATTAGCTAAATATAAACAAGGAAGCTTAGTGATTTGTTTTTTGATTTGGGTGATAATATTGGTATGGTTTTTTGTCCAAGGTTGTGGATTCTTTTTCAGTCTATCATATAATGGTTTACATAATTTGCTAAGACCTGGATAAAAGTCTGTAACATAATTGAGGCTTCCTAAGAACCTTTGTAATTGAACTTTATCAAGAATTTGGTCTGGGAATTTGCTAGCAAATTCTATAGATCGTTCTATTGGGGTAATGGTTCCTTGGGTAATATAATGACCTAAAAACCTTATAATGACCTAAAAACCTTACTTTGGTTTGGAATAAACTTATTTTGGATTTAGAAACTACTAAACCATTATTTCTTATGACTTTTATAAAGATTGATATATATTTAAAGTGTTTTTCTAAATTTTCTGAAAATACTAATACATCATCGATGTATACTATTGTGAATTGAGAATATTGGTAAAAATATCATTCATTATTCTTTGGAACTCGGATGGAGCATTTTTAACCCAAAAGGCATTACATTCCATTCGTATTGTCCAAATGGTACAAGAATGCTGTTTTATATCTTTCTTCTTCTTTTATTTGGATTTGCCAAAATCCGGATTTCATATCAAATTTTGAGAAAATATTTGCATTACAAAGTTTTTGCAGCAAATCTTTCTTATTTGGTATTGGGTATCTAATCCATTTTAAGGCTTGATTGAGAGGTTTGTAATTAATTACTAATCTTGGCGTTCCTCTTTCAAGTTCTCGCATTTTTATTACATAAAATCTTGAACAACTCAAGGAACCGCTCTTTCTAATTAATTTTTTATTAAGAAGGTCTTGTATTTCTTTTCTACAAAATTCTTCCATTTCTTTGTTAATTTGTATTGGTCTTGCTTTTGTGGGTATTTGTCTTTCATCAAAATCGTTTTCGTATGGTAATGTTACTTCATGTTTCTTTCTATTCCAAAAGGCATTAGGAATGTCAGAGCAAATCGTTGATTCTATTTCTTTTGATTTGATCTATTCTTTTTGTATTTCTCTTTTCTTAATTGTTCATTTAATTTTTAAAACATGTTTCTTCTTTTAGGAAAGAGATTTGCTTCATTTGTAATTAATTAAATTATTAATTTGTCCATTATGAATGGATAAAGATTTTAATAGGTTGAGGTTTCTTATTTTCGGTTTTTCTACAAAAGGAAATTCTACCTTAGTGTTTAAAACTTTAGTGGAGATAGAATTATTTGTTACTTTATAAGGTTTGAGTAAGGATATGAATGGGGTTCCTAATATGACATCTTGGGTAATATCTTTTACCATTAAAAAACATGTTTGATATTTTATACCTTTGTTGGATATTTCTGCATTGGGAATTTTGTAAGTAATTTTTAATTTTTTACCATTTGCAGCCTTAAGAGATTCTGATGTTTTATTATAATATTTTGTTGGAATTATTCCTTCTCTAATGCAGTTTTGGTCCGCTCCTGTATCAAAAAGGGCATTTGTTTCTAATTGAAATTCATTATTTATGACAATATTTATTTTTATTAAATATCTTTGAATAGATACTTCAGTTAGAACCATCATATATTCTTGTGTATTTTCTTCAGGTTTATGTTCAGTTTCCGATGAACTTTTTCTGAGGTTTCGTGTTTTAAGGATTTAATTTGTTCTTTCATTTCTTGTTGTTCTATTTTAAGCTGAGAAAGTTCGATTTAACTGCTTTTATTTCCAACTGTAATTCGAGTTTGTAATTTGTCTTGGTTTTATTTTTCATATTTATTAAATATTATATCTTGTATATTATACATTTGTGATTGACTAGAAATGATTTCTTTTTCTTTTTTTGGTTTATCTTTTAATGAGGATTTTAATTTCAAAAGGTATTCTCTTTTAAGCTCCAGGTCTTGAATTTTATCAATAACTTCTATCATAAATTCTTGATCTTTAGTTAGCATATTAATTGAAGGTTCATTCTCATCTCCAGAAGACTGGGATGTTGTATGTAATTCGTCTATTTGTAATTCATCTGTTTCAGTAGATGTATCATTTTCAGAAGAAGTTGTTTCTAATAGGATTTCATTTAATTTTTGTTCTATCTCTTCTTCTAAATTCAAGTTATTGATTTTTCTTTTGATTTTACAATATTTTGAGATATGTCCTGGTTTTCCACATCTATAACATTTTATTGTTTTGTCAATTTTGTTTTCTGTTTTTTGTCGTTTCTTCCCTTTTCTGTATTTTTTATATTTAGGTTTTTAATAATATTCTGAAATATTCTTTTTCCTATTTTTTGGCTTTTCAGGGCAACATGTTTTTGAAGAAGAAGGCTCATTCCTGATGTCAAATTGGTGGCAGAATGATCCTAATTCCTTTCTACATTGATATCTTTCTTTCTTGAGTTGTTTTTGTAATTTTAAATCTTGGCAAATTTTTAATCCTTCTTTTTGGGTGAAACTAATTAGTTCACCATATGTAAGCTTTTCATATGGAATAATACCTTTGTAATTTTCTCTTATTTGATTCCTAACTTTTTCTCCTAATAATGTGGGAAGTCCTGCTAGAAATTTTTCTTTCTGTTGGGTTTTAGTCAGTGCATGATCCCACCATCCTTTTAATTGACCAGTAAATCCAGCAACTAAAAGATTAGCTATAGCATGGTCATTGATTAATCCATTTTGATTTTGGGTTTTATAAACATTTGAAACCATTGTCATTTGATGTAATAAACTAAGAATATTGTATTCGGACATTCCATCTATATTCCATTCATAGATTGTATTAGCATTGTATTTATTTTGGAAAACAGGTTTTTCTTCTATGTTAAGATCAGGTGCAGTGATTTTTGGATAATATAATCTTTTTGGTTCTTTCCAAGCCATCTTGTTAATTTGTTGTTCATCTGACTGATCCGAGTCAGATTGGAAGGATTGGTGTAATGTGTTTACTGAATATTGGGTTTGTATTGGGGTATCAGGGGCGATTAATTCAGACTTATGGTTTTCTAAAGCATTAAGTCTATTTTGGATTTCAGTTAGGAAATCATTTTGGGATTTTTGGAAAGCTTTTGGAATCTCATAAGGTGTGAATATTGGTTCTTTGGAACTTTTTTCGGTTATCTCTTTTACTGGTTCCCTCTTGATTGGTTGACTTTCTACTAAATTTTCAATATAATCTAATTGTTTTCCTATTGTATGAAGATTAATATTTGTATAATTGTTTTGTTCTACTATCATTTTGATATCTTTTGATGAGATTTGTTCTCCTGCATCGGGAGCTCTCATTCTTAAAGGGTTTGCTTTTATTCCAGTATTCTTATGAAGATATTGAACCTCCATTAAAGGGGTATGTCGAGATTCAACTTCTCCTTTATTAGTCTGCCATATAGTATTATGTCTTATTGTATTAACAGATCCTAAATAATATTCTTCAAACCATTCAAAGAATTTTATATGGACTTTATGAGTATTCATAAATCTATAATATTCTTGAAGAATGTTTTCTTTTTTATCATTATAATTTTTAAAGTAATCTTCTCTTTTTTGCTTATTTTTGTTGGAATAGAAGTGCTTTCTACACCATTCTTTATTTATTTCAAACAATTTTTCTAAAACAAATATTTCTGAATTTTCTCTTTGTCTTGCATTATTAGTCATTGATGAATAAGTTGGTGACATGTTAGGTGAATTTTGGGGACTCTCTTCTTTGTCTGGCATAGATAGGTTGAGCTATATTTGAGGAATTATCTATTCCTTGTAAATTGGTCCTAAATGTTGTTGGGATAGAAGAGACAGAGGCTCTGGCTGTCCTAAAATCTACTGTTTGTGTTTCTGGATTTGACTCTTCTTCTATATTTAACCTCCTAAAAGTGTCTTGGTACTTCCTATTTCAAGGAGTGTCTTGAGGCATTCTTTGTGGCCTATTGAATTTTAATTCAACTGTGCCATCTTGGTGCTGAGAAATTTCACTTAATGAAGTGTTTCTTATGGGGGTTGGTGCCACAGGGTCTGTAGCACCTTCAAGTTTCCACTTATCAGGAAGGTTTATCTCATGCCATTGTATTGTTCTGGGGATTGTAGTATGAGATCTTGTGGTGTCTGTCTCTATTAAGAGGGTTTCTCCTTTTGGGCTTTGGAGTAAAGCCTTGGTATTAACTACAGAATACATGGCTTTGAAATGGAGTCTATAAACCAAAGTTAATACTTCTGTACCAGGAAGCATTTTGTAGTTATGGGTATGTATTTGAAGTGTCAAAGATTGTAAAATGTTTTTATCAGTCAAAGAAACCATAAAATTTGGATAACAATTAAAATGTATTGGGCCAGTACATAGGCTTGTTTCTATAGTTCCTAATAATGAGTCATTAAACATGATGTGTCTTTGGTCTCTTAAGACTACTAATATTGAGGTATTTTTAGTGGCTTCAACACTAAGAGGTTTGACTCCAACCTGGACTAATCCAAAATGGATGTATTTGTATCTTTGTTCTTTGAGTTTATTAATGACGACTTTATCTAATAATTGGATTGTTTCATATTCTTTTTGAATAGGTAAACTCCTTTCTTTTGTTTTTATAACATAACTGCAAAAAGCATTTAAATTTTCAAAAGTTGTTTTTTTGTAAACTTGGTTTGTTGGAACTCTTGGAAGAGTCCAATTATCAAATATTTGGGGAATATTTTCATAATGTTCTTCTTGTTCATTAACAGTGTTGTTTGAGGTTTGGTCAGATTCTTGGGATTGATTAGAAACAAAGCTAGCAGAAGAATTGGTTCTTCTAAGGAAAGGAAACATTCTTTGTTTTCGTATTTCCTCTGGGGTTCTACTATCGAATCTCGAATTAATTAAGTTGCCTACGGGATACTTAGTCCTTGACACGCCTAACCCATGGCTAATCGGACCTTGTATCAATTCTCAACAAAATAATAATACGATAATAAAGATAGTTAAACCAGAACTCAGAAATAACGAAAACAAATTGAATATTTTCTTAAACTTAGGAATACCTGCTCCTCCTTGGCTCTGATACCAGGAAGTCCCGAGGATCTGAGGATCGGATTGGTAATGATATATTTGTAATTTGAAAGCTTAAGTTTGAAAACTTAATTTGAAATTTTGGAAATTTAAAAACTAAATTTTTGAAAACTTAAATGTCTTGAGATATTTATATAAGGCTATACTTGTACTTTGCCACCCACTAACTATATTTTAGCCTTATTACATCATAAATCCTCCATTTAATAAAGACAACAACAATTTGGTACCTTTAGATTTAACCCCTAAATTTTCATTTTACGCGATTAAGTCATTTTCTTTAATCAATCTCTCAAACGACAAAATTAAAACACGAAAATTTCACAATTAAATTCACACATCATAAACACACAAAATAATATTAATTTTTTTTCTAATTCGGATTTGTGGTCCCGAAACTACTGTTCCGATTAGGGTCAAAATTGAGCTGATACAGGAGGCTAGGTAGTGTGATCTACAAGTTGATCCGATCACTGAGTTCCGCAAAACGATAACTAACGATTCCGAGTAAGCTTTTAATAAGCTTAGTAAGTTCATAGGTTCGAAGCATATAACTTACCATAGTTCCCACAATTACAAATAACATAGTTAACTAAACAATTTTCCCTGTTACCATAATTCATATCATCAGGTGAGTTCATCGGATATATAACGCATGAAACATTTGATTCAATATAATTCAATCTCAATCGAAGCTATAACATCAAACCATTGAACATATGCACTTTTACCTTATAAAATTATACTTTATCTCATTATAATACTTTTACAGTTCATCATTATTCAATAGCCATATCAGTTTAGCTCGGTGAACTATAATGAATAGATACGGATACGTGGGTAATCACCCAAAATACACATGATTGCTTATACGAGCCATACCATCCAAAAACACAACTAGGCACTAAGTGCCAAGCCCGTATGCTACACATCCCCCCTTAAACGCACTTAATCATTGTAAAGATAACTCAGTAATTCGCAACAAATGTTGGATTCCGGTACATTTAGTGAATAAATAGTACGTCATCATCCCATCTCATATCAAACCCGTACAGCGCGCGAAATAACCCTATTAGCATGCCAATTGTATCCTATCCTATGTTCATTTGGGTTCAGTACAAATATCAGTATAACACTTTTCAATTCAACCTTTTTTTTTTCACATGCATACCAATTTGCAACATTTAAGTATACATTCGAACATTCAAAATACACAATTCAACATAAACATTACAGAATACATAAAACTATACCATATGAACTTAGGTAAAAGGAACTATAGTAGAAGTGTTAGGGACTAATATGCTATTTTTCCTTTTCCTCGATTATATATAGGTTGATTCGTTTCTTGATTTATACAATAATTCATTTCAAATTATCGGTTTGTATACCTTATAGTAACTTATTTCATGCATATGATATCTTATTATCACTTTTATAATTTTCCTAAAGTTTTGATTTATTCAATTTAGTTCCTAAAATCGAAACAAACGTATATTTCACATTTAAACCCCAAACTTTTAATCCAAATTTAATCTCATCCTTAAACAGTCCTCAAGCATCTATGTTTATAAAGATTTCATGCCAATTTAAATATATTTTTCCTTTAGTCCCTAAACTCACAACTAACAAAATTTACTTTATAAAATAGTCATATTTCACATCAAAGTTCCAAACTCAACCATTAACATCCAAAAAGCTTCAAAAGCAATAATAGTAACTTTTAAAATCTTTGATTGTTTTACGATTTAGTACTCGGGTTAATTAGACTAAACTACAACGGTCTCAAAAATATAAAATTAAAAAAAAAAAAAGCTTAAAAACCAGTTACATGCAGCGACCCATATTTGAGCTTAAAAAATGGCTATTCCTTCCTTCTTTTTTGGTGTTGGGCGGTTGGGGAAGACAAAGATTAAAGATATAGCTTTTTTATTTTTGTTTTATCATTATTTTAACTTAAATTAATAACATAATCTAAAATAAAGTCCACCAACCAGCCATTAAAATTCATAAGGGTATAATTATAATTTTAAACCTTGATAAATGGTTTAATAAGCCTTTTTATGCGATTGATTTTTACAGTTTTTATGATTTAGTTCTTATACATTAATTAATCAACTAATCACTAAAATTTTAGGACCAAAATTTAATATAACTCTTAGATAAAATTATAAATATAAATATTTAATATTTATTAGCTCAATCATCGAAAAATGAGTTTTGAAACTATTTTCAATATCACTGAAAACAAAGACCAATTTAATTTCTAAAAAGTTTATTAACCTGCCTCCGACAGGATACTCTTAAATTCTTAAGCCCAAAAGGCATGAACTTGTATCAGAATAAACCATCTTCAGTGATAATAGTTGTCTTCTCTTATCTGGATCTGATTATAGCTTGAAAAGGTATCTACAAAACTCAAATACATTTGTCATTAGTCTTTACCACCATGACGACATTAGACACTCGCTCAGGGTAAGAAACTTTGATAAAATCCACCGCTTACAACTTCTGCCTTTCTTGCCTGCTTGTTTGAATCTTAACCTTAACGACTCTTCTTTTTTTTTTTTTTTTTTTGCTTAATCGGTTTAACAGTTGGATTATCATTCAAATGATGCTGAATGACTGAAGGATGAATACTTGGCATGTCTACCGCTGACCAAGCAAATACATTCACATTGTTCCTCAGCAAATTAATTAGCATTCTTCGTTCGGATTTTGATAACAGGGATGTTATTTTGGTAGTCCACTCCTTGTCATCGTGAAAGAGTTCAATAGTTTGTCTTTTTTGCAGGTTCAGCCTTATTGAATTTTTCTTCTGTTCTTATATCCAAGCTCTCCATGTTAATCATAGATTTATTGGTGAGCTTGACATCTGGTTCACCTCCGGAGGAACCCGTTCCTGTTGGTGCATGAGAATGACCCTTCTCTATTTCTGTCAACTGCAAAGAGAAGATGTTACACTGTCATGCTACTTGTTGATCTAACTTCATGAATCCTTCTCCTGTAGGAGTTGGAAACTTGACTTTCAAACAAGTTGCTACAACCGTCTGAGTCATCTTCATCAAAGGGTTTGCCAAAAATAGCATTATAAGCCGTTGGATGATCCACAACTAAGAATTCTTCCATTTCAGTGATTGTATGCTCGTCGTCTCCAAATACCACTAGCAACAGTACTGATCCTTTGACTTCTATTGGCTGATTGTTGAAGCCATAAATGAAGTTGGCTCGTTTTAATGCGGAATCTGTCAATCCCATTTGCCTAAATGCTTGCCAACTCAGCACTTCGATAATACTTCCCGTATCTATCAAAATTCTTTTCACCTTAAAACCTGCAACGAGAGCCGAAACAACTAACGGATTATTACCTCTAGTGCTAAGCAGGTCCGCTGCATCATGTTCGGAAAAACCTACTCTCCATGTTTGAGTCGAATGAGGCTTCTTTATTGGGGTTGATACAGAGATAACACTGCGCAAATAAGTCTTCGTCTTTATGTTAGACTTCGTCCACTTTTCATTAGAGCCAATAATGGCATTCATCATTCTTTTAACAACTTGTTTTCCTTTATCTCTGTCATCTTGGCACAAACCTGAAGAATCTTTAGCTCTGTTAGAATCCTTGTACCTGGATGCCTACCCTGGACGGGTCAGAAATTGCTTCAACCGCCCCGACATATTGTTGATTCAATAGCATTCTTCAAATGAACATATTCTTCTGATCTATGCCTAAGTGCAAGGTGGAATTCACACATTCCTCTAGAACTTTCTCTATGAATGCTAGATCTTAATGGAGGTGGAGGTTGGAGTATCCCTTGTTGTTCAATTTGACTAAGAATTTGTGCTGGCGAGGTTGTCAGATCATGATAGGAATGAAATTTATTGTAGGGATCCCTATGTTGCTATCTTTGCTGTTGTTGGTGGGGTTTGTTATCTCTTGCCGTTATAAGCAAATTATAGAAGTCACCAGAATCATAAACTTGTTGCCCCTAAGTATAGGTGGCTTGAATAATCTCTCATGGATTTGTCTCCTAATAGGGGTCTGCCTTACCTGGTAGTACTGAAATTCCTCATGGTTCGCTGTGAACTCCGCTAGGATCAAGTATTGGCTTTCTAGATTTCATTGCTCTCAACAAGCCTATGTACTGTCTCATAAAGAACAAACAACCTCGCAGGAGGTTTATCAACCAGGTTATACTTCAAAAACTGATGATTAGTACCTGACATAAAGGCCTGAATGGAAAACTCTTCCAGTACATCTTGTATAATCATGGTTGCTGCATTAAACCGCTTCACAAAGTCCCACAGAGGTTCATCCTCATGTTGCTTAATGGACATCAAATATGTTGGTGATTGTTGAAGTGTTTTGTTCACCAGAAACCTGCTCATGAATAATTCCTCCAGCTGTCCAAAATTGGAAATGGAATATTGCGGAAGCGCCATATACCAAGTTTGAGCGAAGTTTTTGAGGGTCATCGAAAATGCTCTGCATTTTACCTTATCCAAGGTAGCCAGAATACTCATGTGGTTAATATAGTGCGCCAAACGATCTTGAGGGTCTCCTAGTCCGTCATACATCTTGGAAAATTTGAAGGTTGGAGGGACATGAAAACGCAATATCTCAATAGCTAGAGGCTCATTTGTATATTTTTTGGTCAACCTTGTTGATTCCGACTTCTAGTAACTTTGTATGTCCTTTTTTAACTACTTTATTCTTTCTTCCAACGTGTTTTGACTTGGCTCCCAACTTTGGATGTCATCTTCATCATCAAGATCAACATTATCCCTGCTAATATGTTGATGTCCACGGGTGGAATGAACAGTTTCCTTCTATCTATCCAATGGATCTTGTTCCGAGCAACTCTAGTTGTTCTCAACTCCTCGATAAGCTTTTCGTTTCTGTCATTCTTTATATTTGCCTGTCTTTGTCTCTCTGTTTGCTCTAGGATGAACTCCTGTTGCTTTTCATATCTTCTTTGTTGTGAGAAAATTTGCTCATTCATTGCTTTCATTCTTTCCTGCATGTCAATGTATTGTTAAAACCTCCACTATGGGTTTGTGAACCTTGACCGGCTGGAGAAGCATCAGCTGGAGCTTGTGGTGGATAATTATAATACCATGGGGAAGGATATTGATAATACTGTTGGAATGGGTTAAACTGATGGGGATTACTCTGGGTTTGCTGGTTAGGGTTAGATCGTATTTGCTGATGAGGATTTTGGCTTACATACAAGGGATCTTGTGTAGGATTTATCTAGGTTTGGGATGGTATATCTTGAGATGGTATGCCAGCCAGAGGATCTCGTGTTTGTTGATCGTTGGCAGGGTTAAGCTCATTGATGGGAGGGACACTGGTACCTGGATTGTCCATGGTTGTCCACGCTTATTGTACCAAATTGTTAACCAATGAAATTAACAAGAAGGAGATTACGGTTGTTTGAGTAATAGTGAAGTCTGTATGGGTTTTCTGGTGGAAGGTTTCTGAGAGAAGAAAGACTTATCCCTCATTAGTTGTTATCAAGAGCTTATATATTAGGAGGCCAAGATGTCTAAATGTCTAGAGCCTGCTGATAGTAAGGTCATACATTGTTTCCTTACAGCAACAATGATGTGAAGTCTTAGAATACAACTTATTAAGACAACAGGATAATTAATGAGTTTGGACCACCACATACATTCCATATATGTCTACCGAAGATGATCTTATGCAAGTTTGCCAGTACGCCATGATACGAGGTTCGACACTAGAAATTCGCTTGTGACGAGAGATTCACCTTTATAGGACATGTGGAGCAACGCGTGGTGTAGGAATAACAAAAACATTAACCAATTATATTATTTTTATAAATTCTCGACAATGAAATGTATTAACCAAGATGTTGTAACCCAATAAAAAACAGTCATTCCTCTATATATATCTCAGACTCACTGAGTCCCCACAAGGTACTACAATAAAACCACAGCCCCAGATTCTGTGTCCTTCCCCCTTTCAGTGTAAGGCCTTTTACCTTTACCTTCGTTTCTTCAGGGCAATTTTCTTTGAATAATTTAATCCCCTGAAAGATTTCATAACAATCTATTAAAAAACTTATCTTCCTGAGCTAACTCTTAAAAGATTCTATTCTTCAGTTGGTGATTGTCTAAATCGGTGTGCTATCTTTTTGCTTCTCTGCTTTGGCTTAGAATCAAATGCTGAAATTAGGGTTTTGGGTGGGCTTTATTATAGTTTCTGTGCCGATCTTTATCGGATATTTCTACCAAAACTTCGATCCTTTCACCCACCGTAGCTGTTTATTAATTTTATTATATTGTTGTATCGTGGCACTCACCGTAATTTCCATGGGTTTCTGTGGCATTTTCGGCAGTTTACCTCTCTATATGCGTTCTAGAAAGAGAACCGCTTCTGGTGAAGTTGTTGTTAAAGAAGCTGCTGACCCCGAAACTTCCAACAACAACGGTGCCACCGCATCGTCCTTCAAGAAGCACCGCCGTGATAGCTGCGTAATCGCCGCCGCCGGTAACGGATCAACGGCTGAGAACGGGGATAAGAGTGGAATAAGAGGAGGAAAAGGAGATCGGTGTGATAGTAGAGTTGTTGGATCTTCAACGTCGACCATGGCTCTGGGCGATTCCAATCATGCTGAAATTGATGAGGATCTCCATAGCCGGCAGCTTGCCGTCTATGGACGTGAGACTATGAGGCGGCTTTTTGCGTCGAATATTCTTGTTTCAGGGATGCAGGGTCTTGGTGCTGAGATTGGTATGAATTTTCAAAACTTAAATCATTTTTCCCCCGTAATTGGTTATTTGATTTGTATCATCTCCTTTTGTATCAAGATAGACCCAGTTGTTAATCGATGTTAGGGTTCCTAAATTTTGTTCTGATTTCATATAGTGGGTCGTTTCTTTCTGTGGTTTTTCTCGTGCAAACATCGGTATTTGAGTTTCTTAGTGGTCGTTAAAAAAAGTGTGGGAAAGCCATCTGCATACGTTGAAATTAATGAGCTTGAAATTATTCCAGAACTAATAAACATATTCTCTTTATGGAATGCATGATTCCTGGTCCCTTGGGTTTAAAACTCTTTTTCGGTTACCTTTTACGAAATTTCGAGGATTTGTTTATTGATTTTTGTCGTATCACAGTCATGGTTGTTTTTCCTTTTGTATCAAGGTTGCTCGGAGTGATGAGAAGTAATGTAGAAGTTGATTAGGTTTTAAGGAGTCGATGTTTAATGTTCTAAAATTTGTTTTTGTCTTGTTTATGATAATCCCATTTGATGGGTCGTCTCTTTCTCTGAACTTTCTTGGGCAAAGATTGGTATTTGAGTTTCTAAATGATCGTTAAAATAGTGAGGGTAATCTTCTAGAACTAATAAGTCTATGATCTTTATAGAATGCATGGTTCTTTATCCCATGGGTTTAAGGCTCTTTTCTTGTTACCTTGTATGATGTAATATATGATGCTTATAGGTTGACACTGTGCCATAATTAATAACAGAATGGGTGTTGATATCCTAGATTTGTTTTGGTGCCTTTTTCGGGGCTGATATCCTCACTGATATTTATATTTATATTTATTCTGCTTGTGCAGCAAAAAATCTCATTCTTGCTGGTGTCAAGTCTGTGACCTTGCATGATGAAGGGGCTGTGGAGTTGTGGGATTTGTCCAGTAACTTTGTGTTCTCCGAGAGTGATGTTGGTAAAAACAGGGCTCTTGCCTCTGTCCAGAAGTTACAAGAGCTTAACAATGCAGTGATCATTTCCACCTTAACAACAAAATTAACAAAGGAACAACTTTCTGACTTTCAGGTATTTCCTTGCCTTTGGGTCTCCTAATTTACTATTACTTACCGTGCTATATTTTCAGTATTGGAGGTTAACTGAATTTGGAATAGCTACCTTATATTTCATAAGAAACCTAGAGAAGAATGCTGAAGATTCGTTATCATCATCTCAAAATTCCACTATTTACGTCTAATTCAGTTTAGGATTTAGGAATAAAACTAAGTTCAGGTGCTTTTAAGCTGGGAAGATATGAGGTGTAAAGGAGAGGGAAAGCATGTTTACTCTAGGAAAGTGTTTGCAATCTGATCTGAAATCTTGCTGATATTGCATTTGTATTTTTGATGATTTTATGTCTTTGCATATTTCATCACATAACTCATTTACATCGCTGTTTTGCAGGCTGTTGTATTTACTGATATCAGTTTTGAGAAGGCCATTGAGTTCAATGATTACTGTCATAATCATCAACCTCCCATCTCTTTCATCAAGGCTGAAGTTAGAGGTCTTTTTGGTTCTATATTTTGTGATTTTGGACCTGAGTTCAATGTAGTTGATGTTGATGGAGAGGATCCTCACACGGGTATAATTGCATCTATTAGCAATGACAACCCAGCACTTGTATCATGTGTTGACGACGAAAGGCTCGAGTTTCAAGATGGGGATCTTGTTGTCTTCTCTGAAGTTCATGGAATGACAGAACTAAATGATGGAAAACCAAGGAAGATTAAGAATGCAAAGCCATATTCTTTTACTCTTGAGGAGGATACCACCCAGTTCGGTACGTATATAAAAGGTGGTATTGTTACACAAGTGAAACAGCCCAAGGTATTAAATTTCAAACCACTAAGAGATGCTATCAAAGACCCTGGTGATTTTCTGCTGAGTGATTTTTCAAAATTTGATCGTCCACCTCTGTTACACTTAGCATTCCAAGCATTGGATAAGTTTGTCTCCGATTTGGGACGCTTTCCTGTTGCTGGTTCAGAAGGGGATGCTAATAAGCTTATTTCTATTGCTGGGAACATGAATGAGAGCTTGGGAGATGGTAGATTGGAAGATATCAACCCAAAACTTTTGCGACAATTTGCCTTTGGTTCCAGGGCTGTGCTGAATCCCATGGCTGCCATGTTTGGGGGAATTGTGGGACAAGAGGTTGTCAAAGCATGCTCTGGAAAGTTTCATCCCGTCTTTCAGGTCAGTGTTCATTGTTCCTTTTGCAATTTTATTTTAGTTGGAATGGATAAGTTAGAATTTATCCCACTCACGCTCACCCTTGCACATTATTTTCGGTACTATATGCGCTTTGAGCAATTCTCTTTGAGTAGGAAATGAAAAGGTTAAATTTGATTAGTTTTGGCATAGATTAGGAAAAGAGAGGTTGTATCAGATTAAAAATTTAATCTTGGTCTTGGAAAGAAAGGTGTTACACTTAAGAATAGGATGGAATACCTTGATTTGTATCTCAAATATGTTCCCTCCCCATATTCCTCATTTTTATTACAGTATCAGAAACTTCAAAATGAGCATTGATTAATTTTTCTTTACAGTTTATTGAAACTTGTACAACTCCCCTTCCCCCTTTCTCTTCAACTAATTTTCTGTCATTACAGTTCTTTTATTTTGATTCTGTGGAGTCGCTTCCAACTGAGCCTGTGGACCCTAGTGATTTCAGACCGCTGAATAGCCGTTATGATGCACAAATTTCAGTGTTTGGGTCCAAGCTTCAAAAGAAACTGGAGGATGCAAAAGCGTTTATTGTGGGATCTGGTGCGCTAGGTTGTGAGTTCCTAAAAAATATTGCTCTGATGGGAGTTTCATGTGGTAACCAAGGAAAGCTGACAATCACAGATGATGATGTTATTGAGAAGAGCAACCTCAGCAGGCAGTTCCTTTTCCGGGATTGGAACATTGGGCAGGCCAAATCCACAGTTGCTGCTTCTGCTGCAGCATCAATAAATCCCTGTTTAAAAATTGAAGCTTTGCAAAACCGTGTCGGTCCTGAAACTGAAAATGTATTCGATGATACCTTCTGGGAGAATTTAACAGTGGTTATTAATGCATTGGATAATGTGAATGCCAGGCTTTACGTTGATCAGAGGTGCTTATATTTCCAGAAACCGCTTCTCGAGTCTGGAACTCTTGGTGCCAAATGCAACACACAGATGGTTATTCCTCACCTAACTGAAAACTATGGTGCTTCAAGAGACCCACCTGAGAAACAAGCTCCTATGTGCACAGTGCACTCATTTCCTCACAATATTGACCATTGTCTGACATGGGCTCGGTCTGAGTTTGAGGGTCTACTGGAGAAAACTCCTGCTGAAGTGAATGCTTATCTGTCCAACCCAGTTGAGTATAAAACTGCACAAAGGACTGCTGGCGATGCTCAGGCAAGAGATAATTTGGAACGTATTCTTGAATGCCTCGAGAAAGAGAAGTGTGTGACATTCCAGGATTGCATCTCCTGGGCTCGTCTAAGGTACTTCTTTTGATGTTTGATCTAATTTTATGTTCATTATCGACGATAGTGTTTTTGTTGCATTTGTTTGACTTTATCCTTCTTTTCTGCTCAGATTTGAGGACTATTTTGTGAATCGTGTAAAGCAGCTGATTTATACATTTCCCGATGATGCTGCAACCAGTACTGGGGCTCCCTTCTGGTCTGCTCCAAAACGATTCCCTCATCCACTTCAATTCTCAACAGCTGATCCAAGCCACCTGCAGTTTGTTATGGCTGCTTCTATCCTGCGTGCTGAAACATTTGGCATTCAAATTCCTGATTGGGTTAAGCATCCACAGATGTTGGCAGAGGCTGTTGACAAAGCGACAGTCCCAGATTTCCAGCCAAAGAAAGATGCGAAAATAGTAACAGATGAGAAGGCTACTACTCTCTCAACTGCATCTATTGATGATGCAGGAGTTATCAACGAACTCATCTTCAAGCTAGAACTTTGCACAAAAAAATTGCCTCAAGGATTCAAGATGAAACCTATTCAGTTTGAAAAGGTTTGTCGTATTTCTTGGTCTGATTAACACTCATGAGAACTGGAACAAATGCGTTAATATCGATTCATGAATTTACAGGATGATGATACAAACTACCACATGGATCTAATAGCTGGGCTTGCAAACATGAGGGCCAGGAACTACAGCATTCCTGAGGTGGATAAGCTCAAAGCCAAGTTTATTGCTGGGAGAATCATCCCAGCAATTGCTACTTCCACAGCCATGGCCACCGGTCTTGTCTGCCTAGAGCTTTACAAGGCTCTTGATGGAGGCCACAAGGTAGAGGACTACCGCAACACTTTCGCAAACCTTGCACTGCCTCTGTTCTCCATGGCTGAGCCAGTTCCACCCAAAGTCATCAAACACGGTGACATGAGCTGGACCGTTTGGGACCGATGGATCCTGAGAGACAACCCAACTTTGAGAGAACTCATCCAATGGCTGAAGGATAAGGGCTTGAATGCCTACAGCATATCTTACGGAAGTTGCTTGCTGTATAATAGTATGTTCCCTCGGCACAGGGAGAGAATGGACAAGAAGGTGGTAGATCTAGCCCGGGAAGTGGCAAAGGCAGAATTGCCTCCGAATAGAAAGCATCTTGATGTGGTCGTGGCTTGTGAGGACGACGACGACAATGATGTCGACATTCCTCAGGTTTCCATCTACTTCAGCTAAGGCCTAAGGTTGTTTTTCTCATCTCTCATTCCCTGCTGCTTGGGGTTGTGATCCAAAAGCACAAAACTTTTACAGTGTTATTAAAATGGATATTTCTTTTTTAAAGTAAATTCATCGTAACTTTTAAGTTTCCAATATGATGTTCTTCCCTAATTGTTTGGTCCTCATCTTGTTTTGACTTGCTGTTCATCACGTGTAATAATCTTCTTCATCCAGTGGAAAGATTCCCATAGATTGCTTGCATTTCTATATTTTACCTTTATCCACCTGTATTTACGGGTGATATGATATAGGGTCCAGCTTAAATTTAAATGCATCAAAAACATAGATTTACATTTTTAAACAGTAAATATTTATTATTTTCCATAATAAAAGGATTAAATTAATTTGACTTTCTCAGGTGCTTTCCTTAGTAAAACTATAAAATTCAATCAGACCCATTTTGATAAAGAACTAAAACTACAAATTCAATCCAGTTTGATGATAAACGGCAGGCTGTCCAAATCCATTCAAGCCGAACCTAATTTGGTATGAACAACATAGCACTGTTTTCAAAAACGAAACTAAGGTTTTGAACTATTTAAAGCGTAAACAGAATCAATGTCTGCAAATTTTTCTTTTCTTGTTTCCTGCAGCAAACTACAAGTGATGTAAGAGAAGGAATTAGTTTTTATCAGCGCCTTCATCGAATTGAGCAGAGCTAACAACTCTAAAATCCAGCTGCTTCTGATGCTTTGAGCGCCGGCGTTCATCAAATTCTTCCCACCCTTCAAACTATTCAAAGATTAGTCGTTATTAGGAATCTCAAATGACAAAAACTGAAAATGGGGCCTGGTTCAACCAATAACATAATATAAGAAGAAAAGTACGCACACACACCTGGCGTAGCACATCCATTGTGATTTCTGTGTTGTGGAGATCCAATGTTGCGAGCTGCAGACAGTGCTTGAATAATGTACAAGGCAGGGACTTCAGGCCATTATTACTGAGATGCAATGCCTGCAGACATGCAGTAAATACATGAGTTAAAACAACATAGAGCAAATTGATGAACAAAATATGCCACCTTGAAATTTAAAATTTAGTTTCTTCTACTTAAAAATCAAATTCAGTTACTTTTTTATTTAAAAATTTTAGTCCAATCATTGACACCATCGGTATTTCCTGTCAGATTTTGCTTACTACTAGGTATACCAAGTCTATAAGGATTCGCTTCTTAAGAAAGTATGATGGCATGGGTATTGATGGCAAATTTTGACCAAAAAAACTATAGGTGTCAATGATTAGATTAAGATTGTTAAATTGAAAAAGTAACTAGACTTATTTTTAATTTTTACATACATGAACTAAATCTCAAACTTTCTTCAAGTACATGTACTGACAACATATTTCGAGCCAAATTGATATACACACACAATTATATGTGTGTGCGCATTAGCAGATAAAATTGATAGAATAAAGAACCTAGTGGAGACCTTTAAATTGTGCAAATTGCCCAATGTGTCCGGAAGCTCTGACAGAAGATTCGCTGAAAGATCGACCTGAAGCATATTAAGCAGTTCGGTTAAACTATGAACTTCACTTGGTTAGTGTACTATAGATTACAAGCAAAGACAAGGGCAACGAATACTATACCTCAATAAGAGAACTACATTCTCCAATGCATTCCGGAACTGTGGTTATCCTGAATACCAAAAAACGAGTAACACCAACTGAAACACAAGTGATCTATATTACTCGGACTTGGATGCAAACATCGGATATGGATATGTATCCTATATGGGTATAATTAGATTTTTCTAAACATATCATATATTTTGAGGATCCTCGGATATCATATCGCCATATCCATGTGTCAAACATGGGTACTTCACAAAAAATGGAAGTCCAAGGAACATAGCAAGTGATTTTATAATGCAAAGAAAAGAAGACTATTTAGCAGCCTTTAATGCATCCTAATCAAACTATTACCTACCTATTATTATTGGCCTTCAAAACTTCAAGCCGAGTTAGCATGCCTATTTCATTTGGAAGGCTAGTCAACTTATTGTTGGCGACATGGAGTTGCCTTAGAGAAGTCAGAGAACCAAGTGCAGAAGGTAAATTCATCAACCTGCAGATCGAATTCGTCATTAACATTTCTGACCCTTCACCATGGAAATGCTGTCATATTATGAGCAATACAATGCAGCAAATAAGCAATGAATTATGCTTAGTACAGAGAACAATGACCAAAACTCATTAATACCTCAAAGATGGGCTTCAGCAGCAACTAGCACTTAAAATGCATGGCTTTCACAAACAATTGAAATGAAAATTGGAAATTTGTTTCATAAAAGTGGAATCTAACCATAAAATACTTTTTCATAAGCATTATAGCAGGTTTAGATCAAAGGTCTAAGCCTTTTGAGTTGGAAAGGAGACTTAATATTGATAAAGTGAGTAGAATACAATGGTGATCCACGAGCTTTCATCAATGTTTCATTTTCCTCCATGACCTTAAAGAGTCACATTTATTCATCAAAATCCTTTAGTCAAAAGTGAAAAAGATAGGAAACTGAATATTTTGCCTGGTATTGCAAGTAAAACCATGGGATAGTTCATTGGGAACATGGTTCAAATCCAACAAAAGAAAAAAAGTTGATAACAAGAGGCGAAAGAACTCACTGGTTCCGAGTGAAGGATAGAACTGTTAAATACTTCAAAGATGCCAATCCTTCCCATCGAATGGCTTCATCCGAAATGCCATTTCCATCGAGGAACAGTTTCTACAAAGCATTGAGGTTCAAAAACTAATACATATGAAATAGTATAGGAACAAATTAACACAGAGTATCTCAAATGACATTTGTGGAACATGAAGGGAAACTAAAAGGTCATTTTTACCTGAATGGAATTCAAACAGCTGATTTTGTTTGGTACATCTTGGATGCTGTTGTTATTGACATCTAGGACTCTTGCAGAAGATCCGCAATCCCATACTTCATTGGGTATGGCCTTACAAAATCAAATCAACAAAATAATAATTGGGTAATTGTTGAACATAAAAAATTGTTAGTCAATGAAAGAACATGGTTTCTTCAAGCTATAATAAGTAGATAAATAGGCAAAAAACATCACACTTAAAACCATGAATACAAGCAAAAAAGATTAACTGAGTAATACAGTGCTCCTAAATCATCGTGAAAATACCTTCAAATTACAGTCTGCTAATGCAATAACTCCGGTAGTTTTCCATCGTTGCAAACGGTCTTTTTCCATGACAATTTCAGTCCTCGCATCAGGTCTTTTATACTCAGTTTCTTTCCCCCTTGAAATAGGCCGAGTTTGAGCTTCTTTTAGAATAGGACCACCCTGTTCATTCAAAACAATAAAGGAGAAATCTCGAATTCACTTATGAACTTTGATCAAACATCAATGTAATGTAATGGATAAGCTTTTGATTTGGTGCAACCATGATTTCGGTTCAATTGTACATACAAGACTTTGATTTTGATTCAACTGTTGGTATGTCCATTTATTTTAATTACATCGATAATCATAATAGTGGTTTACAAACTAAATCAAATCAAAATTTCATATAATTAATTATATGAAATCAAAGTTCAAGTTTCAAGTTCTTCAGTTTGATACTTTCAACAATCCCAAAGTATTAAAAGAGAATTCCTTTATGAAAAATTACCCCTTGGTGTAAACCCTGGGAAGCCATAAGCATGAGCTTGGCTCCATTCATGACCTCTGATTCCTTCAACGTCATTGCATCCACCAAAAGCTTCCCTTCAAACCACAAAATTATTTTTTAAAAACTGTAGAATTATAAAATATTAGAGAAAACCCAGAAATCTTATTGAAAGAAAAACAAACAAACAAAAATCCCAAACAATAAAGAATCAAGAACGACAAAAAAAAAAGAAATAAAAAGGGTTTCCCAAAAAATTAAACAAGAAATTTAAAAAAAAAAAAAGAGAGAGAGAGAGAAAAAGAACCTTTGAAAATAAGCTTTTGGCCGCGAGGAAGAACATTGGTGAGAGGCTGGAGATGGGACTTGAGTTGTTTGATGGTTGAATCCTTAGGTATGGAAATTGGTATGGATCTTCCGCTGAACTTCACAGTTATGTTGATATCTGCGCTGCTTTCACCATCGTCTTTGCTCATTTTGATTGGTTCTTCGATTGATTGGAAGTTCTTCAACTGGTATTTGGAACAAGGTTGTTTCGCTTTTATGCGTCAGCTTCGCAGTGTTTTTGAGCTTTACATAGTTTAAAAGTCTGCAATGACTTTAAACATCTTAATGCTCTTCTTTTTTTCTATTTTGCCATTAATTTTATTGTTTTTTATCCCTTTTTTTTTGTAAAAAAATAAAATATTTAAAGATAGTAAAAACAATTTGAATTTTCTATATAAGAAAATTATTTTCAAAAAATAATATTGATTATTTTTTACTTAAAAAGTTAATTGTCTTTTAAAAATATTTATGTAAAACACCTCAAAACTTTATTAAATAATATTTAAAACTATATTTTTTATTAAAATAAGGTTCACAAATTTAAAACTTAAATTTAATTTGAAAATACCAAAAACTAAATCAAATCGAATTATTATAGGCTATTTGAAAAAGATAAAAAAATTTGACTAATTAGAACCAAACCCTTAATTTTTGTTTTTTTTAATAATAAAAAGAAGGCAAAATAAATAGCCTTAATCAACTATCTCTTACATGAAATGTACTTATTTTATCCTTTAGAAGTAGTTCTCTAACATAAAAATTCGGGAAATTAATAATCCTGTGTTCAACGTCCTCACAAGTACAAGATTTAACTAGCCGATCCGCCATCATATTTCCTCCTCTTGGAATATATTGGAATTTACTAATTTGGATGTGTCTTGTTACTTCGTTTATCTTCCTAATAAGCGTGTAAGAAGAAAGATTCGCGTTGCTCTTCTTTATCAATTCAATAGCTATCAAACAATCACTCTGCATGATTACTTTAGTGCAATTTATCGTCCGAGCTATTTCAAGCCTATGTAGGATAACCCATAACTCCAAGTTAACCACTGAACCTTTTAAATCCTACCACCCAGTTACCGTGTGAATCACGTATCACTCCTACAGCTGCTAATCTGTTATCATCTCTATTAAAAGCTCCATCAGCGTTTATTTCAACCCAAACCGAACTAGATGGACACCATTTAACCCGCACTGGCCGACTTAGTCTCGATCTATCCGTATTTGCAACAGCATCTTTGATCATGCTAACAACAGTCTTTGAGCTACAGATTAACTCCTCAGTAGTCTTGTTATATTGTTGGAAAATATACATATTTCTATTCTTCCACAATAGCCAACACAAACCAGCAAAATTTATACTAGAATCAACACTCCCATTCCGAAATTTTATCTCGCCCTTTCAAATTTGCTTTAATCTAATAAATAGAAATACAATAAAGAATTTTGAGATATCACCTGACTCCACACAACATTCGCACCATGGCAGTCCCTCAAAACATGGAGTATGGATTCATGTGTCACCCCACATAATACACATCCGGCATCATCTGTTAAATTTCTCCTAACCCTTTCTTCATTCAGTAGAAGTTTCTGATGCATCTGACCACAAAAAAATGTTTAATTTCTACAACCCTAAATTTGGCCTTGGATTTAGCTTTGTAAATTGGGTGACACAGAGTGGGCATATTGTTACTCCATTTGTTTCATTTGTATAGTGATGGTCGTGAGAATAGATCATATCCACCAACCGAATTTTGAACTGACAAATTTGATTGGTATGGAATAATCGAAATAGAGTTTATTAGTAAAAATTTCATCATTTTCATTAATTTTTTTGTTGAAATTAGTTTAAATATTTGATTTTGTTGTAATAATTTATAAAGGTTTAATGTATACTTTAGTCGTTAAAGTATATCATTTTTCTCACTTCGATCTAAGTTTTTTTTTACTCACTTCAACCATTAATGTTATTTGGAATTTTCAGTTCAATTCTTAATGTTTCCAATTCAATCATTTGGAAGTTAAAAAAAATGGTCGGGATATGCAACCAATCATAAATGGCCTAAAATATGAGCCTAACATATTACTCAAGTCCACTCATATTTATAAATGGTTAACCCAAACTTATTTTGAGTCCGCCTATATTTTTTTATATTTATTTTAATTTATTATTTAATAACTTAATACATTTTTTATTTATATATTTTATATATAGTCATCTTAATTCTTTTTAAAGTTTACATTATAGTAGTATTATATATTATTATAGAATTAATTTTTATATTTTATAAATTACATAATATATAAAAATAACATCATATAAAGCATTACAAACTTGGAAAAACAAGTCAAGTCAGGCTTGGACCTTAAATGTTCAACCTCGAGCTTAAACGGGTCCATTTTTTTTGTCCAAATCTATTTTTCGAGTCTAATATTTTTTTCTCAAATTCTCCCAAAATTTGGGCAGACCTTCAATCCTGGGTGGATAATTCGGCCCATGAACAGGTATACTTATGTCACAATGAAGTCGACATCCAAAATAACCTAAAAATATTTTTTTAAAATTTAAAAATTTAAGAAATTATATTTATATTAAATTGTTTAAAAATTTTAAAAATATGTTATACTTTTTAATAAAACTAGTATGATTCTCACTCACGCTTCGCATTGGGTTAAATATTTTTTTGCTAATTATAGATTAAAAATTTAAAAGTTGCAATATGCTCTAAATTCTTGTACTATTCATATATTTAGAATTTAGTCTTCATACTTTTATTTTCAATAACTTAGTCCTACTTTTCGAGTTTAAAATGTAAGTTTATTTATTAACGTTGTTAAAATTCATTTGTTAAATTTGTTAGTGTGACAATTAGAAATTAAACAAAATTACTCACTTGGTATTCATGTAACAGAATGGCATTGTAATTGACCTGATTTTAATGTAAAATTTTAACAGTGTTAGCAATTCTTAAAAATTCATATCAACATTTTAATCGGAAAAAATATTTAGACTAACTAATGGCATTATAAGAGCTGAGGTACCAAATTATATCAAAATTAAAGTATAGAGATTAAATCTCAAATTTGAGCAAAATATAGGAATCAAAATTGAAAATTAACTATTTTATATAATCTAAAAAATAGAGGATTAGAATTGAAATTTAGCCATTAAAAGAAAAAAGGAAATCGACATGTGTCAAGTAAAGAAGGCATTCCTTTAGTATAGATTGTAAAGGTAATAAAACTATAAAATTATAAAAATTATTACAACTTGTAAAAGATTGTAAAATTTGTTATTGAAATAATTAAAATATTATTTAATTGAAATAACATTACTTTCACTATTTAAATAATTTGGAAAAAAATTTATCCAAAGTTATTATAGGTGGTATACTTTTAAGAGACAACAATCGCGTGTTTAAACTAGGGTAGATATGATCTATAAAATTTTAAAAATATTAAAATTTTTATAGTGTTGTTTTAGTTTTATAAATTTTTTGTATTTTAATATATTTTTAAAATTCTTTTATATTTTTTATTTTTAAAGATTTTTAAGTTTTTCAATGATGTCATTATGACATCATCACATCACGTGTGGTAACATATGATTCATTGAATATTTCAACCATTAAATTTTAATGTTCAAATGAAGAACATCTAATAATGTTAGAGATTAAAGTGGACCAAAAATAATTTTAAGGACCAAAGTAGAGAACACTATACTTTAGGCACTAAAGTGTGCATTAATGTTTATGTTTCTATAATAATTTGTTTATATTGTTGAGTTAATTGTACCAAACATCCTCAAACTACAGTTCTCATTTTAAATTGGTCCCTAAATTTGAAACATTTAAATTACATCTTCAAACTATCAATGTTATATCAATCAAGTCATTCCATTATTAAAATCATTAATTTAACTGTTAAATGGCATGTCAAATCTTACATGGCATAGGCCCTGTGCCGCAATTAGCTGATAGCTGATTGTTGATTGCAGTGGCTGGTTTGACTAACTGATTCTATTAATTGATTTGACCAACTGATTCTAGTAACTGTTTATTTAAAAAGTGTTTGGTAAGACTTAACTGTTAGTTGAAAGTTGATATGTGTAAAATGACAAATAAAGGCATGACACATTTTATTGTTAAATATTTATTTGTTTATAATACTTTAATCCTTATTGGGTGAAATTATTGAAATAAAACACTATTACCAAGGAATTAAAGCATACATTATGGAAATTAATTAGTGAATATTTGAAAATTTAAATAAACAAATTTCTTAAGTTTCTTATTTGCAAATATTAACATTGTGGAAATTGATAAATATTAACGATGTATCAATATAATTGTACGTAGTGACAAAGGAGATAATTTTGAACATGTATAGTCGATATGTCATTCCACACATTTCATTCATAATTTAAATCCTCATTATTTCCAACCCTTTAAAATTTAAGAAATTATTTTATTAAAATTACAAAATTAGATCCTATCATTTTTATTGTCTTTCAATCACAAATCAAATAAATCATTTAAGTAATTATAAATTTTATTTTGTTGAAAATAATTATCAAAGAAAAATAAATTTATTATTATTATTACATTTTGAAGCCCGAAAAATAAATACGATCACGAAAAATATATTTTTAATTTTTATTACAATATTATCAAAAAAATTATGTATTACAAATATTTTAAAAATTAAATAATACACGCGATAAGCACATGCATTGCATGGGAAATAAAACTAGTTTCTTATATTTTTCAAAAAGAATATATTTTTTGAGATTTTAAGGTTTTTCTTTAATTCTTTAGAATAATTAAAAACAAATCCACGCATTGTCTCCTTATTTATCCACATGTCACCTCCATATTTGCCCATGTCAGCAAAATTCTTCAAAAACAATTGGTGTTAGTGTAGGAATAGATCCATGTAAGGGATGCTAACCTCAAGGATCAATGTGGTCCAAAGTTAAGTTAAGAGGCCAATGTGAGAAAAATTATTAAGTCTAGGGCCAATCTATATATTAAGCCAAGATTATATTATCACACATGCACTATGCTGATAAAAAAAAATCCTAAATATATTTATAAAAAAATAAATTTAAAAAAGTTTTAGTTGAAATAGTAAATTAATATATTAAAATTACACTATTTCAAGTTGAAATCTCATTATATATATTCTAGATTTTGTATAAAAATTGAAAAAAAACACCATAATATTTGTTGCTTTGTATAAAATAGGTTTTTTTTTGTAATTTTCAATTGAATTGAAATTTGGTTGATGAAGGATACGAACTCAGTCATACTCTTAAATAATATTATAAATACGGTGAAAATACCGCTAAGTCCCCTATTATAAAGGCGAATCAAATTACTCTACTATTAAATAGATAAAATACTCTTTGGTATTTCTTTTTATTTCCCAGTTTAACTCTAAACAAAAAAATTATTTTTAGAACCATAAAAACTTTCAACATATTAACTCTATTAAACAAACATTTTATTGAACTATAAATGTTAAGTCTATTAAAATTTAATCTCATTTAATTAATTTTTTAGTAATAAAGAAACTAATTTGAGTTAATCTCTATAATAAAAGTATCTATCAAATATAGACCAGTCCATGGGCCGGGCAGCCAGGCCCGGCCGAAATATGGGAGGGTTCGGGTAAAAATATAGGCCCGAAATATGGGCTTGGGCAAAAAAACAAGGCCCGTTTAAAAAACAGGCCGGGCCTCGGGCACCACTTTTTTGGCCTGGCCCCGGCCCGGCCCGACCCGAATATAATAAATATATATTTTTAATTTTTAATTTTAAAATACTTTTAAAATTTTTTTATTTTTTATTTTTAAAATAAATATTTAATTTTTATTAAAAATGAGCCGGACCGGACTCAGCTCGGACTTATGATATTTTTTCCTGGGCTGGGCCTGGGAAAAATTTTAGGTCCATATTTAGGGCCGAGCCGGACTAGGGCCGAAACTTTTTTCTGGGCCCGGCCCGGCCCAGCCCATGAACAGGTCTAAATTCAAATATATTCACCTATGTATATACATAAATGATAAAATACTTGAGCTTGTGCTGGTCACGTGAATTTACCAATGATTTCTTAGTGTAATGATTGGGATTCCCCATCCACATTTCAAATTTCATCTCCAAAATTTACATTTTTTAAGGTAAATTTAGATGGGCGGTGTGTGATGCGGTACGTTTAATTTACTTTTTGTCTTACGTTACAGTATCGTTATAGTATCTGATATCGTTGCCACCGCCATTTTTATACTAATCACAGATAAACACATCTCCCTTCTAAATTCACTCTTAGTATTTGGAATTTGAGAAACCAGTTTCAGCTGATGAAATTTTCTTTTCCCAGTGTGAAAAACATTGGAATCCAATGACCAAAGTATGCAAAAGACAACTTGCCTTAATTAAGTGTCCTCGCTACAAGAATCCATTAACAATGGGAAAAGAAAATACAAATTTTGGTCTTTTTTGGGAATCACAAATCAAAGAATTTATTTTCCATCAATCGGCATGTGGATTATGTTATCCCTTCTCCACTTTCTTCCTCCAACCATGTGAAACTTTTCAGAGTCCACTCACTTTGGTTGGGTCAAACTATTATACTTAAAGTTTTAATCCTTGTATTTTAATATGTTATAATTTGATCCCTCAATTCCAATCATAGTATTAGTTGATTCAAACAGTTGACTTTTTTAAAAACATATATATATATATATATTATCTTTTTAACCTTTAACTTTAGTAAAAAAATTGATTCAGTCCATCGAAACACTTTTGTCCCACTGCTACAGGCATTATGGATGGGGTTATGGTCCCAAACACCACATGTCAGAATCCATCTTTGTCCCTCCCTTTCCAATGTTAATTCATTGTCTTAAAAATCTCACAATTTTGCAGAGAGGTGCTACTGTGTCATAGGAGTATTAAAAGAACAACAATCTCTCACTAACATGTCCATGTTTTTCATTAATGTTACGTCAAAAATAAGCCTGCAAATACATAATTTCCCATCTGCTTGACAAATGGCCAAAATTTAATGTGTTTTCCATGAAGTAAATTTAGTTAAGAAGCAGGTTAAGCTGAAGTGGGATTTTTTAAGGCATCAGAATAAGGTATCTTTTATGTACAAAAAGACATAAATGTTGAATGCAGATGCTGTCCAAAACTCATTTTCTGCTAAACCCTTATTCCATTTAACCTTAACCCTCCAAATTTTTTTGGGGGCATCTTGTTGGGATGTGATTGTGAAGTGAAAACGCGTTAGTGGTAATAATGCATTATATAAGAGTTGGATCGGATTGATGGATGAAGTGGTAAGGGATTTAGTGTTACTTCTTCGTTACTTTTTCGGTTGAAAAGTGTTGTAGAAAAATATTAAATTCTGCTATTAGTTTTTGTATTTTATAATTTTTTTAGATTTAATTTATGTTCTTTTCAAATTAGTTAATTTTAGTTTGTATACTTTTGAATTGATCAATTTTAGTCCTAATTCAAATGGTAGCAGTTAAATTCAATTACTAGTCACGTGCTATTTGTACAGTATAGATTTAGTCTATTTTCTCCAATTGGATTATTCTAAATACTTTTTGAATTTTTGAAATTTCAGTGTAAATGACGATCACTAATCTATTAACTGAATTTTAAGTGAGTAATATGTGAAAATAATAAGTGGCGTGACGCTACACATATGATAATATGTTTGATGCATTAGATTTTAGAAATAATGAACTTAACTTAAATGAATTTAACGGTTATTGTTTGGTGTCGTGATGACTGAAAATTTAAAATTTAGAAAGTATAGGGATTAAAATAATCAAATTAAAGTATAAGTAATAAATTCACAATTTTATAAAGTATAGGGACTGAAAGCATAATTTAGCCGATAAAAATATTGTGAAAAGGTGTGATTTGTTAATTTTACAGTTATCCATTGCTGCCAAAAAAAATATAATTAAAGATTAAAATAGCATTTTGGAACATAATAATGAAAAAATTAAAACTTGTTTAATTATATAATATTTAAATAATTTAATATAATGGTGCATAAATTATAATTTTGCTCGACTCAAAGATTGAATCCAAACCTAATGTCCCACCAAAGAATGCTAGATAAAAAGAAGTGTGGCTGGAAATATCTATAATGAAAGATGAATGATGAGGGCAGGGGGTTAATTAAAATTAAAATTTAATTAAAAGAATCAAATAGCCCATTGAATTTTAATTCAGTTAAAAATTTTAAAAATAATAAATATTATTGCGAGTGTTTTTTTATATTTTTATATAAAATCTAAAATATATATAATACAATTTTAAACCTAAAACATCATGGTATCTAATCTCTTAACTTTACCATTTCAACTAAAGCCTCGTTTAAATTTTATATAATTTTTATAAGTATATGTTATATGAAGCTTTCCATCCACATTGTGGATGTGTTATAATCTAATATAAATAATTAGGTGAAGTGTAAAGAAATTTATTCACTACATTTATCTTTTTAGGATATATTAAAAAAAAACATAAAGAGAAACAAAACACGAGACAACTTTTTAAATTTACTTGTAAATTTACAATATTCTATGTCACAGTTGGTGTCACGACTTTGTCCGATTCATCTAGCTCACATCCTCAAATACAAAGGAGTGCACCAAGAAGTAGTTGGAAGGAGTGGAAGTGAACTTTTTCCTCAGCTATTTGAACTAAGTTCACATCTTGGAGTTGTGATTGTTGGAAGAATTTTACTTGAATACCACCTTTTATTTAAACAAGATTAATCTCAAAAACCGTAAAATGAATGAAAACACATGTGATATACCAAAAAGCAAAAAAAATAAAAACAAAGGAAACCTGAGCTAAAATTTAATTCAACTCGATTTAATCATAAAAAAGTTAACTTATCCGAACTCAAAATGAATTGAAATTGAAATTGACATGAAAATGAAACAAATCCAAAATTGACCCTAAACTTAAAACAAAATTAACTTTGTTTTTTATATCATTTTATCTATAACTTTTAAATTTAAAGTTATGTATTTTATATTATTACAATAATTATAATATTAATCGAGTTAATACTCAATCACGATTATTTTAAATTTTAAAATAAGTAGAGTTCATCCTATCCATAATCAAGTGGACTTGCCGGGTATTATGAACATAGAAACCCAAAATGTAATGCCCATCTCCTTGTTACAGTTTGATACCTCTTTTTAAACCCCTTTTCAAAGCTAAAATAAACAAAACCCACCTTCTCAACCACCTTCACCAATAGACCAACTGCCCACCTCCCTCCTCCCCGCAGAGCCACTGCCAAACCTCCAAACAAAAAAGAATACTGATAAAAAACCCTAACCTCCCCCCCCCCATTTGCACCTCCTTCTTCAATCGTTGCCCTTCTTCCTTTAACCAAACAAGCCCCCAAGAACCTAAAACAAGCTTTCTTTTATTCTTTAATGGTGTTTTCAATTTCAAATTGAGTCTTGGTAAGGGGAAAAAAATATCGATCAAATGTGGCGGCCGTGGGGTAGCAGCAAAAAATCACCGGTGCGGCGGATTCACGACACGTCATCTCCTTTCTCCTGCTCGTCTTTCAAAGATATCCTACACCTTTGCGCTGAGGATTATTCTCCTTCTTCTTCTTCTCTTCCCCTCTCTTCGGCAGCCAAAAGAACCGCCAATGTCTTCCACCGTGTCCGGATCGCCAACTCTATACTCCGCGCCTGGGGCGAAACTCGGCCCGAATCCAACAGGAAGTTACTGGATTCGGTTTCGGATCGATCCGTTTCCGTTTCGATCCCGGACGCCGATAAGCGCATTGTGGTCTACTACACCAGCCTGCGCGTGGTCCGGTCGACCTTCGAGGACTGCAAAGCCGTACGATCGATCCTCCGGGGGTTCCGTGTCTCGATTGACGAGCGAGATCTGTCGATGGACTCGCGGTTCTTGGACGAGTTGAAGGGGATCTTGGGGAAAAGCAAGTTGTCCTTGCCGCGGGTGTTCATCGGAGGAAGGTATTTGGGCGGGGCAGAGGAAATCAAGCAGCTACACGAGACCGGCGAACTCAAGAAGTTAATGGAAGGACTGTCGGCGGCCGAACCCGCTACCTGCGGCGTCTGCGGCGGTTACAGGTTCGTGTTGTGCGACGAGTGTAACGGTAGCCGTAAAATTTACACTGAAAAATCTGGGTTCAAGATTTGTACGGACTGTAACGAAAATGGTCTCATCAGGTGCCCTTCTTGCTCTTATGCTCCCCTCTAAAAAAAAATTAACACCTTTTTCTTTAACTATAAAAGGGAAAATTTTCGCTTATGGCTCTAGCTCTAGCTCGATCTCTTATGCCTCCTATTCCATTATAGCTCTGACTTGGATTGATTCTGAATTTAATGGGAGTCCCATCTAGCTACTAACGTTAACGTTGGATTCCAACAATAAAAAACTGACTTTTTTTGTAATTTTTGTAGCATTAAAAAGCAGTGAACATTGAAAGGGACGAACAGTAGCATTTAGCATGCTTAAGTTTTGTGTAACTGTAATTGATTTTAGTGTTAATGGGTAGAGTTTTTTTTTCTTTTTTTTCCCTATTATTATTCAATTATCATGAACAACTAGTACTTTGTTACAAGGTCTTCTTGTTATTACATTCCCTGGAACTGTTTAGAATGATGTTTTGAAAGATGGGAAAGCAGTAATAAATAAAATAATGGTTTGCAAGAACATATGTTGGGGTTTGTCCGCAAAACAGGGGTTCCTATTTGAGGCCAAAAAAATCTGGGTTCCTGCATGTTAAAGAGATTCTTTCCATAATTAGTAGGCTTGATAATGAAGAGAAGAAAAGCTGGGTGAGCATGGATCCAGGATTTACGGGCAGTTTTTTTACCTTGTTTGTCTTGTCACCCGTAATTACTTGGGTTAGTCTTGATTTAGGGTTTAAATGATTTCTACTCTAGGTTTTGGGCTCGCTTCATTTAAGTTTATGATTTTGGATTTTGCCGTTTGAATAATTGAGTTCCTTGGTGGGATCATGTTGGATAGTTCCAAATTTAAGTGATGGAAGGATTTTTTTTTTTTGAATTACGTTAACATGGTAAAATCTGAACAATCAATGTAACTAGCGCGATTCGAACTTAAGTCACATCTAAGGCAATGAACACCTTTGATTATCAGGACATCACATGTTGTATATTTAGATATTAATCGTTAAATATTCATTTTTTAATATATCTGGATATCTGAATCTGTTATTGATTTCATTTTATTTTTGAGTTGTAGTATTCAACTCGATCTCTATTTAAATCTAAATTTATTCGATCTTAATTCTTTACTATTTAAATTTAAATTATTTTAGTTCAATTTGATTTTTATTTACAAAGTAAACAAATTATTATTGTTATCCCAAGTGAAATTAATTTTATCAATTTCCTTTTAGGATATAAAATAAATATTCTATGATATCTAAAATAAATATTTAAAATAAAATAACTTTAAAAAGTGTATACAAATTATTTATATTAAAAACCAAATTTTTACAAGATAATCGTAATTTTTTTTTCTTTATTTCTAAAATTGACCCCAACCGATCCTATCTCACTCCTAATAAAAATGATTGCTCCATATGGGCAATTTCCAGCTTATGTTGAATAAACTATGTAACCTTTATAGAAAGGGATATGGAGGGTTAATATTGAATTTATGATGGTTGTAGTAGTAGACATGGACAAAAACCTTGAAAAAGACTTCTAATCTAATTAATCCAGTCCCAATCTCACTCGAACCTAAATGGATTTGTAGTTAAACAATACGAACAAGTAACTCAAAATTATTTAAATTTGAAATTATTTAAATTCGTAATAACTTACTTAAAAAAATTCGAACCAAACCTTGAATCTAAACAACGGAAACTTGAAATGGGTTGGGTGAACCATATTACTATTAGAAAGTGTTACGGGCTGCAAATCAAATCCCCTAACAAATATACATATGAAAAAATTCATCTACTTGAAGTTTTGTGACCCAATAAGACACTCCAATAAAACTTTGAGTTATTAGGATTCTCATCTTGTAGATAGATACTAATCTCAACTGTTAATGTAATTCGATTTGTACAATTGGATTTGGGGAGCCCAACCTTCCCTTTCATTTGTAATCTTTCAAAGTAATAGAGATACTTTGAGAGCATTTATTCGAAGATCTTGTATGCGTTGCTTTCTTGTGGCATTTTTTTTATTTTTTCGTTGCTCTTTCGTTTTGAACTTCTCTAGATTTATTTTCAGTGCTCTGAAAAATTTCCATTAATAATTCTAGAGTTAAAGTTAACTTAGACAGATTTGAACTCTAAAAATTTAACTAAGATCATACGGATTACGAGATGAAAATTCTAACCTCACAGCCCTTTTCTCATCTCAAAACACTCTTTATGGGCTATTTTAGGACTCAATTCTTTTATGGTTTTTCCTATCCAAAAAACCCATTTCGAAACTGCAAAGTTACAATAGCATCAGTTTGGGCCATGCCTTTGATACTTAAACCACTTACTATAGCAGTAATAAGCAGAGCCAATCAATGGAAATGTTGTCATCACATCAACATCATCTACCAAGGTTGTCTTGTCTCTTTTAGGAGGTAAACAAACCCCACTTCAGGTGATGTGTCCGATTCTACTCATAAACCAAACAGCAGCTGGTTTTAAGCAATCACTGGTCCACAAACCAGACCATGGGTCCAGTCCCTCTGCCCCTCCATGTGTAAACATATCATTATATCACTCTTTTTTCTTCTTCTACTGCAAAGTATTGCCATTACCATCCAAACATACCCTATCAAATTATTCTTGGTTCTTTCATGATGGACTGTCCATTTCATGGCATCTTTTTAGTGCCATCTACACTAGGTGCTGCTAACAAATGGCTTTATCATTCTCCACCGAAATTACTGATTTTTGAGCTAAAAACCAAATAAAAGAATTGATTCTCCTTCCTTTATTATGTTTAAATCTGATATTTAGTTATTGCATTTTAATTTCATATAATTTAATCCTCTATTTTTATAATGTACTTTTATAGTTTGATCCTTATTCTTGTTAAAACTTAAAAGTACTAACTTAGTTTGGACTAATGACATCATAAAAATAGAATATAAGGACTAAATTGCAAAATTGAGCATAATAGAGTGGTCCAAAATCAGAATTCAACCGTTTTTTTTGGAAAAAGAAAAAGCACAAGTTCCATTTTACTGTCCTTGGCATTTGTCATATTCCCACAAATAGCTGCTCTTTTCCCATATTTCCAAATAAAATGTAACAATCAGGGTTCATTTTACTATCTAACACGAAACTGAATATTCGAAGTGTTGTCCATGAAGAGTTGGTCAACCCCTAAACGGGTCTGAACTTGCATACGTTTTCCTTTTGTAAGGAATGAATAAAGTCACAACAGTGTGATCCCTTTTAACCTACAAGGCTAAATCTTTTCTTATGTGGCAAGGTACACCTGATTCCATAAGGCCTGTTCGCATTTACAAGCAACTCTCTCTGGGTCCTTTCCTTTCCACGGTGAGGGTCAGTCAGCAGCTCGATGTGAAAAGACTCCATGATTCTTTTTCCTTGTAACTGACTGCTACATCCGGCAAGTTTATCAGAAATGTAATGACGATGATGCCTCTCACATTTCTTGTGGATTGATGGCTCTGTCTCGTGCTCTATTATACAGATCGAGCGTGTCCATATGGTTCGGTTCCAAGCAGAGTGCTGCTTCACAATCACAGAGAGCTGACTTCATATCACCCATCGACTCGTAAAATGCCGCTCGAAGATGAAGCATTTGCAAGTCAGGCTTGAAAGCTATGGCTTTTGAAAGCTCTTCAACTGCTTCGGTTTCCTTTTGGTCATCCATTAACACTAACAAAGTAATCATACAATGCAGCATGTCAGTATTGACTTTGAGATTTATTAGATCATATGTATATATATCTAGTTATGAATTTCAAGCCCTTCTTATGATAGCCAGACTAGTTTAGAATACAAGCAGTTTCAGATTCTCAACTAGTTTTTCTTCGTATGTGAGGACTTGAGTCGGCTAAAGAACGATAAGGAAAAATCCGGGTCTCAAACAAGAATCAAATTTAAGAAACTGAGAAACAAAAATTTGAAAATTACCAGCAGCCCTGAATCTGTATGGATAAGTTCTAAGTGGATCCAGTTTCGTTGCCATGTTGAGATCATTCTTTGCTGTCTCACGATCGCAATATTCAGATCGCTTTTCATATGCCGAGGCATTATTATGTGCCTTCTCTATTAGTTTGGACATCTCGTTGTATGCAGCTTTCCGCTGATTTCTTAAAAAGTATACGCGTGCTAATCCTTGGTGAGCTCTTGTGTGCTTGATTTCAAGGGCATTCATATAGCAGGTTGCAGCTTGATCCAGTTTACCACAATCCACATAGATTGTGCCTAAATTGTTGAGTGCCTGTAAAATATGACCAAAAGCAATCAAATAGTATGAAGAAGATTGTCCAATGACATAGTCTGAGCGTAGAGTTACTCACTTGTCCTTTCCGAAGACCGTCTGAAGGGCATCGAAGGGCTTCCTGCAGAAGCTGAATTACATAAGAAGAAGACTCGGGATCCAAACTGGAGTCTGCTAATGTGTATGATTTCAGGAAAAAGGCTTCGAATGACCTCTGAATCGAAATGGACTTCTCAGCTCTAGCAAGAGCTTCTTCACGATGGCCAATGTCGTATAAAATCCATCCCTCGTAAACTAACTTTTCGTGCTCAGAACTAGAATGGTTACGGGCTAACCGCAAACATCGCATAGCAGCCTTCTGACAATTTAGCCTGCAATGTTAAGTACATTCAGTATTTGCTCATCTAATCAAATGTGGAAGGACCAAAGCTGTGAACAACAAAATCCCAGAAAACGAGACTTGAACAATCCTGGCGTACGACAGCAGTGATTGACTATGGTTTCACAACCTCACTAAAAATCGACATAGAGAATAAGAATTTCACTAAACGAAAACTTGATAACATAAGGCTTACCTCAAAAGTAACAGAGATTGCCGAAACCTAAGGAGGCTATTTCCGGGATCATTAACCAGCATCTGGTGAATGACAGCTAGAGAACCAATATCATCTACGGAAGACCATCGATCATAAAGTTGCATCCAGCAGTCAGCTTGACTTCCTAGCTGAACCTTATAGTTAAGGAACTCAATCAAAATATCCCCTCTTACTTGCTCATTGAACATCTTGTAACTTGGATCCAAAGTTAACACTGCTCTAATATCTCTCAAAGCACTTCCATAATCCTCAATCGCCATTAAGAACCAGGCTCTCAATTCCAGGCAGTCCGGAACAAGCTTGAAACCGATGATTCTGTCAATCTCCGAAATAGCAGCCCTGGTTTGCTTCTCCTCGGCCTTTGAGACTGCTCTATATTTATATGGGAATGGCAAGGTGGGATCCAACTCAGTTGCAGTTTCCAAATCGGCAATCTTATCCTTCCCAACGTTATACAAAGACCGTTCCTGATACATCCACCCAACAGCTTTATACTCAGAGATAAGAGAGCTTGTCAACCGATAGGCTGAATACTGTTGCCCTTGTTTGTACCTGCATCTTGCCATACCAGCTAATGAATAAACATGACCCGCCTCACTAGCTGCTTCGAAGCAACATTGAGCACTTACGTACTCTTTCCTCTCCAGCAACACACAACCCAGTTGATGCAAAGCTAGAGCCTTCTGCCACTTTTCCGTGGCACATTCTCCCAGCCTTTCTAACAACATCACTGTTGCATTCGACACCATACTGTCTCCCATAGCCACCTGGCTTAGGAAATAATACAAGAGGAAAGAAGCATGCCTGGCTGAAGCCAATCTCTCCCTGGCCTCAAAGCTACAAAATATTTTCATCACTTTGGGGTTGTAAAGAGAACTTGGGAGCTCCCTTAGCAACACTTGCAAACAAGAAGCTATTAGAGCATTCGCCCTTTCCTCTAACCCGTATTCGATAAGATCCAAAGCATCCTCTATGCAACTGACCAAAGAAGCTAAGTGAATATCACAAGCAGACTTCATATCCTCACAACAGAACCTATTTGCAAAAGACAATAGCTCCAGAACAATCTCGGGAGACAACGAGTCCACCCTCCTAGTCCTACTGTACAAATCCACACCTCTCATTCCCTCCACAGAGATATCATTTTGCGAAAAATCAATTCTATAACTTTTCGACTCCGTGAAACTCCCGTATAGCATAGCCTTAAATGGGGTTGAAAGCGCAGCAATCTTAAATCGAATACAATTAATATCCTCATTGCCAACACGAAAACAGATATCACTATCTTCTTCCAATGCCAAAAACTCATCCCCCTTAGAGACTTGTGTGAACTCACTACGCTCTTGATAACACTTGCAGTGGTCATAAATAGAATTTGGATCGTACCCAGATACGAGGGCAGCCTTAGGACATTCAAGAACGAACCTACTACAATCCATCGGCGATACACCATCAAGCTCATCTTCTCTCCTCTCATACCTTAACCAAGCCGACAAAACTACCTTGGAGGGCAAATCAAAGGCATGTTGCCTCGCAGCACGGAGGCACCTCCTAAGTAACTTGGGATCACCAAGGCAACTCAAAACCGAGTACTGCTCGATGCATACCAACGATTTCTCCGACTCTGAACAAGTCTCGAACCGGCGATATAGGTTGGATAAGGTTTCTACCAACTGGATGGATTTCAAGTGAGGTTCTATCGGTGGTTCAAGAAGGTCAGTCCTAGGGAGTCCGAAAGGAAGCAATGTTTTAGCTCCTGAACCAGAGCGGGCCTTATTGGATTTCAGTTTTGACCCTATAAATTTAACCCTATGGTTACCGAGCTTACTGGATGTGGAAGAAGAACCAGTAGAGTTAACAACAGTGGTATCTGGTGGATTCAAGGCATGAACTTGAGTGCCTTTGAAACTCTCTATTAGCTTAAGACCACGCATTTTTCAATTCACTATTACACCATATGCTCACTGTTTTTTTCAAATAAATTCAATATCTTCTATATTGACATAGAAATATGAAGTATCCCAATCTAACTCAAGAATCAACAAACAAATACAAAGAAGAAAGCTTTACCTTTTTACCTCTCTGTTTTTTGCCTTCTTCAAGCACCAGAGGTGAAAAGAACAAAACTTTGCAACAAAGTTTCAATCTTTGAGCTTCAATTCTCTTCCTTTCATGGCATAGATTCTTCACAAGCTTTTTTCTCTCTCTTTTTGATGGAAAATAATTTGTTTTCTTTCACAGTGAAGGCTTATTGTTATTATTATATAAAGCTTTGGCTGTTTTTGGTGTGGGGTTAGTGGTTGATTTGGTGGCTAACTCCAATGCTAAAACAAAGATGAAAGACCCAATGTAGAGCAGGTACCCACTGGAATTTTGCCACGTCAGCGTCAGATGAAGATGAGAATTTGGGAAACTTGCCAACTAATGTTGGTCAACGGTTGGAGCAGAGCAGATGCAGTTGATTTCTTCTAATTAAGGTAACTTAAACCATCATTATGAAATTGATTAAAGTGGGCTTATCAATAAGTTAAGCAAAGGTGGTGGCCATTGGCTACACTCCTTAATTGTGGTTTTAGTCCCCCTATTGTGTTGAAATTTGGGACCATCTCTTCTTTAAATTCGATATAATACGACCTTTTTATGTTTATAATTTACCAGTAGATCTATACCGGTAATCCAACAATTTAGATCTACCAATAACATTATAAAAATAGATGAATCAAATTATATCAATTTAAGCGATTAGACCCTAACTTTTAATATAGTAAAGGGACTAAAACAAACTAGGTTAGGATTAAAATGATAAAATAATAAATAATTACTCAACTTATATATATGCGTGTTGTGATAACTTATTAAATATGGGTTCAAATATTAATATGGTATCCAATGTCTGATCCTATGAAGTATATTATTTATACATTGTTTTAAATATGGTTATATTATTAAAAAACAATATAAGAAAAACACATATGATAGGTCTAGCATAGAGTATAGGGGTGTAGCCAAGAGGAGCCGACAGCTGACCCCCCTAAAATGAAAATTTTTTTATTTATGTCTTTTTAAAATTTTAAAATTTTAAATTAATAAAGTTAAAATTACATTTTGATCCCTTAAAAATGACAACATTTTATTTTAATTTTTTAAAAATTATAAAAAAATATATATTATTCAGATGATAAAATTATATTTTTATTATCATAAAAATTAAAATTTAATTTCAGCTCCTAAATTTTTTATTTATTTTTAAGTATAGTCATCGGATCATGTAAATGTAAGAAGGTAATGGGTCTCATCAAAACACCAAACACACCCGACACTTGAGGCTACTGTTTCCAAATTTCAACGACAATTTCCATTCAAAATTTATGATGTTTGGTTGCTTATCCTTTTATCATAACAAATTAAATTAATAAAAATCCATCAACCATATTCCCCATACCTTATCCATCAAGCTAACAATTTTCTTAGGGAAACTTTTTATTTATTTATTTTACATTAAGTTTCAATTATTATAGTAAATACCGAAAATAAAATTTTGATTAATGAGTATTCGGTTTAGTAATAAAATTAAAAATTTGAGATTTTAAGTTTAAGTTTTACAGACTTTCTTTCAAATTTATTGAATTAGTTAATTATTCTAGGATATTGGATTCAAAACTCATGGATTTCCGACTCTAAATTTAACTCAACCCTAATTCCTTTTATGAGCTTGGTGTGGTTTACTAGTTAAATGTCAAAATCATGGATGGTCCTGCATATTTAGCCTATTAAAATAAATTATAATTAATAGGAAAAAATATTTAGAAAAATCACACAAAACTATGAAAGTAGATCTGCCATGCATATGCCAAGACACATTGAAAATGATTCTCTAATTAAAAAAATTAAAAAAATAAAGAAAGGTTAGGTAACCATTAGATCTAAATAAAACATATTCTGTCATAAATTAAATTACTCCTCTTTCTTCCATGATGGGTTTTTGGAGTTGTTATAATGACTTTATTAATTCCTTCAAATTTAGCATAATTTGATGTTTTATTTTATATTATTATTAGTAGATTTAAATTCATCGTATTTTATTTTTACTGTTAGTTGATTCTATATTTAGGGTCGGGAAAAATATTCAATCAATTATATTCAGTCGATATAAATTTGCATGTTGATCACATGTTTAAGATTGTTTTAAAAGAAAATTTTATGTTATCACTTTAACGATATCAACTAATGGTGTTACCGATTTGGACCTATTAATAACATTATAAAAGTAGAAGAATTACACCTCACTAAATTGGTTTTCTTTTTAAAGTTGATTGGGTGAATGATTAATTGCAATAACTAACAGGCTTAACAATTTGGACATATTGATAACGTTATAATTGCGAATATCGAAATATATCAAATTGAAATAGAGGATTAAATCCTAAATTTCAGGATAGTAGAGGACTAAGACAATAACTGAATCATTTTTGAAGTTAATTGAGGTGAATAAATGATTAACTGCTAGGCTCTAATAACATTATATCAGTAAAGGGACTAATTCATGTCAACTTAGAGGACTAAACCCAAAATTTAGCACAATAAATGGGACTAAAATCATAATTAAACGGTTTTCTTAAATTGATTGGTTGAATAAATGATTAAAAGATAAGTTGAACTATCTCCAATATGTTTATAGACATAATTACAAATTGCAATCTATTATACAAAAAAAAAAAAGAGAAGAGAATATATCCTTGGTAAGAAAGGAGCATAGAGCCAAGAAAAGTATGGGTTAGGCCCCCATGTCCATGTGAGAAATCTGCATCACTCTGTTTTCTTGCCTTTAATTGAGAGGCCAATTTGCATCCATGTTCAACATTTGCCCCTTGTATTGTTAAATCATTATTTTCCCACTTTTTTACAACATTTCTGGGGTTCCCCCCCCCCAAATGTTGCCATATTATGATATAAGTAGAGCTGAGAAAAAAAATGAAAAATTGACCTGTTTTTATAAAATTTGGTTTAATTAGTATTTTAAATATATTCATTTCGGTTCGATGTTTTATTTACAATATAAATATAATGTAATTATTTGACATTTAAGTCTATTAAAGGAGTAAATTAACCCAATCCTCAATAAAAGAAAAGAAAAAGGAAATCCAACATCAACACATGAACATGTGAGATTAGAATACATAGGTTGTAAACACCCTTAATAATATTGATGTATGTTGACACTTGAGAGAGACCAACATTAGTGACAATATATGATAAGATATTGACAACCTAACTACTTACATTATCAGTCAACTCAAGCTATAAATTAGATAAATAAGTAATCTGAAATTTAGGTTTTTAAAACTGGATCGATGGTCAAAGTTATTGGATCGTCGATTTAATCAATTTGTTCGGACAGCTTGTTTTGGGGATTCCAACTCTGCTCTCTAGAGACTTAGTTGAAAGGTTATTGATGAATGACAATATGCAAAGCTAATTTAATTAAATTTGTTTAATGATTTACCCGTTTTACTCTCTAAAAATAATTAAAAATATAATAATATTAATAATTATAATATGCGTAAATTGTGTATTTAATCCTTGTATTTTAAGTTGGTCATTTTAAATCTTATACTTTTAAAATTTAAAATTTTATTTTGGACAAATTGTAGCTATTAAATTCATTAAATTAAGTTCTCTGCTTTCAAAATCTAATGCAACAAACATATTATTAAATGTATGATATCATGGTCGGCTTTCTATATTCAAATAGTATTTTAAAAAATCATTTAATTGATTTAACTACTATTGTGTGTCAAAGACTAAAATTTCAGAATTTGTATAGAGAGCAAGAATGATCCAAATGGAGAACATCGACCAAATGTATAAATTTACGTATAATACAAGACTAATAACATTATTTAACCAAATGAATTTAGTTGCTGCCGTTTGGTCATGACTGAAATTTAGAAATTCAAAAGTGTAGGGATTAAAATTGATAAATTTAAAAATTATAAGGACTAAAATTAATCAAATCAATGTATAAAAACTAAACCCACAACTTATGCAAAGTGGCAAGGTTCATGCCCGAATATGTTAGAAGTTAGTTGAGGGACATCTTAGTTTCAATTTTATGATATAGAGGTGCTCATGGGCCAGGCGGCCTGGCCCGGCCCGACGGCCCGCCCGAAATATGAGAGAGTTTGGGTAAAAATATAGGCTCGAAATATTGGCTTGGGCAAAAAAATGAGGCCCGTTTAGAAAATAGGCCGGGCCTCGGGCACCACTTTTTTGGCCCAGACCCGGCCCGGCCCGATATAATAAATATATTTATTTTTAAATTTTTTTAATTTTAAAATATTTTAAAAATACTTTTTTTTATTATTTTTTAATTTTAAAATATTTTAAAATATTTTAATTTTAAAATATTTTTAAAATACTTTTTTTAAATTTTAAAATAAATTTTTGGTATTTATTAAAAAATGGGCCGGGCCAGGCCCGGACTTATGATTTTTTTCCGGGCCAGGCCTAGGCAAAATTTTAGGCCCATATTTCGGGCCGGGCCCGGGCCTAGTACCGGGTCAAATTTTTTATGGGCCCGACCCGAACCCGGCCCGGCCCATGAGCACCTCTATTATGATACCACAACACTAAATTCAACATTCCAAACATCTCTTTCCTTTTCGGCTCTTCTCCTTTAACAAATATTCGAAAAGAAAATCATCACCAAAACAACATAAATTATGTCAAAATGGTGACGAAAAACGCAGTATTAGTAACTTTTGGAGCACAAAGGTTGAAAAACATGTCATACAAAATTTTCCTTATGCCTTTGATCTTTCTCCATGTTGTCACTACAAAATAATGGGGCCAACTTTGTTTCGGACTTGTCCATAGTCCGATTAAAAGATGGTTTCTGAATTTCTCATGTCAACCACGAGTCACACTTTACATCAACTTATCACAAAGTGCTTGATTCATATGTTTCTTATCTTTAACCAGGGGCAAATTCAAGTTCAGGGAAGGGACTTGTTCCAAAAAATGGATTAAAATTTTTTTTTTCTTCAAATATATTTAAAAACTAATATATGGTAAAATTATATTTTGACTTTCTTAAAAAAAAGTGTTTAATCCCTTAAAAAAAACTGAAATCATACATTTAACATGATAAAACTACAATTTAATCTCTTAAAATTAAAAATATAAACAAAACATTAACATCTTCCTTATTAAATTATTTTTGAAAAATTTCGATTTTATTAATGATTAAAGGATTAAAAAATTTAATTAATTTGATTAATACTAATTCGGTTTAATTAACCGAACGATTAACACTTTAAACATCTCTAACCATGAGTACAAGACAAAAGACAGTCCTTTGGTGATTATCGATTATTAGAAAACAGAGATATATGACTTTGACCTATTATCAGACAGCACAAAGACTAATAGAGTAATCGGGGCTCCACTTCGCTCCCCCAATATAATATGATTTTGGTGTTCATGGTCATGGAGTTTCCATTTTATAAAAAACTTTAATTTGCCAAGGAAAGACCATTTCAGAAGTCCTTCCCTTTACCCTTTCTTTTTCCAACCTTTGGCTTCTTTCTTTATTTTAAACCATGCATTTGACAAAACCAATACAGGAGTCGGACCTCCGGAACTGTAAACAATGATGATTATATGATTATTCAAATGTGTGAAAAAAAACTTAAAAAAACAAATCATCTGAAAAGGGAAAAGGGGTTGCTTTCCTGTCATATTGCCAAATCTAAACAACGAACAAGACGTGATAACTCTAACATCCAAACCCTATATACTTAGTTCAACAAATTCGGATGTCCAAGTTTGTGTTTTTAAAAAAGAAGTGCACCCTTACTTTTCTTTACCTTTCATTCTCTTTTTATATCAAGCTGGGCCCCACTGCAGTCTACACACACACATATATATATATATATATATATATGTATCTGTGTGTGTTTATCTTCTTTCTTCATTGCACCAATCAATACGATTTTCCAACAAAAGTTTCAGACATTTCTTTTTTCAATTACAGCAACTTTCATCCGATTCCGTCCTGAATTTTTATACCTGCAAAGACTGCAAGAACAGCTACCATCACTATCACAGCCAGCGATCATAGCTGGTGTGGACATCGAAGGTCAGGCAGTGAGGATGCCAATGCCAATGCCATCACCATCCCCACAACCCCAATTGCCCTCTCAGCTACACCCTTTACTTGCACTCCAGAACCATCAACAATTGGCAAAATACAGTAATAGCATTTTGCTTTTCATATGCACTGGGTGTATCCCTCCAATATGCAACACCCCATCAGTCCGATCAACACCTACCATTTGCCATGGTTTTGCTTTCCTTCCTTGTCCTACTTATCTTCATTTTGATGTTGGGTGCTTTCTTTATCAACCCATATTGCACCACAACCTCAAATGCATTGCAGAAAGTTGCTCTCCTCCTTTCAGCAGCTGCATTCGCCCACACTCTTTCAATCCCCTTGTCGTTCGAGCTCAAATGCACCATATGGGCTGTGTTTCTCCTCCCCTTCCTCGCTGCCATCATCTTCACATACTTGAATACAAAGACGGCCTGATTTTAAAACTTACTATCTGCTTGTTCCACGGATCCAGCCTGCATTACATTACAGAGTCGAAAGAACTTCAAAGTTGCATTTCTGTTAATAGATTGCTTGTAGTCTGTACGAAATTTTGGGTTTCCATGGGGCGTCTGGTCATGGTTAGAATACTCTACTTCTCTATATTATGTAAAAGAATTTTGCAAGTTATTGGAAAAAAGAAGAAGAAAGTAACATGATTATGTTTATAGCTGTTGGAAAGAAAATTGTGAATAAAATGTAATAGTTTCTGTTTGTAGCATCTCTTACTGATGCTGCATCATTTAATTAAAACACCACTTCATAATTAACTTTGTTTCCCCATTGTTACAAAACAACTTCATTTTTAAAATATAAGGATTAAAATGCATTTCATGACATATTACACGAACTGGTTCCCCTCCAAGCTATCGCAAGGATCTCATTATCTTTCCAATGACATGGCAGTTTCAGAGATTTCAGTCATTCTTCTTCTTCTTCTCTATCGTCCGTCATCCATGTTATTATATGACAATGAGTTAACATTAATTATGTCAATCACGATGGTGTTTGAAGGGAATGATTTCATGAAATATTTTTTTGTTAAAATTAAAGAAACGGTCATTAAATAAGATTAATATTAAATTTTAATCATTCAATTATTAAAAGTTATGTAATAATTATCAATGTTTTCGAGTTGTCATATTTATTACTCGAGTTATGTTCTCAATTTAGTCATTTGGACATTAAAAACTAACGACTAAAATATTCAACCAATCATATGCTGCCACATGTTACACGATAATTATAAGGAACTATGACCATGACCCCATCTTTTCTGATGAGCTCACCTGCCAGCATAACACCACTGGTCACCCTACCACTGCTGATGACCATGATGACGCAGTCTCTACTATTACTTCAAGTAAATCAAGTAAAGATTTTCTTCCATTTTTTTTTGCTAACTATATTTTCTGCAATTTAGAAAAGAAACCTATGTTACAGAAGTTATGGAGGATTGAAGAACTAATCTCGTAAAACAAGTTGTGTGATAAATGCTTTCCGAAAGCAACTGCATAAAACTTACATTTGGAGTGGTAGTTGTAGATCAACCATCTATTTACATTATAGACGCTTTAGCAAAGCTTGAAAATATGGAGGATTCATCTTGTAGAAGTGCATTTGGGTTACCTTCCTCAACCTGTACCATTATCAAACTTGAAATAGTTGTTCACTCATTTGGAAACTTGGAACGGGAATACTACATTTCTAAAAAATTCCAAATATAAAATTGAATCTGATATCGAGTAGATGCCGGACTATGTTTTGCAAGTAATGCTGGAGGGGATATAGAAAGCACACTAGGGTTCCTTGATTGAGAAAAAATACGCTATCCATATTCAAAACTGTTGAAATGTAGTGTGCGATTATGATCACTGTCATTCCTTGGCATGAAGTGGATATAGTTTTCTATAGAATTGAAGTTGTCTGTGTATCTGTTAGAAAGTAAAACAAAATAATAAGATGAAATTTAATTAAATTATTTCATCAAAAGAGTGTCTTTTATAGGCAATTACATCAACAAACTCAGGAACATGAGTAAATATATCTGACACCTTCTCATAAACTGAAATCATTGAAGGTTAGCTTCAGTTTAAGCTCGTCATCAAATTCTTCATGTTACAAATGCCTAGAGCACACCTAAGCTTTGTGAATGCAACAACTTTGAGGGGCTTGGTAAAGATATCTGCAACCTGGTCCTCACTTTTGCAATAAACAACACCAATGATCTTCTCCTCGGTGAGATCTCGTGGAAAGTGAAATTCTACATTTATGTGTTTGCTTCTCCTATACAATACTGGATTCTTCGAAAGTTTAATTGTTGAACCGTAATTAGAGTAAGTTGTGGTTGGTTCTTGCTGTGGAAATCTTTGCAAGTATGTTCTTCAACCAAATGGCTTGAGTATCACAAATAGTTGCAGTCACAAGTTCTACTTCTATGCTAGATAGCGTAACAATTTGTTATGAAACAGCTCCTGAACCTAGCATAAACACATAACTCGTGTTGGAAATATACTATTGCAAACAAAACCATTAGCACTGACACGAAATCAAGCTAAATGTAATTCGTACAACTGAATGACGAAAATGAAACTAAAAAGGATTGCTCTTCTCGTAAAAGTCGGGAAATAAATTGAAAGAAACTCGGGTAAACCGTACTAGGTTCGATTCCCAAGATTGGATGGGTCACAGACATCCCGCTTAAAACACAATCTCTTAGACAAAATATTGCACTAATGTAATTTAGTAAAACTTTAGAATTTTTGGAGAACAAGAATGGGAGAGAAAAGAGAGAACCGAGTTTTCTTATTTTCGTGTATTGTGAAAAATGAGAAGAGTAGCCTACTATTTATATTTTTTAGAAGGGTAAAATGGTAAAATAACAGTGTAAATTTTTAAATATAATAAAATATTTTCCTCAATAGAAAATATTCTGCAACAATCAGAAGATTTTCCTCAATTGAAAAATATTCTACAATAGAAAATATTTTAAAAAAATATTTCTGATTTTGCATTACCAACAACTCGAAGTACTTTTCTCTTTTCTTGTACAAAATGCAAATACTTGAGAATTCTTTTAGCTGCCAACAAATGAGTTTCTTTTGGATTCTCCATGTACCTGCTAATAAGACTAACAGAGTACATTATGTCAGGTCTAGTGGTTGTTAAATACATTAGACTTCCTACAATCTGTTTGTAAAGAGTGATGTCATTCTTGAAAAATTCTTCTCTAACTTCAGCCTCAGATTTGTAGGTGTGGCGACAAAAATACAATTTTGCATCCCAAACCTTTCTAAAATAAACTGAACATATTTGTTTGTAAATAAAAATTCCACCAGTAAATAATGCATTAAACTAAGGTTTGATATATCAAACTCGGTCATCATTGAATGCTTAAAATTTTTAAGCCATGTAAGATAATTCCTAGTATAAATCAAATCATCAACATATACGATTTTTAAATTTTGTAAAATATGTATGCTCATATGGACATTTTTGAAAACCTGTCATATTGATATAACATCAATACAACTGTACCAAATTTTTGAAGCTTGTTTTAACTTATATAACACCCTTTTTAGTCTGTAAACTTTATGTTCACTTCCATGCTTCATATAATCAGAGGATTGATCGATAAATACTTGCTCTTGCAACTCTCCATGTAGAAAGACTGATTTCACGTTTAACTGATAAATTGACCAGAGCTGTTAGTGCCACCACTAATTTGATGTATCAAGTCTAACTACCAGAGCAAATACTTTTTTATAATCAACACCAAACTCTTGCTTGTAACATTTGGCCACCAAACCTGCCTTATATTTGTTGATTTCACCATTCTCATTGAATTTGGTTTTATAAACCCATTTCACTCTAATTGTCTTTTTCCCCTTTGGAAGATCAATAAGCTCCTAAGTGTTGTTGTTTTTTTTCAATTGCTGCAATCTCAACATCAAACAAACAAATAAAAATATAAAATTGTAGAAAAATACAGTTATCAAACAAATAAAAAAAATAAAAGAGTGTAACACCCCTAACCCATATCTATTGCCAGAATAGGGTTATAGAGCATTATCAGAGTTTACAAATTAATTTAAAGACATTTCATTTCATTAAGCATTCATATTTAAAACCAAACAAAATCAAAATATTAATGAGGTAACGTTGGCCAATTTAACTTATACATGCCAGTCAATGCATTATTCCCCTAACATGCACAAACGCAACATTCAAGTTAGTTCAATAATTTCCGTGTATCAATAATATATATATCATGATTGATGAACTCATCAATTCCATGATTTCCATTCCATTGTTATTTTTCTATATTTATCCCGTTGAACTACTTGGAATTTCGATGGATTTTCAAGGGTACACCTAAGTGTACAAATCCGGGTCCGTCAATTCATATTCATGTGCATACATTTCCATTTCAGAGAGCACACTCCCGCGAACCTCATCCTTACAGCGGGATTACCACTCCAGGCTAAATCCTCTGTAATATAAACTCATAGAGTAATTTCGGGATAATTAGTCCAGGCTAAATCCCCTGCAATGACAATTACTTTAATGAGCTTGGATCTGAATTACCAGTCCAGGCTAAATTCAGACTCTAATTCGGATTACCCGTTTGGGCTAAATCCATTTTCCACATATTCTTCGGGAGGGCTATATCAGGATAGGATCACCCGTCCATGCTAGATCCTTTTTACCGTCAATTCCTTTTCAGAGATCCATCCAATTTTCCTTTCATTCAACCGGGATTTATTTTCTCTTTTCATCAAGAATATCAATACTTCATCAATTATCATACAATAAACATCCAAATCATATTCACATCAAGAAAAATATATTTCAAGCATTTAAGAATATAATTCAAGTTACACGAACTTACCAGGATAAATTGCAGAAATATCAAAATTTAGGGACATTTTGGTAATTTTCTATTTTCCTCAATTTCCACCTAATCTTGATCTAAATTAATATTTCATTCAATTTATTAATTTAAATAATAAAACAATTCATTTCATGCAATTTGGTCACTTTTTACATTTTACAAATTTACCCTTAAAATATTACTTTTATTCAATTTAGTCCCTAAACCTAAAACATGCAAATTAGCAATTTTAATGGAAATTCATGCTAATTGAATAATCATATATTTTCCTCCTCCTTCTCTCCATTCCACATCCTTGATGTATATAACATGCTTATATGTAACATTATCTATAATTTCATTATTTACTTATTTGTTCATTCAAAGCTGTCCACTTGAGCCATAGCCACAAAATTATTTATATCTTGAGCTACGTAACTCCAAATTGAGATCTGTTAATTTTATATGAAACTAGGCTCACATATATTCTTACTATAAATTTTTTAGAATTTTTGGTTTAACCAATAAGTACAGTTTATTCTTTAAATTCATCTCTATTCTGCTGTCTGACAGTTTTGACCCTTCTTCACTAAAAATTAATTACTCCCCGTACAGGATTCGGATAATGTTACCGTCTATTTCTATTAAAATAGACTCATTCAAGATTTTAAACATATAAATTTAAGCCCCTAATTATTTTTATCCAATTTTTGATGATTTTCCAAAGTCAGAATAGGGGAACCCAAAATCATTCTAACCTTATCTCACATAATTTATTATAACTCATGATTTACAATTCTATTGCTTACACAATTTCTTCTATAGAAACTAGGCTCAATAATATTTAATTCCATATTTTTTCATCCTCTAATTCAATTTCTACGATTTATGGTGATTTTTCAAAGTTAACCTACTGCTGCTGTCCAAAACTGTTTTTGTGCAAGATGTTGATAATCAAATTTATAACACCCTCATTTCCTTTCTCTACAATATTTTCTATCAATTCCTCTTGTTTCCCTTCACTAACATATCAAGAACATAGAACATTATATAATAAAACCCTACATTAACATCAATTTCATACTTTTTCAATAGTATCAAACTCAAAAATATATTGAAATCTTGATGTTCTTACCTTGCTCTATTGATTTCAATCTTTAACTTGATTTTCTCTCTCCTCCAGCCTCTATTTCTTGAATCTAACTTGATATTCTAGCTCCTCATGGTCTCCTTATCAATTTTCTCTCTTGGTGGCTATGGAAATTTCTTTGATTTCTAAGTGAAAATGGTGAATTTTTAGTGAGAGGACCAAATTGTAAAGAAAAGAAAGTTTCTTTCTTTCTTTTCTCTTCATATGGGAGAAGATGATGATTCTTCATCTTTTCTTCCATATATATATATATATATATATATATATATATACTAAATAAGATAATAATAAAATGATAAAATGTCATTTAAAAATCAAATTAAAATATTAATAAACTAATATTTATTTATTTATTTAATCTAAAATATCTCCAACATTATCATTATTTTCTAGATTTATCTTTCTTCTAATTGACCATTTTTCCCTTTAGATCTTTTAAAATTCCATCCTTGAGTCATCACTTAATTTGGTAAAATTACGATTTAGTCCCTCATAATTCTTCATCTATTCAATTTGGTCCCAATTCATCAATTTTCCTTAGTTTCTAGATTATTCCACCCTTAAAATATTTACACTATTGGTCCTTCAACTTTTTCATATTTACACTTGAACCCCTCAAATTTTGAGTATTTATTCTTGGGTAACAAAACTTTTCTCACTTTTGCAATTTAATCATTTCTTTAATTAATATGTCATAATATACTTCCCAATGTTGTCATAACTCAAAATTCTCCTTTTTGCCACTTTATTTCCTTACTATATCAAAGATAATATCTTACTGTAAAAATTTTAGGGGTATTACAAAGAGAGAAGCTTTACTTGAAGTAACAATAGAGACATTGTCGTCGTGATTGTTGGTGGCGGTAGAATGGCCGATGGGCTTATTGGAAAAGGTGGGGTCATGGTTCGTTGTTGCTGTCGTTGGATTCCATGAGGATTCAAATGTTGATGGTGTGATTATTGAAATCTTCATGTTGCAAATAAGCTAAAAAAAATATTGTGGACTAATTCTAGAAAGGTCCCTAACTTTAGTCAAAAGTAAAAAAAAAAGTCATAGATTAACAAAATTTTTAACGTAGTTATCTTAATTAAAATGACTAAATTGACAAAAAGAAAAACTAAATACAAATTACTGTCAAAGTTGAGATCAAGTCATTTAAAAAATTTATAAAAATTGACCGCATATTATGAGAAAAAGAAATTTATGGGTACCTCAAGGGTCTAGAAAATGCATTGCATAGTCTTTTTGTCATAAGTTGAGGATACTCCTTTTTGACTTTATTGAACTTATCACTGTATCAGACGAAAACAGGAGTCGGATCTTTGTGTTGTATATAAATGCGTGTGGGCAATGGTCAAAAGCAAATAATGAAAATTGGTTTTGATTGTATTTAATTGATTTCGGATGCAATGTGAACATTGAAAAGTGTTGTTTTGTGTTGCATGGTGTTGCACTCTTTAAGTTTTGATTTATTCTTAACCAAACCTCCTAAATAAAATTGTGGGTTCTACTTCGTATTTTCGGTCGAACAAACGACGATATTATAATAAGAAGTTTTTCAATGTTGCGATAATGGATTACGTGAATGGGGACGTTGCAATGTGTTTCCCACATAAATCGGGTTTCTTCTCCTAATTAAACTATGCTATTTTTCCATTAAATTCTGATTACTTTAGAGATATTTTAGTATGATCAGACCTCTAATCTTAGTCTATTTAAATTGGCATTGTATCCTTGTTTTGAGAGGGCAATTAAAAATGTAGTACTATAGAGCTTTCTTTTTGGGGGCGACAAGATGTAGTCGCTGATGAGTTTTTGTGGTAACTATGAAGAGAATTTTGTACCCCTTTTGAGAGAACTCTATGAGAGTTAGGGCTTTGTTTTCAGGGTTTGAGTTTGTACGTTTAATACATTTAAGTTTATTTTATTTGTATTGTACTCTCGTTTGTTTACTCATTTATTGAAAAACTGGAGCCTGCTTTGCCCGTAATTTTTATCCTCTTCGGAGGAGTTTTTCACGTAAAATTTGTGTGTTCGATCTTCTCCACCTTTTCTATTTCATTGTTTATACAGATTGATTCCAACAAAAATAAATACATAATATTGAAATCATATTTTATTTACATTAAACTCAAATTACACAATTAGTTATTTTAGATCGATTTACTAATTTAATAAATTTTATTATTATTATTATTATTTGTTATACTTATACTTAAGAATTTGATTAAATTGGTATCACACATCAACTGGATTCTAATTTAATTTTGAAATTACTAAAATTTCATTATTTTTACAAAATAATATTAATTTTGTCCTTTCACATTTTATATAAACTCTAATATATATATATATATATAATAATAATATTTGAACCCAAAACACCAACATAATTTTTATCAATTCAATTTTATCATCTCGTAACATTTGATTTTTATATTAATTCTTTAATAAATTTATTAAATAAAAATTGTCATCCATGGCACAATCTAGCAAAATTATAGGTTTTTAACCGACCTTAAACGCAGACAGAACCGCTAAATCTGAAATTGGAATTTAAAAAGAGAAAGGGAAAAAAGGGAAACGAAACAGAAACTTCCTAACTATAGTCTAAGCTAGACATGCATTAATTCAAGCAAAGAAAAAGTAGCAACAACAGCCAAAACACAAGTCCTTGTTGTCCTCTTCGGTTCAATATGGAAGACCTACATTTTTTTGTGGGCTATCACAGCATGAAGACAAATGCAGAAGCCGGAGCTCCAAACCCCTTACATTTTTCATTTTATTTTAACTGCTTAGCATATTCAAATTATTTCCAATATGTGAATTTAACCTTTCAAGGTTTCTTCAGTAATAATTTAACCAAACTCCGGATGATCCGATATGGCAATAAAAATAGTATAGAAAAGTATCTTCTCTTCTTTTTTTCTTTCCTCTTCTCTCAGCTCCGCCTCCACTATATATATATGTGTGTGTGTATGTGTGTGTGTGTCTTTATCTTCTTTCTTCAGTACACCAATCAATATGGACTTTCCCCAAAAGCTTCAGACGTTTCTTGTTTCGATTGTAGCAATTTTCACCAGACTCTGTCCTGAATTATACCAGCAAGAAGAGCCACCATCTCTGCCACGGCCAGCAACCGTAGCCAGTATCGACATCGAACGTCAGCCATCATCATCATCCCCGCAACCTCAATTGCCCTCTCAGCTACACCCTTTGCTTGCACTCCAGAGCCATCAACAATGGCAAAATACAGTAATAGCATTTTGCTTTTCATATGCACTGGGTGTATCCCTCCAATATGCGACACCCCATCAGTCCAATCAACACCTCCCATTTCCCATGGTTTTGCTTTCCTTCCTTGTTCTACTTACCTTCATTTTGATGTTGGGTGCTTTCTTTATCAACCCATACTGCACCACAACTTCAAATGCATTGCAGAAACTTGCTCTCCTCCTGGCAGCAGCTGCATTCACCCACACTCTTTCGATCCCCTTGTCGTTCGAGCTCAAATGCGCCATATGGGCTGTGTTTCTCCTCCCCTTCCTCACTGCCATCATCTTCACATACTTGAATACAAAGACGGCCTGATTTTAAACTTACTATCTGCATGTTTCATGGTGCCAGCCTGCATTACTAGGTGGTGTAACAGAGCATCACAGAGTCAAAAAAAATTATTCTTCAAAGTTAAATTATCATTGCTTGGAATTTGTATAAAATTTTGGGTTGCCATGGGGAGTTTGATTAGAATCCTTGTAATTCTCTGTATTACTAGAAAAAAGAATGAGAAATAAATAGACTAAAGGATTTCATCAAAATTTTTGTTATACCACATTTGCAAACAGTTACACGTGTCACAAGTGAACCTCACATTAAGCGAGCCTCTAATATGGAACTACCCTTGAGTGGACCTCACGACAAACAAACCTCTGATGTGCACTACCCTCGTCACGACCACAAAGAGCTTCACGCTCATTGATTACCCTGATCTATAGGATCACATTGTCATCTCTGCAAAGAGACAATATATGACTTTGTCGTCAGTGAGGTCCGAAGCATGCCATCCCCTCGTATATAAACTTTCTTATTACTTCGGAAGCAACATTCAAAGTATAAACCAACCCTTGACTATTTAGCATTCCTCTCTTACAACGTTTCCTGCTATCCTCACCACCGTTTCACCACCGTAACACAATAGCTTCCCCCATGGGTGGACTGTCACCTCTCTTATCTTCCTTCTTGCTTTGTTGGTTTCATCATCAACAATTGATGCGATGAGTATAGACTGACCATGATTGACCTAGATACCATCCCACCAATTTCCAAACACCCCCAAGAAACATCACTCATGACCAACTTCAAACAACTACCGAGAAGGCAACTCAGGAAATACAATACATGCATTTCAACCCCTATCAACAATATTATCAATACCCACCACCTTAATACTATGGCCAATAACCTCAAAACCATGCCAGTGCCCCCCGATTGATCAAAATTCCTAAAATTCTCAATCAGGTTCACAGTAGTTTATAGAAATGCAAGAGAATATGAAAACACTTGGAAAAGCAATTGTCTTCCCAATAGAAACTATATTAGGAGGAACAAAGGTTTCTTCAAGAACAACTACAGAGACAACGATAAATGAACTTAAGAAATGAGAAAATGAGAGATGAGAAAATCATTAAGGAATTGGAGGCAATTAGGGATGTCTAAAGGCAAGATCCTCAAGAAGATGAAACAACCCATTTCACACATAGGTAGCAATGTAACCCTTGGAGCAAGGGCAATCCTATAGATCATCGTAAACGAAAAAGTCAACAACTTGACGAGGATATTTTTGAAGAATAAATTTAAGAGCTAAGAAGAGAAATGCAAGATTTTAAAAGGACAAAGTCATCAAGTTTCCTTAGGAATGTTGGGCTTTAGTGTTTTTAGTGCAATTTTTCGTATATACTTATAACTTTTTAAGAAATTGGTTTAATAAAATTTCACCATTCACATTACTATCATTTGCATGTCTTTATTAATTTTTACACGCAAAACAAAATTTATAAACAAATATTACCTCACTTACATTTAACTAATATTAAATTGTATTATATAGACAAATTATAATGCGAGAAGACAATTTATATTAGTAGGTAATCTAAATTGTCTATAGTTTAATTACTATTATGTATCTATCAAGTCCAAATTGGGACATATCTTATCTTGGGTACCAGAGCGAATAACTCTTAGGTGTGATTATTTAGACTGACAATACATTAAATAAGACTCAAGTTGAATTTATCCTAGATTCGCTTATTGGATTTATTCACTTGTAACGTTCATAGTGTGACTTACATCAATCTTAAATAAGTGACAAAATATATGTGCGTGACTCATATACTTTGATATGTTAAAAATTTTAATTTTTTTGATAATAAAACTGAAAGCTAATGCATTAGATATACAACTTCTGCATAATATTACTTCATTTACAATAGTAAAATTTGATCTCGATTATTTAGTGATGCAATCTCTATACGTACGTAACTAAATATATATTGGATGTTAAAAGTAAATCTGAAGCACCCATTATAAACCTGAAACTTGAAATAATCTATTACCATTACAGGTTAAATTTGTTTGGCTAATGAACAATGAAGGGAAGTTTCAATGACATCTGTTACCATTTCCTTTTCTATTGATTTTCTCTTACTTGAAAATTGGATAAAAAATTAAAATTTATATATAGATATTTTTTTATTTTAAACTTTCTAGAATTTAAAATTATTTTTGAAAACATTTAAAGCATTGCCACGAAAGTAGTCTTTTGGTGTGGGGAGATGGCTTCATGTCATTCCCTTTAGTAATATTTATTTATTGATGTTTTGGCTTTAGTATAATTTGGAGGGTTTTTTAGTTTTTCCTTGCTTCTTCTGTCATGGAAATTTGCATTTGATCAGAGCTTTACGTTTGCAGTTTCGGTGTTGTGTAGTAACCAATTTGATAGGAGATTCAGAGGAAGAAGGGTGATCTTTCATAATTAGTAGTAAGTTTATGTTTTTATTGAATGGCACTAGCTTTGCATTGACGCCCTGGTTCTTGTTCTCGTTCACAATTGATTTTAGTAAAAATATCATAGCTTGCTTCTGTTTCTCTACATCTTTAACTTCTATTTCTTTAAAGCTATAAACTTGCTTGCCGTAAACCCTAACATGATGTACTCCTTTAATTGGATTGCCAAATCCATCACAAAGCCAGTTATGTACACAATTCACTCGAACTTTGGTAAACCCCACTTGAATCTGACTACCCTTTTCAAAACTCTCTCTACTAAACCTCCTCAAAATGGCAAAGATGACTCTTGGAACGATGCCTGGGAAACAGCTTGGCTCCCTGATGACATTTCTCCCAAGAACAGAGCTCCTTGGGAAGCTGATGTTAACTTCCCTTCTAATGAAGAATCAGCAAAAGTGGCGCTTTCATCGGACGTAGATGCTGAAACCAAGGCATTTGTCGAAGACATGAATGAGAATTGGAATGAGAGACGAAAGTCACCTAAGCAGAAGCAGAAAGAGGAAGCAGAAAAGGAGGGGAAAGGAGAGGGTGGTGGATTGTATAGTTTGGAGAACATAAAGAAAGATTATAGGTTAAAGAAGCAGAGAATCCATGCTGGGTTGTGGATGAAGGAGATTGACAAATTGGAAGAAGCTAAATTGGGAGATTCTGCGGATGATATTGATAGATTGCTTGATAGCTGCTCTGAGTATGTCTTTTCTTTTATACACTTTGTTTCCTTGCTATGTTGGTTTAATGTGATATTTTGGAAGGGTTTTTGGTTTCTGTTACTTTCCATATTGAAACTTGTCTTCATATCATAGCTAACAACATCTTTAGGTTCTACCAGCAATTTATTGCTGTACTTGTGGGATTTAACACATAATGTATATTGTGAAGGATTTTTGACTCTACCAATGCTGACTTGGAGAATTCAAGAGTTCCAAGCTCTTCTGAGTTAAAAACTAAGCCTGATGGTTGGGAAACAACATCAAAAGCTCCTGATGGAAACGTGTGGGAGATGTCACAGAGGGAAGAAGATATTCTCCTCCAAGAATTTGATCGCCGAATTGCTTACTGTAAATTCCAGGTGTGTGTGTGTGTGGTGTTGTTATTTACGAGCTTCTTGTCATGGGTACTTTGGTCTGTTGAACTCTAACATTGAAGCTGCTTTTGGTTATCTGAAATTATACAGATAGCTAGTTTTATTAAGACTCACATATTTAGCGGAGGAAACCTATTGATGGGTGGAAATACATGATAGAGGAGATAGGGCCTAATGCAAGGAAAGGCAAGGGCAGTGTTTCAAGGTTACCGAGTTTGTCTGATGCATCGACGCAACCATTTAAGGAGGAGAAGTTACAATTGAAACCTTGATTGGTGGTTGAGACTTGACACCTTGAGAGGTCACATAATCAACTCTCCTCCAGTTGCAGAATCTGTTCATTTTGAGTAGTTCTTACAATAAGTACATTGGTTTTCTGTTAATAGTATTAATTATTTGTGTATTATATAAATTTTGTTATATTTATGGATGTGTGTTATTGTACTTTTCTTTCTTGTTATATTTTAGGTACAGGAAAGTATTGTGTAGAACTACTGAGATTGAAGATGAAAATTATTAGTTCTTCTAGCCGGCGTTGTTAGCAACTTAAGCATATAATGCACCTTTCAGTTCATGTTTTACCTTTAAAACTCTTGGGTACATGGTACATAACAAGAGTGTGTAAGTTTATATGCCCCCGATTCCACAGAAAGTAATCAATCTGAGCTTTAAGCTTCCTCTGGGGCCTCTAGAGAACGACTACATGTCATCATGCATGTAGCATAATTGCAAGAACATGTCTTTCCAATGGAACTCATACAGTTGAATTCAGCTAGGCACATTGCATTACTAACTAGAAAAATGTAGAAACTGTCCTTTCTGGTTCCTTGAATTCACACTCAATAATTTGTATATTTATCTTTTAGTAGTATTATAAATTTTAATTTGTTAATAATTGGCTTTTCTTGTTAACAAATTATGGACATGCTCAAGTCCTCAGTAACACACGACTTCTTTTTTCAGATAATTCTTGCTGTCCTATGGAATAGAGAATCAACTGTTAAAAACTCCATTACAGGCACAGCTTATTCAGTCCCCTTGGAACATCAGCACTGCATTTGAATAACCCAAATAAAATATATGCAACAACTGCATGTGCAAATATTGGTTTAGCCTGTTTGATTGATCTTTGGCTACTTGAAGTAGGATATTAATTTTAATCCATAAGTGCCGAACTTGGTTTGAGTGCTCCAATGTTCATAGCTTGCTGCTGTTGGGCATTATTGTTGAGACTTTACGATCAAGTTATTGATTAAGCCTTTGAAGAAAGGATGGTCATTCATCCCCCTTTTCTCACCCCTATAGGGAGTAGCCGGTTTTCATGTTGCTATGATCGCATTCATTGCAGGAGCAAGCAGTTATGGGGAAGCAGGAAGCTCTGGTTACAAAAGGAGGTCCTAAAGGAAAAAGAGTAGACGGCATTCTATTTAAGCATTGGAAGCGAGAGGAAGTGAGGATAATGTGAGTGGCTAGTTGTAAACCCTTCCTCTTCTTCCTTTTTGTAATGTGCAGTTCATTGCATCCCCAAAAAATAGGGTGAAACAGTTGTTTTCCTTTGCTAAGTTTGCAATGTTCAATTTACTCCTGTTGATGTCTCATTGGACAGATTTTGTAATGCCTCTGTTTGGATTACATGTTTCTTGCTCCCATGGCAAGAAACATGCAGATGGTTATTTTTTTGTCTTTGTGCTTCTCTTATTTTATTCACTTTCAGCTCTTCATCGTATTGCCTCCGTAAATAATCGGGTTAAAACTTAAAAATCATGTTTTTAATAAATATGGGTGTATTTATATTTAATTTTTTCAAGTTTTATTTGTATATTATCAGGATTGTATATTCAATACTTAAGAAAAATGAAATTCAGGTAATATAAAAAGTCGTCCATTATCTATGATGATATATTTACATCATCCTTGAAGTAAAACCACATGTTCTGAGATTGATTTAAAAGGAAGAAACAATAAGTTTATTTCTTTGGATAATTCATTATAATGCATCTTCATTTTTCATGAAATGATGCAATACAGCAAGGTTGAGTCAAATATCACTACAGAGGCAAAAATTAGTGAGATAAAGACGAACCCCGAAATTTGTAACTTAGTAACAAAGCAGTCAACACTTAACTGGCTACAAACATGTTACAGATCTTTAGTCATGTTGAACATATTTGTAATAATGAAGTTTAATAGGTAAGACATTGGTTTAATCAATTACTCTATAATACACATTTTTTCCTTTTCATATTTATGTCATGAATGTTTAAAAGTCTTATAAGGAATAATATGTTCTTGACTTCTTGCATAAAATATTTTGGTTTGCTTTGAATAGGGTTTAATCTAATTTATGCACACCACTATCATGTGAAATGATTAATATTTCATCATTTAATAAAATTTTAAAATATAAAAATGATAAATTGAAAAAAACATATGCATCTAAAAAATTAAATTATTACAAAAAAATCTAGAATTTATGTTAGAAAATTGAAAACCCAAAAAATTATCTCTTTTTTTTTTAAATAAATTGCAAACAAATTAGATAAAGATAAATTTTATAAAAAATGTATACTTAGAGATGGGTGAAATTCTTCAAGTTGACAATGTAAAAGATAATGATCGATAAAGGCTTATAATAAACTTTTTTTGTTTTTATTTGTTAGGGTTCATAGGAATAATTAAATTCTTGTATTGAAAACATTATTAACTTGATATGAATGAAGTTTATAAAAGTAAGAAATTTATTAAATTTGGAATTTTGAGTAACTATAGGAAAGCGAAAGCGACTAAGATAGAAATGAAGAAAAATAATCTAAAATATTAGTCGCACTAAAAATACAGATTTCTACGATACTTTCACTACATGATTTAAAAAGAAAAGAAAAGAAAAGAAAATCTAAAACATCGAAGAACCCTACTTTTCCAGGTTAGCTATGCTATTCCATTGTCCTCTGGTTTCTCGGCAGGCTTTCAACAGAAAGTGGTCATATTTATTTTCTTTATGAAAATTTTCTTCGCTTCATATTCTTTGAGATTTTATTTTGTTTTTCCAGTATTTTACCTCTTTATTTTGATTTCAATTTTTTTTCATATTTGAAGAATCTTCGATTGTTTTGTATGTACTCATTTCTTGATGGGAGTTTGGCTTTAATTTATGTCAGTTTGAATGCCCCAGCAGTACTGACAGTGGCTTGAGGTTTTTCATAATTTTACCTCTAACTGAAGGCATGTATATAGTTAAAACTATATAATCACACCATATACAATTAGTCATTGAAATTTTGAAGAAAAGAACAAACAAACATGGCTTTAGAGGTGCTAATGGGTTGGGTGGCCCGCCCGAAATTTGGGAGGGTTCAGGTAAAAATATAGGCCCAAAATATGGGCTCGGGCAAAAAATGAGGCCTGTTTAGAAAATGGGTGGGGACTGGGGCAAAATTTTTTTAGCCCGGGCTCGGCCCGGATCTAATTAATATATATATTTTTATTTTTAAAATTTATTACATTTGGATTTCCCAATTCCCCTCCCCATTTCCCATTTCCCATTTCCGACCAGATATCGATAAATCCTAACCCTTCCCTCCTCTATTTTTTCCCCCAAATCGAAAACCCACCTCCACCGATCCACCATTCCACCTCCGGTGTTCGGTCCTCCACAACTCCACCTCCGCTCTAGCCTTCAACGTCTTCTACCATTGAATTTCAAAGGTAAGTTTGCTGTTAAGTGTTAACCCTATTTCCTGTTAACGGTTTTCTAATTTTTCAACGTCTTCTCCCCTTTTTGCTTTTTGATTTTGATTGTGATTTTGATTTTTGCTGTTAGAAGTTTTCTGATTTTGATTTTGAGACACTGAATCTTGGGGGGATTTTGATTGTGTTTACACTTTACATATCCGGGGGGGATTTGATTTTGCTGTTAAAGTTCTTTTGTTGCAAATTTGTTCTTTTATTAAAACCGAAAAAGGATGAAAATCAATAGAATTGGATTTAGATTTTAGGGTTTATGGAATCTCTATACATGTGTAAAAAGCGAAAACTTGTGATCCAGAGGATTGGGGTGAATCCAAAATTCAACTTTGTTTGAAATAAGAAGAAACTGAAAAAGTAGGCTGTTCTCGAATCACCTGTGGCACTTGCTCTTAGCCTCGATAAGTTCACCGAACAAAGCCGAGAATAATGAGTAGGATCATTAAGGGAATTATTAAGGAAATTAGTAATTGATTAAAAGTTAGTAATTAAAGGGAATGAACTAAATTGTGAAGCAACTAGATTTGAAGGATTAAATGGGAGATTAATCAAGGTGCTTAAAATTTAATAAAACCTTCACTGGTATATAATTAGTGGACAAGTATGATCTTGCCAATCATTTTCCACTAACTAATTCAAGGATATATGATCTTGCCCATCGTATGTATATGTATTGTACTTTGATGAATTATAATTTAAAAGAATGAATGATTTATATGTATTTTAATGTTGGAACATATAGGTATATACTTATATAGGCCTTTGCATTTAGTTAAAGTATGAATGGTATATAAGTATATATATAAAATTATAATAGCCCAATCTTTGCACTCATCATTTCAAGTTCACAATGATAATACAATGCCATTTACATTTAACTTACGATTTCAATTTATTAATTTATTTGTCCTAATACATCGTATATTTAAATTTCCATGTATAATCAATTATGTATTAAAAATATACAGATGGTTATTTGTTGCATGCTTCCAATCAATCCCTAGCTTTCTTTTTCTTCATGTTTACATCTGATTCCCAGTTTTATTTTTCCCTAATTGTTCTTATAATATTTTTATGGAGAATATTCAATTGATACTTGTTATTGAAAATGACTATAGAATAGGTCAGAAAATAAATAGTATATGTATGAAAGGGTTGTATCAGAATACTTTGATTCTTAAGCATTATGATTCTGAGGAAAGAAATTATTGCAAATTATGATATCTAAGTCGAAGCAAATGACAAATTTGAGTGGCCCAGAGATGCTTGTTTGTGAATATGCATGGGTTTGGGAAAGTCGTGTACTCACAAGCCTAGAAAGTGATATGTTGGCCATGCATGCCAGTGGAAACAAAAAAAAAAAAAAGAAGAAAAGAAAAGAAACCTATGCCTTTATTGGATTTGCAAATTTCTTTTACAAGTCCCATCAACATTTTGGAGCGTTTACATGTAAGGGTGAGCAAAACTCGATTCGATTCGAAAAAATCGAAAAAAATTCGAATTTCGAATTAAACGAATCGAGTTAATCGAATCAATTCGAATTTTTTTTCAAATTTCGAGTTCGAGTCGAGTTGAATTTTTGAATTCGAATAATTCGAATATAAACCATACTTTTTTATTTTTAAAATATATTTTTTATTTTTAAAATACACTACATTTAAAACAAGTCACTTCTAAAATCCTTAAGCAGCCCGTGCCCTCTTCCTATTTCCTTTTTTTCCCAATCCACCTCCACCGATCCACCTCCGGTCCTCGACACGGCTCCACCCAATTCCAGAATCAAAGGTTAGAACAGTGCTTCTACCATTCTACGTCTTCTACCTTTGAATTTCAAAGGTATGTTAACTTTTATTTGTTTCCTTACACTGTATTTCTTTACACTGTATTTCTTCCTCCTTACACTGATCCATCAATTTTCTTCATCTCATCTTCCAATCTTTGAAGATAATCCGTAATCTTGGATAACCTTTGAAACCCATTTTTGATCTTCAAAACTTCTTTCAGAAACTCAGATATAGTTTTCGGTACATAAACCAAACTCAAATCCAAGCTTTGAGGACCAAATCCAAACTCAAATCGTCGATAACCAAACTCAAATCATTTCAAGAGTCATCTTTGCCATTTTGAGGAGGTTTAGTAGAGAGAGTTTTGAAAAGGGTAGTCAGATTCAAGTGGGGTTTACCAAAGTTTGAGTGAATTGTGTACATCACTGGCTTTGTGATGGATTTGGCAATCCAATTAAAGGAGTACATCATGTTAGGGTTTACGGAAAGCAAGTTTATAGCTTTAAAGAAATAGAAGTTAAAGATGTAGAGAAACAGAAGCAAGCTACGATATTTTTACTAAAATCAATTGTGAACGAGAACAAGAACCAGGGCGTCAATGCAAAGCTAGTGCCATTCAATAAAAACATAAACTTACTACTAATTATGAAAGATCACCCTTCTTCCTCTGAATCTCCTACCAAATTGGTTACTACACAACACCAAAGCGCAAAGCGTAAAGCTCGATCAAATGCAAATTTCCAAGAGAGAAGAAGCAAGGAAAAACTAAAAACTCTCCAAATTATACTAAAGCCAAAACATTAATAAAGAAATATTACTAAAGGGAATGACATGAAGCCATGTAGAGGTGCTCATGGGCTGGGCTGAGCCGGGCCAAAAATTTTTTCAGCTTGCTTCCTAGGCCCGAGCTAGGGCCTGGCCCGTAGAAAAAATATGAAGCTCGGGCCCGACCCATTTTAATGGTAAATTTGTGATTTTAATATATTCCTTTACACAACAAAATAACATAATACTATTGCTTGTTATTTTCATTTAATTAATACAACTATGTAACGTTATTATGCTTATAATCATACTCTATTCCATTATAGCGAACTAAATATGTATCTTTCAGAATTTCATATACTTGTTTCTTAATTTAGACAAGGTTAAATCTTTAAGTCTTTAAATATTATGATTCTTAAGCATTATGGTTCTGAGGAAAGAAATTATTGCAAATTATGATATCTAAGTCGAAGCAAATGACAAAATTGAGTGGCCCAGAGATGCTTGTTTGTGAATATATATGGGTTTGGGAAAGTCGTGTACTCACAAGCCTAGAAAGTGATATGTTGGCCATGCATGCCAGTGAAAACAAAAAAAAAAAAAAAAAAAGAAAAGAAACCTATGCCTTTATTGGATTTGCAAATTTCCTTTACAAATCCCATCAACATTTTGGAGTGTTTACATGTAGGGGTGAGCAAAACTCAATTCGATTCAAAAAAATCGAAAAAAATTCGAATTTCAAGTTAAAGGAATCGAGTTAATCGAATCAATTCGATTTTTTTTAAATTTTGAGTTCGAGTCGAGTTGAATTTTCGAATTCGAATAATTCAAATAATTCGAATATAAACCATATTTTTTTATTTTTAAAATATATTTTTTATTTTTAAAATACACCACATTTAAAACAAAAGTCACTCCTAAAATCCCTTAGCAGCCCGTGCCCTCTTCCTCCTCCCTTTCTTTCCCAATCCACCTCCAACCGATCCACCTCCGGTCCTCCACACGGCTCCACCCAATTCCAGAATCAGAGGTTAGAGCAGTGCTTCTACCGTTCTACGTCTTCTACCTTTGAATTTCAAAGGTATGTTAACTTTTAGTCCTTTCCTTACACTGTATTTCTTCCTCCTTACACTGATCCATCAATTTTCTTCATCTCATCTTCCAATCTTTGAAGATAATCTGTAATCTTGGATAACCTTTGAAACCCATTTTGATCTTGAAACTTCTTTCGAAACTCGATATAGTTTTGGTACATAAACCAAACTCAAATCCAAGCTTTGAGGACCAAATCCAAACTCAAATCGTCGATAACCAAACTCCTTTCTTACGCTTCTACCAGCGTTTCATTTATTTATTTTTCAATTTTATTTTTAGGGTTTGGACATACATGGCGAATCTATATAAACGAACAAGGGATTAACGCATGTACTTTGTCGATCGCCTCATGCTTTTTTATTAATTAATAATTGAACAAATAGTTACATTCCATTATTCAAAGCGATTTGAGCATTGTCATTACTTTCATATTCTACCACTCCATAATTTGGTGATGAATCGACATTGTTTTTCTGCTCATTCGATTTTTTATGCTCGACTAAACAAAAGGGTGTTTTTTTATCCCTTTTTTTTGCTAACGAAAATGAAATATTAGGTTGCAAATGCTAGTGCTTGCTTCATTTTTGACCTTGTACGGTCATTTTCAAATTTAAACTACAGAAATTTTAGTAATTGAAAATGCATATAGTTCTCATATGCTTTTCCATGTATGTACAGGCATATTTTTCCTATCTTCATTCAGCACTCTCTTGGTGCTTAGTTCCTTCCAAGATATTGATTAATTGTAGAAGATAGTATAGTTTGGTCTTTTTGTTCTCTTCTTTCCTCCTATTCCTCCTTTCCTTTTAAAGTACTCAAGTCGTATGTTGTTTGTAAAAACAAGGCGAGTATTTCTTGAATGCAAGTAAATGATTGATATTGATGGCAGTGCTAGAAAGTTGCATAGCTTGGTTTGCGTGCATAATGCCTATCGATTCCTTGGAGGAGTAGTCCATGTTTTGCCACTAATAATTTCTTCTGCACCCTTCATTTTGCAGTATAGTGGGCCCTCAAAACATTCTTTTGCATATGTTGAATGGTTAAAAGAAGATGATGATTTTCAGATATACTAGTTCGACATCTCCAGCGTTTAACGGGCATGCCTTTCCCAAACTGAAGTCGCAATATAAGCCTTCACTTGTACAAGTAAGCAATATGTTTATGTGTCTCATTGTCTCGTCCTTGTATATTTGTTTAATTGTATCCAAATTTGATTTATTCCTTTTCTCTTTTTGCTTTTTGGTCTTCATAATTGTATTGTGTTATTTTTTCGTGATGCAAGATACACATTTGCCTTTAGCTAATTACTCTTGTAAAAGGCTTACATATTAGTTGTAACTGTTTAACATAGAATTTCTTGATGGAATGTTTAACTGTTTTAAATTCAATACTATTACACTCCCACCGGTATTTAAATCCTAATGGAAGAAGCATATTAATTGTAACTTCATAATTCATAAAATAGCTACCTTTAATGTAACCTTAGCACGCATCTTTGTTGATATGTTTCATAAAGGATTCAACAAACTTAGAAAGATGAAATTAGGTGGAAATAACAGGATGAAAGGTACAAGATTCAAAGCTAAAAACACCCTCACCTTGTGTCTCCAACATGTAGGTGAACCTTATTTCAAGTAAATAAAGGAACACTATAATTTTTAGAACTTGGGACTTCAACTTGGAGGATTTGGATTCAGATCTTGTAAAGGGAGGCTAGGTATATGGAATGTGAAAGAGCCATCTTTTTTCTATGATTCAAGTCATTGGCTTCCTAACATCTGCAAGGATAAAACGTTACATTGTTAAATCCCTATTCCTTGTTTTTCTCATAATATAGTTCAATTGGTCAACTTAACAAGATCTAATAATCCTAGTTGTCCTACATATTGTAGCATGAACTTTCAAAATTGTATTTGTGGTCTAACTTTATGGATCTGTGTTCTTCCGACTTGTGAACTAGGTTGAAGCATCGATTTCGATATTAGGATTTTACTTATGTTTAGGATGGAACTATTTGTTGAACTTGCATTTGATGATTGTGACTATAGACAATTTTTCATTAATCTCATTGTTCTTTTGATGTTTGGGCATTTATATTCCTTATTTCTCTCTCTTTTACTCATCCAATTCACTTGAATATACACACACAAAAATACTATAAATCTGAGGTTGATTGCAATTACAAAGACAAAGTTGATTGTAGGTGATATGAACCCCAAGTTTTGGTTGGTTTATATGTTCAATAAAACTGTGAAGTATGAAATGGCGCTTTTGGATGACTTTTAGTAAATTTCAAACAATTGATTATTGAAGACAAGTAAGCTTGATGCTTATGTTTTGTTTTTTATTATAATGTTGTTTATTTCGACTCATGCTATTTACTTGGACTTTTACTTATGTTTTTATTATAATCTTTTGTATTATGTTTGTTTTTATTTGGAATCATGTTGTTTATTTGGGTTGATGTTGTGTTACTTTTATTTATTCACTTATTTACTTCAATTTTTGTTGTATGATTATGTTTAAAAACTTTAAAGAAAATTATTTTTGAAAAATTACATAAAATAAACAACAATAATTTTATTTTATTTTTAAACTTAACTCGAACAAATAATTCGATTCGATTCGATAAAATTTCAAATAAAGTTAGGATAATAAAATGAGATTCGAAAACTCGATTAACTTGAAAATTTTCGATTCGATTTGATTCGATCGAATGCTCACCCCTATTTACATGTATTAAGTGTTTTATTCGGTTGATGTTATTCTTAATCGGGTCATAATTAATTAAATAGTTAGTGAATTCTAATCTAATGGTGATTTATTAAATAGTTAGTGAATTTTAATCTAATGGAAAAAAATAAGTAATCTTATTGTATTTTTTTGTTCATTATATACAAAAAAAATAATTTGATATAATTTTAATAACAATTAGTTTTAAACAAAGCAAAAAAAAAAGGGCCGGGCCCGGGCTTCATATTTTTTCCCCGGGACGGGCCTGGACAAAATCTCAGACCCATATTTTGGACTGGGCCGGGCCTGGGCTTCATATTTTTTCAACAGGCCGGGCCCGGCCCAGGCATAGGGAGCGGCCTGAAAAATTTTTGGGCCTGGCCTGGCCCAGCCCATGATGGCTTCATGTCATTCCCTTTAGTAATATTTCTTTATTAATGTTTTGGCTTTAGTATAATTTGGAGAGTTTTTTAGTGTTTCCTTGCTTATTCTGTCTTGGAAATTTGTATTTGATCAGAGCTTTACGTTTGCAGTTTCGGTGTTGTGTGGTAACCAATTTGGTAGGAGATTCAGAGGAAGAAGGGTGATCTTTCATAATTAGTAGTAAGTTTATGTTTTTATTGAATGGCACTAGCTTTGCATTGATGCCCTGGTTCTTGTTCTCGTTCACAATTGATTTTAGTAAAAATATCATAGCTTGCTTCTGTTTCTCTACATCTTTAACTTCTATTTCTTTAAAGCAATAAACTTGCTTGCCGTAAACCCTAAAATGATGTACTCCTTTAATTGGATTGCCAAATCCATCACAAAGCCAGTGATGTACACAATTCACTCAAAATTTGGTAAACCCCACTTGAATCTGACTACCCTTTTCAAAACTCTCTCCACTAAACCTCCTCAAAATGGCAAAGATGACTCTTGGAACGATGCCTGGGAAACAGCTTGGCTCCCTGATGACATTTCTCCCAAGAACAGAGCTCCTTGGGAAGCTGATGTTAACTTCCCTTCTAATGAAGAATCAGCAAAAATGGCGCTTTCATCGGACATAGATGCTGAAACCAAGGCATTTGTCGAAGACATGAATGAGAATTGGAATGAGAGACGAAAGTCACCTAAGCAGAAGCAGAAAGAGGAAGCAGAAAAGGAGGGGAAAGGAGAGGGTGGTGGATTGTATAGTTTGGAGAACATAAAGAAAGATTATAGGTTGAAGAAGCAGAGAATCCATGCTGGGTTGTGGATGAAGGAGATTGACAAATTGGAAGAAGCTAAATTGGGAGATTCTGCGGATGATATTGATAGATTGCTTGATAGCTGCTCTGAGTATGTCTTTTCTTTTATACACTTTGTTTCCTTGCTATGTTGGTTTAATGTGATATTTTGGAAGGGTTTTTGGTTTCTGTTACTTTCCATATTGAAACTTGTCTTCATATCATAGCTAACAACATCTTTAGGTTCTACCAGCAATTTATTGCTGTACTTGTGGGATTTAACACATAATGTATATTGTGAAGGATTTTTGACTCTACCAATGCTGACTTGGAGAATTCAAGAGTTCCAAGCTCTTCTGAGTTAAAAACTAAGCCTGATGGTTGGGAAACAACATCAAAAGCTCCTGATGGAAACGTGTGGGAGATGTCACAGAGGGAAGAAGATATTCTCCTCCAAGAATTTGATCGCCGAATTGCTTACTGTAAATTCCAGGTGTGTGTGTGTGTGGTGTTGTTATTTACGAGCTTCTTGTCATGGGTACTTTGGTCTATTGAACTCTAACATTGAAGCTGCTTTTGGCTATCTGAAATTATACAGATAGCTAGTTTTATTAAGACTCACATATTTAGCCGGAGGAGACCTATTGATGGGTGGAAATACATGATAGAGGAGATAGGGCCTAATGCAAGGAAAGGCAAGGGCAGTGTTTCAAGGTTACCGAGTTTGTCTGATGCATCGACGCAACCATTTAAGGAGGAGAAGTTACAATTGAAACCTTGATTGGTGGTTGAGACTTGACACCTTGAGAGGTCACATAATCAACTCTCCTCCAGTTGCAGAATCTGTTCATTTTGAGTAGTTCTTACAATAAGTACATTGGTTTTCTGTTAATAGTATTAATTATTTGTGTATTATATAAATTTTGTTATATTTATGGATGTGTGTTATTGTACTTTTCTTTCTTGTTATATTTTAGGTACAGGAAAGTATTGTGTAGAACTACTGAGATTGAAGATGAAAATTATTAGTTTTTCTAGCCGGCGTTGTTAGCAACTTAAGCATATAATGCACCTTTCAGTTCATCTTTTACCTTTAAAACTCTTGGGTACATGGTACTTAACAACAAGAGTGTGTAAGTTTATATGCCCCCGATTCCACAGAAAGTAATCAATCTGAGCTTTAAGCTTCCTCTGGGGCCTCTAGAGAACGACTGAATGTCATCATGCATGTAGCATAATTGCAAGAACATGTCTTTCCAATGGAACTCATAGAGTTGAATTCAGCTAGGCACATTGCATTACTAACTAGAAAAATGTAGAAACTGTCCTTTCTGGTTCCTTGAATTCACACCCAATAATTTGTATGTTTATCTTTTAGTAGTATTATAAATTTTAATTTGTTAATAATTGGCTTTTCTTGTTAACAAATTATGGACATGCTCAAGTCCTCAGTAACACATGACTTCTTTTTTCAGATAATTCTTGCTGTCCTATGGAATAGAGAATCAACTGTTAAAAACTCCATGACAGGCACAGCTTATTCAGTCCCCTTGGAACATCAGCACCGCATTTGAATAACCCAAATAAAATATATGCAACAACTGCATGTGCAAATATTGGTTTAGCCTGTTTGATTGATCTTTGGCTACTTGAAGTAGGATATTAATTTTAATCCATAAGTGCCGAACTTGTTTTGAGTGCTCCAATGTTCAGAGCTTGCTGCTGTTGGGCATTATTGTTGAGACTTTACGATCAAGTTATTGATTAAGCCTTTGGTTAAGGAAGAAAGAATGGTCATTCAACCCCCTTTTGTCACCCCTATAGGGAGTAGCCGGTTTTCATGTTGCTATGATCTCACTCATTGCAGGAGCAAGCAGTTATGGGGAAGCAGGAAGCTCTGGTTACAAAAGGAGGTCCTAAAGGAAAAAGAGTAGACGGCATTCTATTTAAGCATTGGAAGGGAGAGGAAGTGAGGATAATGTGAGTGGCTAGTTGTAAACCCTTCCTCTTCTTCCTTTTTGTAATGTGCAGTTCATTGCATCCCAAAAAAATAGGGTGAAACAGTTGTTTTCCTTTGCTAAGTTTGCAATGTTCAATTTACTCCTGTTGATGTCTCATTGGACAGATTTTGTAATGCCTCTGTTTGGATTACATGTTTCTTGCTCCCATGGCAAGAAACATGCAGATGGTTATTTTTTTTGTCTTTGTGCTTCTCTTATTTTACTCACTTTCAGCTCTTCAACGTATTGCCTCCGTAAATAATCGGGTTAAAACTTAAAAATCATGTTTTTAATAAATATGGGTGTATTTATATTTAATTTCTTCAAGTTCTATTTGAATATTACCAGGATTGTATATTCGATACTTAAGAAAAATGAAATTCAGGTAATATAAAAAGTCGTCCATTATCTATGATGATATATTTACTTCATCTTTGAAGTAAAACCACATGTTCTGAGATTGATTTAAAAGGAAGAAACAATAAGTTTATTTCTTTGGATAATTCATTATAATGCATCTTCATTTTCCATGAAATGATGCAATACAACAAGGATGGGTCAAATAGGGAACAGAGGCAAAAATTAGTGAGATAAAGACGAACTCTGAAATTTGTAACTTAGCAACAAAACAGTCAACACTTAACTGGCTACAAACATGTTACAGATCTTTAGTCATGTTGAACATATTTGTAATAATGAAGTTTAATAGGTAAGACATTGGTTTAATCAATTACTCTATAATACACATAATTTCCTTTTCATATTTATGTCATGAATGTTTAAAAGTCTTATAAGGAATAATATGTTGACATAATATGTTCTTGATTTCTTTCATAAAATATTTTGGTTTGCTTTGAATAGGGTTTAATCTAATTTATGCACACCACTATCATGTGAAATGATTACTATTTCATCATTTAATAAACTTTTAAAATATAAAAATGATAAATTGAAAAAAAATATGTATCTAAAAAAATTTAAATTATTACAAAAAATTCTAGAATTTATGTTAGAAAATTGAAAACCCAAAAAATTATCTCTTTTTTAAAATAAATTGCAAACAAATCAGATAAAGATAAATTTTATAAAAAATGTATACTTAGAGATGGGTGAAATTCTTCAAGTTGACAATGTAAAAGATAATGATCGATAAAGACTTATACGGAACTTTTTTTTTGTTTTTATTTGTTAGGGTTCATAGGAAAAATTAAATTCTTGTATTGAAAACATTATTAACTTGATCATGAATGAAGTTTATAAAAGTAAATTAAATTTGGAGTTTTGAGTACATATAGGAAAGCGAAAGCGACTAAGATAGAAATGAAGAAAAATAATCTAAAATATTAGTCGCACAAAAAATACAGACTTCTACGATACTTTCACTACATAATTTAAAAGAAAAAAAGAAAAGAAAAGAAAATCTAAAACATCGAAGAACCCTACTTTTCCAGGTTAGCTATTCTATTCTACTGTCCTCTGGTTTCTCGGCAGGCTTTCAACAGAAGGTGGTCATATTCATTTTCTTTATGAAAATTTTCTTCGCTTCATATTCTTTGAGATTTTATTTTGTTTTTCCAGTATTTTACCTCTTTGTTTTGATTTCAATTTTTTTTTCATATTTGAAGAATCTTCAATTGTTTTGTATGTACTCATTTGTTGATGGGAGTTTGGCTTTAATTTATGTCAGTTTGAATGCCCCAGCAGTACTGACAGTGGCTTGAGGTTTTTCATAATTTTACCTCTAACTGAAGGCATGTATATAGTTAAAACTATATAATCAGACCATATACAATTAGTCATTGAAATTTTGAAGAAAAGAACAAACAAACATGGCTTTAGAGGTGCTAATGGGTTGGGCGGCCCGGCCCGGCCTGGCCCGACGGCCCGCCCGAAATTTGGGAGGGTTCGGGTAAAAATATAGGCACAAAATATGGGCTCGGGCAAAAAATGAGGCCCGTTTAGAAAACGAGCCGGGCCTCGGGCAAAATTTTTTTAGCCCGAGCCCGGCCCGGATCTAATTAATATATATATTTTTATTTTTAAAATTTATTACATTTGGATTTCCCAATTCCCCTCCCCATTTCCCATTTCCCATTTCCCGACCCATATCTGATAAATCCCTAACCCCTTCCCTCCTCTATTTTTTCCCCCAAATCGAAAACCCACCTCCACCGATCCACCATTCCACCTCCGGTGTTCGGTCCTCCACGACTCCACCTCCGCTCTAGCCTTCAACGTCTTCTACCATTGAATTTCAAAGGTAAGTTTGCTGTTAAGTGTTAACCCTATTTCCTGTTCACGGTTTTCTAATTTTTCAACGTCTTCTCCCCTTTTTGCTTTTTGATTTTGATTGTGATTTTGATTTTTGCTGTTAGAAGTTTTCTGATTTTGATTTTGAGACAATGAATCTTGGGGGGATTTTGATTGTGTTTACACTTTACATATCCGGGGGGGGATTTGATTTTGCTGTTAAAGTTCTTTTGTTGCAAATTTGTTCTTTTATTAAAACCGAAAAAGGAAGAAAATCAATAGAATTGGATTTAGATTTTAGGGTTTATGGAATCTCTATACATGCGTAAAAAGCGAAAACTTGTGATCCAGAAGATTGGGGTGAATCCAAAATTCAACTTTGTTTGAAATAAGAAGAAACTAAAAAAGTAGGCTATTCTTGAATCACGTGTGGCACTTGCTCTTAGCCTCGATAAGTTCACCGGACAAAGCCGAGAATAATGAGTAAGATCATTAAGGGAATTATTAAGGAAATTAGTAATTGATTAAAAGTTAGTAATTCAAGTATATTGGTTGAATAAATTAAAAGTATGAATGATTTATATGTATTTTTAATGTTGGAACATATAGGTATATACTTATATAGGCCTTTGCATTTAGTTAAAGTATGAATGGTATATAAGTATATATATAAAATTATAATAGCCCAATCTTTGCACTCATCATTTCAAGTTCACAATGATAATACAGCTGCCATTTACATTTAACTTACGATTTCAATTTATTAATTTATTTGTCCTAATACATCTGTATATTTAAATTTCCATGTATAATCAATTATGTATTAAAATATCTGAGATGGTTATTTGTTGCATGCTTCCAATCAATCCCTAGCTTTCTTTTTCTTCATGTTTACATCGATTCCAGCTTTTATTTTTCCCTAATTGTTCTTATAATATTTTTATGGAGAATATTCAATTGATACTTGTTATTGAAAATGACTATAGAATAGGTCAGAAAATAAACAGTATATGTATGAAAGGGTTGTATCAGAATACTTTGATTCTTAAGCATTATGATTCTGAGGAAAGAAATTATTGCAAATTATGATATCTAAGTCGAAGCAAATGACAAATTTGAGTGGCCCAGAGATGCTTGTTTGTGAATATGCATGAGTTTGGGAAAGTCGTGTACTCACAAGCCTAGAAAGTGATATGTTGGCCATGCATGCCAGTGGAAACAAAAAAAAAAAGAAGAAAAGAAAAGAAACCTATGCCTTTATTGGATTTGCAAATTTCTTTTACAAGTCCCATCAACATTTTGGAGCGTTTACATGTAAGGGTGAGCAAAACTCGATTTGATTCGAAAAAATCGAAAAAAATTCGAATTTTGAATTAAACGAATCGAGTTAATCGAGTTAATCGAATCAATTCGAATTTTTTTTCAAATTTCGAGTTCGAGTCGAGTTGAATTTTTGAATTCGAATAATTCGAATATAAACCATATTTTTTTATTTTTAAAATATATTTTTTAAAACAAGTCACTTCTAAAATCCCTAAGCAGCCCGTGCCCTCTTCCTCTTCCCTTTTTTTCACAATCTACCTCCATTTTCATTTAACTTACGATTTCAATTTATTAATTTATTTGTCCTAATACATCTGTATATTTAAATTTCCATGATTAATCAATTATGTATTAAAATATTTTTAACTTTTTTATAAAAATAACATTGTTTTATGTTAAACTAAAATAATATTGTATTCTATATTTATATTTGACAATTAATCTGGTAACAAATTACATATTAAATTTTATCCTTTTTATGAATTAGTATTTATCCTTTAAATAAAATTAAAATATTATTAAATATTTTCTATCTCATTATATATTTAAAAAAGTAAATTAAATTATCTATTTTATTTTATTATACTTAATAACATTTTAATATATTAAAACTAAACAAATTAGTTTTTTAAAATACAATTATAAAATATTTTAATAAATAAGATTTATTTAAAATTTTAATAAGATAGTAATAAAATAGAGAAGAAGTAAATTTAATGATAAATTTGTGATTTTAATATATTTCTTTACACAACGAAATAACATAATACTATTGCTTGTTATTTCCATTTAATTAATACAACTATGTAATACTATTATGCTTATAATCATACTCTATTCCATTATAGCGAACTAAATATGTATCTTTTAGAATTTCATATACTTATTTCTTAATTTAGACAAGGTTAAATCTTTAAGTCTTTAAATATTTAATTTTTTATTTTTAAATCTTATCTATCATTTTTACTCGAGGGTTTTGCTTATAAAGCACTACCTTTCTTTTGGAGTTTGGGTATTTTAAATTTTGAAGAATTAAAGTTTTTAATTATTTATTTTAGTTTATCTATCATTGTTGACTCAAAGATTCTGCTACAAAAACACCACATTTCTTAAAAAGTTGTAATATTAAAATGATTTAACTCACGATTTAGCTCTTGAAGTATACATATTTTTTATTTTGATACTTAAATATTTTTTGTTCTAATTTGGTATATAAAGTATCAAGTTCTTCTATGTTTGGACCATTTTATAACGGTCATTAAAAAAATTAGGTCACTTTGGCCAATAGAAAAGTGTCACATAGCTTGTCTTTTACCAATTAAAAATGTCACATGTCAATTAGATTTATTTAAAATAAAATTATTAAATTTAAATTAAAAATAAAAAATATTAGTATTAAATATTTAATTATTAAAAAAATTGTTGATTTTGAGCAGTCGTTGATCAATGTTGAGCGGGCATTGACTTGTCATGTGGCTCTATTAGAATACGTCACATGTCCTTTTTTTAATTTTTTAATATTACATATATTATATTGATTAAAAATGTAAAAAAATAATATATAATATATAAAAAAGGTAAACAAAAATTTTAAAATCTATAATTATAAATTTTAAAAAGTCAATAATATATAAAATTGAAAATTGTTATAAAAACTAAAAAAGTATTTGAATTTCTAGTAATTGCGAAAAACACCTTGAACTTTAAATACTTCTTTAGAATTTTATAAAAAATAAATTTTAAACTTTTTAAATTTTTAATAATATTATTAATTTCAACTAATTTCTTTTCAATTATCATATTTTGTAAATTATTTTTAAACTTTAAAATTTCGGTTATCAATTATTTTGGTTTGAAACAGGGTAATAAATGTTTGTTGTTTTCAAGATTTATGTAGTGTTTGGTTGTTAACTTTCAAGACTTACGTAATATTTCTAATGTCTTATTTGTTGTTTTCACCTTCATTTAAAGTTTTGGAGCTATCAAATAAAAGAAAATGAACATTAGCAATATATTTTAATGTCTTATACTTATTTTAACCAAAAGAAAAAAAATATAAATTTCGGTTAATTCGATTAACCGACCGAATTAACCAAAATATATTGATTCGATTAATGTATTTGAAAAAAAAATCGGTTTGGTTAACGGTTAAAATTTTTTACATTTTGGGTAATTCGGTTAATAGTAATTTGGTTCGGGTATTAATCGAACCAACCGTTTGAACACCCTTAATGTCGTGTTCCTTAGGTTGTTAATAATAGTTAATTCCAATTTCACCATCTTTTTCTCTCTCCAAAGGCTTTAAATCTAATTTATAAAGATGTATTTAGGGATCAATTAAATTTATAAATTGTTTAAAATTAAGATCAAGTTGATAGGATGCGTAACTGTTGAGAATTAAATGTATTATTATATCAATTTTAAAAATCACATCATTATTTTCCTTATTGATTTAATGGAAGTGACCAAAACAGTAATGAAATTGAAAGTGTTTTTTTTTTATTTATAATTTGGTGATTGATATAGAAATATGCTAGTAATTGGGTGAGTGTTAGAACTGCTCAGGAGTCGGACCACCCTTCCAAGCCCGAAAGTTTGCCTGAAAAATAGGAGGGTTTGGACACAAATACGAGGCTCGAAAGATGGGCTTAGGTAAAATTTAAGGCTCGTTTTCTATATGGGTCGAGCATTGGCTAATATATTTGGCCCAGGCTCGGCCCGGCTTGGCTAGAATATATTATGTCATAAAAATAATTATATTAATTATATATGTTAAATAATAATGATATATATTTATATTTATATTAATATTAATATTAAATCACTAATCGAATAACAATTAAACCTATTACTCAAAACCTAAAAAATACTTAACCAATTAAATAATCCAACCCAAAATATAAATTTTTAAAATTATATTTAATATAATAAAACATTTATTATATTTCTTTGTTTTTTAATACAAATACTTTTTAATGTGTTAGAAAATTTTATTTTAACTTTTTAGTGCATTTAGTGTATTATATATATTTTAAATACTTTTAAATAAAAATAATCAAAAATTAAATATGGACAATTAAGTCAAATTCAAATTTACCTTTTTTAAATTGGGATGGGTTTGGACAAAAAAGTAAATTGATTTTTTATTGGAAAAAAAGAAGGGAAATGTGTATTAAAAATCCCAAGACAAAAAATATCAAAGAAACCTTAAGCTGGGGTTTCTATGGTAGTAAACTCAATTGTCGTGTCCACGGTCTGATCGTGGCCCAATGTAGAAGAAGCCTTCGTTTTTAAGCCCTGAATTAGCCTTAGAAGCAAAACCCGGACACAACTGGCGGAGTAAAAAAATAGTGTCGATAATCGTATCTTCTTCAGCTTTACCAACGCGGTCCCTCAACTCATTCCCGACTCACTCTGAACGCTCCAACAAACTCACCTCACTGTCATGGGCCTCTTCATTTCCCAGTATCAACATATCCATTAACTCATTCACGCTCCCTCCTGCTCCCTCTCTTAACAAGGTATTCCTTTTTTGGTTCCTGGGAAAGGAAATTTGATAAAGTAACGGGTCTTTTATGTTTGATTATGCTGTTATAAGTGTTCTAGGCATGTGAAAAGAAATGGATTAGTGATTAACTATATAAACTTGGAAAGATAGGGTTTAAATTGTTTACTTGATGGCAATTGTAACCTGGGTTTTGGGTTGCCTTTCATGTTGTAGCTGAATAAGCATGCTTAATGACCAATATTTGTTTTTTCATTAAATTATTTTCATAGATTATATATGTTTTTTCCATAGAGGAATCAGTGTTAGGGGTATTAGGAAGTAAAGAAGAGTTGGTTAGTTGTTAACGGTTAGTTAGGTAAGGGCAGTTATAACTATCTTTGACTTATTGTATATATATGTACTTTGCATGAGAAAGAAAATAAGAAGAAATGATAGATGAGTTTCTTTCCAGTATTTCTGCAATGTTAGCATGGTATCAAGAGCCAGTTGTTTCTTGCTGAGTCTACTATGAAAAAAAAAAGAGGTGAGTTTTGTCCCTCATGGCCACTGATGCAGCCGTTGATACACCCCGTCACTCGTCCAACACCAGAGAGGCTGAACACTCACAAGGTAATGGTACTCAAGGCCCGACTGAAGTGCACTACTTCTCCAAGCATGATACGATAAAGCTTGCGTCGCACAACTACCTTTTGTGGAAACATTAACTCTTGTTGATTCTTGAAGGGTATGGACTTGAAGGGTATGTGCTAGGTACCACTCCTTCTCCCCCTCAGTTTGTTTATGGTCCTGATGGACAGCAAATTGCGAATCAAGATTTCATCGTTCATCGAAAACAAGATAAGTTTCTTGCCTCTTGGCTTTTATCTACTATTACGGATGATATTTTGGCTCATCTTACAACCACTAAAACTAGCTGTGATCTGTGGAATGCAATTGAAAGGAAATTTAGTGCTAAATCAAACATAAAAATCTTAAGCATGCGTCATGCTTTATATTCTCTCAAGAAGTCCAATATTTCTGTTAAAGAATATATGTCGAAAGTCAAGCAACTCAGTGATGATTTGACTACTGCTGGGAGTTTTATATCTGAACAGGAAAAAGTGAGCGTTATATTGGCTGGACTTTCTGTTGAATTTGATTCCATTAAGGTTCTAGCTACTGCAACTCCGTTATCTCTTGACTTGTTGAGTGAATTGTTACTTGACTGTGAAGCACGTCAGTTAGAGTCGTTAACAGACACCCCATGTCAAGCAAATCTAGCAACTCATCAGAGAAACAATGATGATACGGGTAAACGATCAACAGACTCTGCCAGGTATTCCCAAGACTCCAAGCAAAATGATAGAGGACAGGGCCGTGGTTGGTCTCGAGGCCATTTTTGGGGAAATGGACGAGGATGGTCTCGTTTGAGGCCACAATGTCAGTTGTGTGGGAAGATAGGCCACATGGTTCAAACGTGTTACCATAGATTTGATGAATCTTTCTCTGGTAGTGCAGGGGCTGGCACGGTCCAAGTTAATTGTCATCAGTTGCATACTTCCAGTTGTGTGCCTGTTGCTCCTACCTGTCAAGTGGTGTCTCACTGGTGTAACTCAAGTCCTCAAGCTTCCTCTGGTTCTTTTCCTCCTCACCCGTCTTCACAAAGTAATTCTATCTGGTACCCCGATTCTGGAGCGACAAACCATATAACACCAGAGGTGTCCAATCTTGCGGCTCCCTCTTCATATACAGGTAAGAGTTGTGTCACTATGGGTAATGGTGATTCGGTGCCTATTGCTCATATCGGCTCAACCACTCTCTCCACTAGGGCCCAACTTTTAAGGCTTCAAAACGTGCTGCATGTCCCTGCAGTGTGTAAGAATTTAATGTCTGTGGGTCAGTTTGCTAGAGATAACAATGTTTATTTTGAGTTTCACCCAGTTCTATGTTTTGTGAAGGATGTACAGACAGGGAAGACACTGCTCGAGGGCCGCATGCATGATGGCCTTCACAGGTTTCAGTTTACAAAGCCTTCTCCAGCGACAGTTGCTAAAGTTCCAGAGTCAAATTGAACTGTATTGAATACTGCCAAATCTGCTCAGTTTGCACCTTCTTCCTTGTGGCATGACAGACTAGGTCACCCGTGTACTGAGGTTCTTGAACGGGTTTTGAAAACTTGTAATATTCCAGTTAAAAAGAATTGTGTCCAACGTGTGTGTATAGCTTGCCAACTCGGTAAAGCTCACAAACTTCCATTTACAGCATCTAAAACAATGTATTCCTCTCCTTTTGAACTCGTAGTATCTGATGTATGGGGCCCTACATGGTTACCTTCCAATGGCTTTCGTTATTATGTTTCGTTTGTGGACATGTATAGCAGATATACCTGGGTCTACTTTCTTCAAAACAAATCTGAAATGGCTCGGTGTTTTCGAGATTTTTATCAGCTGGTCAAAGTGCAATTTGGCAGCTCCATTAAAATGCTACAAACTGACGGTGGTGGTGAGTATCGAGTTTTAGCTCGTGAGTTGTCCTCTCTTGGTGTCCAACACAGGATTACATGCCCCTATACTTCGGAGCAAAATGGGGTTGCTGAAAGAAAACATTGACAGCTTATTGATATGGCTTTGTCTCTCTTAGTTCATGCAAATCTACCTTTGAAGTTCTGGTTCTATGCTGTTATGCATGCTGTTCACTTAACTAATAGACTACCTACTCCGGTCCTAGGACAGACTAGTCCCATGAGGTTCTCCACAAAGTCAAACCGAGCTATGATCTTCTAAGGGTCTTTGGATGTGTATGCTTCCCAAATCTTAGGCCATTTCAGCACCACAAGCTGAGTTTTCGGTCTCAACAGTGTGTATTCCTTGGCAGTGTTCCTAATACTAAGGGCTATCGATGTCTAGTAGAGGATGGCAGCATGTTTGTGTCTCGACATATCATTTTTGACGAGAACAAATTTCCTTTCAAAGATGGGTTCCAAACCAAGGCCGTCTCACAAAGTTTGCGGACGGTGCCTCATCGGTCTGTTCTCCCAGTGGTTTCAGCTGGTAGTTTACATGTTCACGCTACAACACGGGCATCTGCTAGCTCATCCACCATAGGCACCTCTCTTGGCCAGTCTCACTACAATCCTACAGTTTCTCCTGCTCCTACTGGTGAATAATCACCTCATGATCCGTCCTTATCTCAAAATTCCCCTAGTCCGTTAGAAGCGGGTCTTGAAACAAGTGATCCACCTGATCAATCTGACTTATCCCCATCACTACCCACCCGAGTCAATCATCATCCCATGCAGACACGTTCGAAAAGTGGGATTTTTCGACCCAAAGTGCTGGCTTCAGTCTTGGATGAAGTTGAACCTACCACCATTCATGAGGCTTTTCAGAGTCCAGCTTGGACTGTAGCAGCCAAGGAAGAGTACAATGCCTTGATTTCCAATCACACCTGGGATCTAGTTGGTTTACCCGAAGGTCGACGAGCTGTTAGCTGTAAGTGGCTCTTCTGTATTAAGAGGCATGCTGATGGTTCCGTTGCTAGATACAAGGGTAGCCTCGTGGCCAAAGGATACCTTCAGGAAGCTGGTGTTAACTTTCAAGAAACTTTCAGTCCCGTTGTCAAACCCACCACGATTAGAGTCGTCCTCGCCCTGGCCGTTTCTCACCAGTGGTCTCTTCGACAGGTTGACATAAACAATGCCTTTCTTAATGGGGACTTGAGTGAGGAAATCTATATGTCACAGCCACCAGGTTTCGAACATTACGGCTTGCATGGAGAGCCCCTTGTCTGCAAGCTAAAGAAGGCTCTCTATGGTCTCAAACAGGCTCCACGAGCCTGGTTTCAAAAACTAAGGGATTTTTTGGTGGCCATGGGGTTCGATACTTCCAAGGCTGATAACTCGATCTTCATTCGACACCAAGGGGATGCTTTGTTGTACGTTTTAGTGTATGTTGATGACATCATCATTACAGGCAGTAACTCACAGGAAATTGATCGATTTTTCAAGACACTTGATGCTCAGTTTGCGTTGAAGGACCTTGGACAGTTGAGCTACTTCCTTGGTATTGAAGTCAAGTACACGTTGAATGGGATAGTTCTGTCTTAAGCTAAATACATTAGAGACTTGCTTCAAAAAGTAGCTATGGACAGATCAAATGCTCTCCCAACACCGATGGTTGCTACTAATCGTCTGGCTGCTGAGGAAGGAAGCCCCCTTGAAGATGACCATCAATATCGAAGCATCGTAGGTGCCTTGCAATATGTCGTGATCACCAGGCCTGACATCGCCTATTCAGTCAACAAGGTGTGTCAATTCATGCATAAGCCACTAACTGGTCACCTCAAAGTAGTCAAGCGGATACTACGTTATTTACAAGGCACACTGAACTACGGATTACAATTTACTCGCGCTTCTAAATTCCTTCTTGAAGGTTACTCTGATGCGAGTTGGGGGTCGGACATTGACGATCGAAGGTCTACCTCCGGGTATTGTATCTTCCTTGGAGGTAATCCGGTCTCGTGGAGCTAGAAGAAGCAGCATGTTGTGTCTCGTTCCACAGCAGAGGCGGAATACAGGAGTGTTGCACATGTCATTGCTGAAATGACGTGGATTCAGTCCCTGTTAACTGAAATGTGTCTTCCAAACTTACCAAAGGCGCTGATTTGGTGTGATAGCTCAGCAGCGATAGCAGTTGTAGAAAATCCAGTCATGCACTCCAAATTTAAGCATGTGGAGTTGGATATTTTCTTTGTCAGAGAAAAGGTGGCTGCTGGAGTCGTTCAAGTTGGTTATGTCCCAGAGACCCATCAGTTAGCAGACATATTAACAAAGCCTCTGTCAGCTTCAGGGTTTAACCGTTTTCGGGATTTACTTCGAGTGGTTAACATGAACTAGGAGGGATTTTAGTTAGCCAGGGAACAGATAAGTATGAGGAATATTAGGAAGTAAAGAAGAGTTGGTTAGTTGTTAACGGTTAGTTAGGTAAGGGCAGTTATAACTATCTTTGACTTACTGTATATATATGTACTTTGCATGAGAAAGCAAATAAGAAGAAATGATAGATGAGTTTCTTTCCAGTAATTCTGCAATGTTAGCAAGGGGAAGCATTTTAGGTTATAATTGGAATCAAAACTCTCTATTCTGCAACTGAGTAAATCAGAGCGTTTGGCAGTTGAATATGGTGATATTAGGTGTTCGAGAGTCTGCAAAATGTGTTAGAGATGACCTGGTAAATATGAAATTCGATTTCTCGAAAATTCTATAACAAAATGTTATCTCAAAACTTGCTTTTTTTGGTTTACTAATTCCAGTTTGCTTGCTGGTTTGTTCCACGAGGTGATGTTTGTAAGACAATATTTTATAAGCTTGTCCTTTGCGGCGGAGCCCTTTTGTTGATATACTCTTCTAATTGAAACTCAAAGATGTCTTACGAAGTTGATAAGAGTTTACTGGTTTGGAAGGGATAATCTCTTTTCTGTATGAAAGTAGAGATATATACTATGCCAAATAAAGTTTCATAATTTAGAAATCGGATCATTATTGTTTGTATCGAATATGCCTAGACCTAGAAGATTTTAAATGACCTTTTTTTGCTGTGGAGATTTATCTCGAGGCAAATGATGTGAAGTACACCCATTTCCGATGAAAAGATTATAAAATCTTACTTCCATTCTCTGGAGTTAAAGAATATCATGGTGCTCATGTTTTGATGGTTGAGAAGATATAACATCTTGCCTTGAGGTTTGTTTCGTTACTTACCGGCTTGTTCACAGGGGCACCTAACATCATTGCTGAATTTTACTAGCAAGCTCCAAAACAAAATGTTTTTGAGCTTAGGTTTTGTTTAAATTTAGAGAATAAAAATCTCCTCTCATCATTGTTCTTGATGTTCCATGGGGTTGGGTTTTATTATAGTATGATCAATAATCAAAATATGGGTAGAAGTACCATGGAGGCTCTTATACTATGAGTCAAATTGTATATTTCCCTTCTAAAAAAAATGGGCAAATTAGTCATATAGATTATATCAGTGAGCAAACTAGTCTTTCTATTAACAATTTCATCACTTTTTACTGTTAAAAACTGATCTTTATACGTCAGCTTAAGGTACACGTGGCACGCCATGTATAACTGTCTAGTTATTTGGTTAGCCACACTAGTTTTGAAGAGTAAAAATTGATGAATTTTAACATAAATGACCAATTTGCTCTTTGATCTAACATATAGGGACTAATTGGCCCCTTTTTTTTAGTAAATGGGGTTAAATGCAATCCGACTCTTAGTACAGGAACTTTTATGGTACTTTCACCTCAAAATATGTGAACTTGTGAACTCGTACTGCAGAATTTGTCCTTTTTAGTAAAGCATAATACATATGGCTGATAATTTTAGTCACTCTTTTTAATCCAAATGGATCTTTGTACGGTTTAACACTTTAGGATCTGAAATTGTTCAGATTTTGGCTTTTATGTTGAATAGTTGGAAAGGTGTTTGTTTTGATTTGTTATATGATAGTAAGTTATGATTTCCTGTTGTGCATATTTAGTGGACAATTCACACACTGAGCGCCACTAAATCCGTTGGAGGAAGCAAAAAAGAATCCAAGTTAATTTTGTTTGGCATTTATGTTTAGGGTCATTTTGTTCAAGCTGCCTGGACCAGGAGATCACGTGGTGAAGCTGCAAAGCAACCCAATAGGAAATCATGGAAACAAAGGACCGATATGTATATGAGGCCATTTCTACTAAATGTTTTCTTTTCGAAGAAATTTATTCATGCAAAAGTGATGCATCGAGGTACAAGCAAAGTGATATCAGTCGCAACCACGAAAGCCAAGGATCTTAGAAACAATTTGGCGTCACTCACAGACCACAATGCATGCAAAATAATCGAGAAACTCATTGCTGAACGATCAAAGGAAGCCGATGTGTATGCAATGTCTTACGAGCCTAGAAAGGGTGAGAGGATTGAAGGTAAGCTAGGCATAGTTCTTGACACCATTAAGGAGAATGGGATCATATTTGTATGAGACAATCACACATTGGTGTAGTAAATTAATTTCTGAACTGTGGGAATGCAATCAATATTTGAGCCTATTGATATTAGAATAGAATCAATTTTTGTGCTATGGAGTATGAAATGATGAATGTTTTATTTGTCAAACACCTGCAAATGCTTTGCTGGCATCAAGCCAAAGCCATATAATATTGTTAGCTAACATGAATACAACATAAGCTGTAAACAATAACAAAAAATGAAGCACATCCGGAGAGTAGGAATCAATTATCCATTCTTATTTCTTCTTCTCAAACTCAATCACCACCCAAAAAGAGAAAGTAGTATAATTTCCAAGGCTTATTGCACAAATGTTCTCAAAGAAAACCCTAAGATTTTAAATTGGCTTCAAATTTATTTTGTAATCTACTCACTAATTGCCCTGCCACTATTTTGAATGGTAACTGGACATCTTAAATTTTGTTGCATTAATTTTTAACTTGTTAATACAATATATACTATCGTGCTAACAAATTGAGCTATATGTTTTAAAAAAATTTCACGTCATTTATAAATTTATATTTAATGCTTAAATTGAAAGTTGGGCTGAGGGAGTAATCTAATTAATACAATTGGAGTTGAAAAAAAAAACTTATCAAACCAAGAAACGGAGTTGAACCGACAATTCGGTTCGGGTTTTTTTTTTATAGTTTAGTTCAGTTCTGATTAGATGATTTCATTGAACCACATCAATACAGTTAAGTTTCGGATCATTCCATTACATACCGAAAAGTAAAAAAAAGTTTAAAATTTTTAAAAAGAAACCCAATTTTTTTTTTAAACATATAAGCTCAATATATAAATATATTTAAAACCAAACCAAACCAAAACTCATTGCTTCTAAAAGCTAAATATAGTTTTATTATGCTTTTACATATTATATAATTAAATAAAAATGAAAAATAAACCTTAAATCTAATTTCATTCATCCTCTTACGAATGCATTGCTTATTTATTATTGTTGTTAAAACTTTTAAAATTTAGATTATCATTATTAACATCTCCAAGTTGGGGGCTTTTTGCTATCATTACACATTAAGAGTTATAAATAAAAATAATTTAACATTTGACCATGTTCAATGAAGGTTGAGTGTGATTAAATCAAAATTTAATTGGATTTTTACATTTATAATTAAAGATTTTACAAATTATTTTTAAATAAATATATTAATTAAGATTTTATGTATAATTAAAAAATAAAATTACCAAATAGTGTCTAAAAACATAAAACAAAAATAATTTAATTAAATTAAAATTGAAAAGTTTAAATCCAAAGACAATTTTATCCGAATAAAATTTAAAAGCTCAAAGCTCAAAAATAATATGAAACCCAAAATCCGATTTAATACGGTTCGGTAATAATCAATTTCTTATTGCTATTGATTCGATTTGGATACTCCGATTTCTTATTGAAATTACTATTGTCTCCTTCAAAGTAGAGGTGTCCATGGGCCGGGCCCACAAAAATTTTAGCCCACTTCCCTGGCCCAGGACCGGCCCGGCCCAAAATATGGGCCTAAGATTTTATCCAGGCCCGGCCCGGGGAAAAAATATAGAGCCCAAGCCCGGCCTGGCCCGTCCCATTTTTAATTAAAATTAAAATTATATTTGTAGTAGGCCAATTTGCCCAGGCCCAAAATCACAAAGAAATAAAAACCAAAAAATAATTAAATGTCCAGTTACAAACCAAAAAAAATTATTAACCCAAAATTTCAACCCAATAGTAAAATCCCTAAGCCCAAATTAATTGGCCCACAGCCTAAACAATTTCAGCAAAAAAGGAGAGGAGCCTTGGAACCCTAGCCGCATGCCTTGCTGTTGTAGCCTCGCACGCCTCAGCCGCCGCTCCAGCAAGCCACCAAGCCGCAATCAGCCTTTGCCCATGCGCTGCGCCGAGCCGTGCCACGTCAACGTACGGCCTCACACCAACACTGTACTTGCAACCAACAGAGGCAGACAGAACGCAACAAAGAATAGCAGAAATCAACAGCAAATACTAGCAAAAACTAGAAAAAATGAAAAACAGAAGAGCAGAGAGAAATATTTTGTTTTCCTTTCTCTCTTTTTTGATTCGGCTATATATAAAGCCATTCAAACATCTGTAATGGTCTTTTTTTTTCACGATTTCAAGAAATAAAAGAACAGATCCAAGGTCATTTTTTTATCAGATTCGTAGTTCCTTTTGATTTTTTTTAATTTTTTTTATAGAAAATTAAAAGGAAAACGGGTTTATCGTTTACAGGTGGTTCTCCTGCCATCGGAGTCCCCCGTTGTCGGACCCGAGTCTAGAGACCGCCGAGAGCCTCCTCTTTTCGATTCTTCGGGGTTAGGAGGGCTCGACCCTCCAGGATCTTGCGAGCCACGGGTTAAAAGTGCCCTTCTGCGTATCGCCAACCGCCGTGCACGGTGGGGACAAGGCGGCGCAAGGGCGGAGCCCTAGGCCGGACTTCTTGTGGCTTTGGAGCAGAGGATGCTCTCTTCCATTTTTTTCTTTTTTTGGTAGCTGTTTAAAATGTTTTTAGGGTTTTTTCTTAGCTTTAATACATAACTAAACGGCACCGTTTTAGCCCTTATAACCCGCGCGCGATCCGACCCGCTCCAGGGGGATCCGTGCGTTTTCATGAAATGGGTTATTTGCGTGCGAGGTCCCTCCGTTTTTGCAGCGCTTTACATTTAGTCCCTTTCTTCTTCTTTTCTTTTATTTTAATTTAGCCCTATAATTTTATAGTTGTTTCATTTTAGTCCCACGTGGAACGGTGCGCTTGAAGGCTGGGGATATTTTCCCAATCAGTCCCTTCCTTTTGACGCTGCTTTACTTGATCCTTTTCATTCTTTTTATTTTCGAATTTACCAGTATTTTCTTTTTTATTTCTATTTAGTCTGTGTTTTAGCACTTTTATTATTTAGCTAATTAGTTTTATCATTATTATTATTATTATTGCCATTGTTATTGTATTTATTATTATTACTTACCTTATTATTATTTTTATTTACCCATTTATTCCCTTTTAGATTTTGCTATATATATACATACTTATATTTTTTTAGACTTTATAATTCATATATGTATGCATTTTATTAATATATATACGAACATATTTTTAAATTTTGTAAATAAATATATATACTTACATATATATTTATATATATATTTAATAATTTTATAATATGTATATAGACATACATTTTCACATTTTCATAACTTTATGTATATACACGTATATATCTTCTACATTTTATACTTTTATTCATTTTTTTATTTATTTGGTTATTTGCATGTTCATTATTATTTTAAAAGGTTTGAATTCTATTCGTTTACTTACTTGCAATTATATGATTAATTTATCTTTTATATTTATTTATTTCATTTCATTTTTGATGATTGTTCATATTATTCATACCTCCACTATCAAATTTATTATTGCTTGGGTTACAAGTATTAGCATTGTGTTTTATTGCTATTATTTCGTGTTAGATTAATTTTATTTGATGCATAAATTACGATTTTTGAATAAGAAAAATCTCGTGTTTAGATTCGAGAAAGTCGTACCCTAACTTACTGGGTTTCGATTTTCGTAATAAATGTAAATACACGAATCTTTTCAAGCTCAAGTTTTAGACGATCTCGGGCATTAAAAAAGATCGTGTCCTAACTTACTGGGCATGATTCCTTTTCTAAACCCTAGATAATTAAATATCTTTTTAAATGAGTAAATTTTCGGCATTTATTCTCGTATCGAGAATTCGATACGTTATGTCCTAACGCATTGGATATGACATGTCATTTTCTCGAGATGAGGATTTCTCTAATAAATTTTCGGCATTTATTCTCGTATTGGGAATTCAAGACATTGTGTCCTAACTTACTGGATATGATTCTTTTTCTCGATTAACGTGAAATATGTCACTTTCCCAAAAATTTCAACATTTCAAAATAAAAGGATCGTATTTTAAAATCTTTTTCAAAATTTCGACATTAAGACATTAAGCAATCGATTCGGTACCAATTTTAGGCGTTGCGAGGGTGCTAACCCTTCGTCGTGCGTAACCGACTCCCGAACCTATTTTTTTCAAAATTCGCAGACCTAAAATTGTTTCCAAGGTGATCCGATCACACCACAATAAAAGATCGGTGGAGACTCCATTTCCATTTTTAAAATCGATACCCATTTTTTCAAATTTCAAAAAAATGGTTTTGACAGCTTGACGACTCCACTGGGGACGATTTAGAGAGTCAAGCCGTAAAATTGATTGTTTTTGTCTTATTGTCGAAAATTAAAATTTGATTTGAAAAATTACGATCTTTTTTTTTTTGCACTTGTTTGCATGATTATTGTAAATTAAGTTGTATATTTTGGCATCATTTTGCATAAGACTGTTTAGTCTTGTCCTTTTAAGTGGGAGTGAGAAACTAGTCCTTCGTGAGGTTTTCACCTCCGTGCAGGATAGTGGATTACTTCCGGGATACATCCGTACCTATGTCTTCGCGAGATTTTCATCTCCGTGCAGCCATAGGAAAATGTATTCCCCTGAATCGAACTCCGTTTGTATGAGCCCATAATGGGTGAAGATCGAGGAATCTGCTGGTTCGGGTACCTTGACTTTAGAGCCAAACCTCATATAGTGGACTTAGGAACTTAACCTAGGTAAAGCCACTCCAAATCCCTAGTATTTACCTGATTAAGTACTTTTTGTTTTCCGTGCTTGCTTGTGTTTTGTACTAACCCCTCTTGTTGTGTTTTGATTATGATTGCATTGCATTGCATTTGCATCTTAGGAAAGAGATATTGATTCAAGTCCGATTATTAAATTAGAAAGCCTGTCATGGAATACGGATTCCTTGATAAAGTGGAAAATAATACGACTTCCCGAATATATTCTGAGAAACACAAGAATGGCGATGGAAGAGTTCGTGACCTTTGCTTCGTGGCCTGAGGATTCAAGGTGATTGTCTAAGAGCCTTCGATGTTCCAACTCCCTTAAAGAAGCTGACGAGCTTTATGAAGATGGGCAGGTGATGGATCGCGACCAAGATCGAGAAAATGAGCTAGCAGTAGAATCTATTGGCGAGATTATCTCCAACATGCGGATGAAGAAAAAGATCAATGTTGTTTCTTGGAATATGAGGGTGAGGCCGTACATGTATCCGTTTTATGTAAGGGAATTTGCTTTCTAGAAAAGTTTTCTAAATGTAATTGAATTAGAATCAACGTCTCTTTAGGCATTCATTTCATGCATTTGCATTACATTGCATTACATGCATTATAATCCATTGAAAGAGTCTAAACGAGTAAATTTATTTCAGCTAATCTGGAAAACCAACCAACCAAACACCCTTACGGTATCCAAGCTAGAGAAAAGGAACAAAGGTTGGAAAAGTTAGAGCGAATGCAGATACAGATGCAGGAGCAATTGACCAAATTTCAACAGGAGACGAGAGATCAGATGCTAGAATTACAGAAAACCATGATGAGCCAATTCAACCGATTACTAGCTGGAGAAAAAAGGAAGAACCCGATGGACCACTCGGGGGTTGATAATGAGGATTTTGCTTATTCCCTAGATTGTACTCCGATAAGTGCACAGATCCAGCCAGATGGTCGTTCACACGGGACACTCTTTACTATCAGATCACAACAGTATCAGACTGGTACAGCAACACCAGTGGGTTGCTTGACAGACCCAAGGCCCAATGTGAGGAAAATTTTCCTGTTGCTCTTGATAACCCAGCATAAATAAAGCAATCGAGGGTGGAGTACCTAGATACTACAAAGGCCCCAAGGAAGATGGGGAATAAGGAAGATAATAGAAGGTCAGTCCCAAAGAAAAAAGAGAATGAAGTGAACCATGTGAGTACATACAACAAATCGATTACGGTGAACCAGCAAAGAAAAATGGTTACTAATCAACAAGGTTCATCAAGACAAGAATCTTATGTGAAACAAGGCACTGAAAACCTCTAGTTCACGCCAATTCCCATGTCGTATAAAGAGCTGTATCAAAGCTTATTCGATACGCACATTGTTGCCCCTCTCTACTCAAAACCTCCACAGCCTCCGTACCCCAGATGGCACGACGCGAACGCACAATGCGATTATTATGCGGAAAATACGAGACATTCCATAGAAAATTGCATTGCCTTTAAAAAAGTGATTGAAAGGCTTATCCATATGGGCGTCGTCAAATTTGATGATTCCTCCAATGTGAAAAATCTATTACCCGACCATAATTGATAATGGAATGAATGCAGTGCATGAAGAAGAGTGGGAAATGTTCACATCGACGAAAAGCAACTGAAGAAAGGACCTTATTAGATATTCGCCCTTATAAATTTGGGAGTGCTCTAAGCAATTAGACTGCGAAAGAAAGCCCTGTAGTTTTTAGAACTTATTTAGAGTAATGTTCAGAACATTTTGTTGTTTTTAGCCTAGAAATGATAGAAATTCCTTTGTGAAATAGGCTTATGTCTGAACGTCGTTATTTTAATGAAATACATCTTTGCAATTATTACTGAGCCAATATTTTCATTCTTTACAAACTATTCTATATTCTTTCATTCTTTTGGATTTTCTTCCAAACCATCATTTATTCATTCATAATCATATTGTACAAATAATTATTCATGAATTTATACATTCTTTTGTATATTCTTCGGTGCTTATTATGGGTCCCTAGATATCAATTACGTGAATGACTCTGCTACAGACCCAGATTTTACTTTTGAGCGAGGCATGTGTTCAGAGGGATCTCATAACTTTGAAAATGACGAAGATTGTAGCTTAGCTCCTAACTTGTTGAGGATGGTTGAACAAGAGAACCGACAGATCCTACCCCACGAGGAACCATTAGAAATTGTGAGCTTGGTAATTGACCTGACCGCAGAAATGAAGTGAGACCTCATTAAGTTACCTCTAGAGTTCGGAGATATCTTTGTAGGGTCATACCAGGATATGCCCGGGTTAAGCACTGATAATGAAATCTGTACAACGGCTCGATGTCAAAATATGTACGAACGATGTAATTCTTTGCCGGGGCAATGCATTTCTTATTGACTCATCATAGCTTTGCCCGTTTAAAGTCGAGTTTCCATCTCTTCAAGTTTATGTTGGGTCTATCCTGATTAAAGAGGAAGATCCAAAGTTTTCTGCCGTAGTTGCACCCCAAAAGGGTCAGATCAAAAAAGGGAAAAAATCAAAATCAAAATCAAAATCAAAATCAAAATCAAAATAAGAAAAAGAAAGAAGAATGAAAAAAGAGAAATCTAGATGAAAAAATCAGAATGAAAAAGGAAAAAGAAAAGGAGAGGCCAAGGCGAAAACCCGCAAAGGGCGCTTTGTAACCAAATGTGGTTTTGAGTTGAAAACCCGAAAAGGGCGACTCAAATTTTGAGCAAAATGGGGCATGAACATCACCATTATCAAGGACTTCTAATGGCATTTTTTCATTTTTGAGATCATTAGAGGCTGCTTCGTACGTCAATGTCATCATATACCGATATAGAATTTTAGAGAGGATGGTATTGGAAAATGCATTGAACTTGAATGACAGCACGATAGCTGAGAGCTGTAATCAATTCAAAATCAGACACCACGGTTTGTCATTGTATTGCAAAACAATGAATTGCAAAAATGACTGAGACTTACAAGGGTTGGCATGTGAAGTTACCATCTGCCTTCTTTGTTTTTTAGAACATTTATCGGAGCTTTGACTGGGGCAACACTGTTTTCTTTGGTTTACAAGACGGAAATAGTTCTACCAATTGAAGTAGAAATCCCTGTTCTTTGGGTTTTAGTTGAGTAGAATGAATCCAATCTGATCAAAAGAAAAGGCTAAAAGCTATTCAGTACAGTCAGATGTACCAAGGGCAAATAATGTGAGCCTACAATCAAAAGGTTTGCCTCAGAGAATTCCATAAGGGGAACCTAATTTGGAGAAAGATTTTTCCTACACAAAAGGATTTTAGAGGAAAATGGATGCCAAAGGCCATTTCCGGAGAAGCTCTGATCTTGAGTAGGATAGATGGTAAAACTCACCAAATTCTGTAAACTCGGATCTAGTCAATAAATACTTCGTTTAAAGAAGAAGAAAGGACCAAGATGAAAACCTGCAAAGGGCATTCTGAGTCAAAAAAAATGAAAAAATGAAAAATGAGAATGAAAAATGAAGAATAAAAATGAAAAATAAAAATGGAGAGGCTAAGGGGAAAAGCCGCAAAGGGCACCTTAGGCCAAAGGGGATTTGAGTTGAAAACTCGAAAAGGGCGGCTCAAATATTGATCAGAATGGGGCATGAAGCGATCAGAGCAACTCGAATCTTCAAGCATGTGGTAATCTTGTTATACCTGAATCAATAGGAAAGGGTAGGCGACATCTTTGGGCATCGACAGAGCACTGTAGATCTCCTAAACACATGTCCAACTCAAAATGGTCTTCAGAAAGTTTGTACAGATAAGTTCAAGCTACGATATCTGGGGCACCCAATTCTCATATTATTTGTTGTTCTTGGAATATTTTTTCTTTTCCAAGATATACATTCCCAATTAATTTCTTTGTCATCCTTCTTTACTATTTTCGATACTTTGTTCTTTCGAGCTACGCTCAGAACCAACTTTATTCTTATCCATTATTATGACCTTTTTTTTGCAAACATTTTGCATTTGAATAATGATTAATGGACTAATAAAACTTTCACAAAGGAAGTTTTGCATATTACTCTGAAAAGTTTCTAAATAATATAGGAGCCTGAAACAGGACTATTGTTTAGAGCACACCAAATTTAAAGGTTGGAAATTTGAGAAGGAAGTGTCTAAATTTGGACTTTCTCTTTGGATTTTGTTGTCAAATGCATTGATTGACAAGATGTCATGGTAGTGACCAAGTTTAAGTAAACAAGCAAGCAATGATCACCAAGCAAGAGGAAGAGGTTACCTCGGAGAAGAGAGCCTTCATCTGCGCATAAGTCTTTGGTACGACACCCTGAGAATGGTGTAAGAAACCAGAACGATTCAGATCCTATATCCTTGAATTGTGATAAGAGAGGATTGAGGAAAAACCACCTATTCCTACCCTTGGATTGTAGTGGGAGAATGATGGTACGGATTTTGCGCCCCAATGGATTAAAGTGGGGGGCAACATGGCTAAATGTTTCTTTAGAAAACGCCAGTCGAGAAGGAAGATGTTATAGCACTTCAGTGACAAAGCCTTAATAAACTTCGAGTAATGACAACCTAAGCGAGATTATTCTCGGAAAAATAAAATTATGCATTCATGCAAACATCATTCACACATGTCTAGTTAGGAGCATTTGGTTCATTTTGATCATGCCGTCCTAATCATTAGGCATAATTAGGTTCATTATACAGGTCATGTTCCCCGAAGAACAGATCAATAAAGATAGCAGATCTTGCCTTCCTGCATTGACAGCGAAGCAGATCGAAAACAAAGCCTTGCCTCCATCAATTACAGTGGAGTTGGTTAAAGATAGTAGAGCTTGCCCTCCTGCGTCGATAGTGAAGCAGATCGAAGATTACAAGTCCTATGTCCCTGACCAGCAGTGGAATAAGTTGGAAATTACAAGTCTTATTTCCCTAAGCAGTAGTGGAGCAGACAGAAGAAATCAATCCTATCTCCCTGAAGTTGCAGCGGAGCAGACTGAGAAAACAAGTCTTATCCTCCCGAGATTACAGTGGAGCAGATTAAAACAAATGATCTTATCTCTCTGAAGTTACAGTAGAGTAGATCGCATCAGATTGAAGCCTGAAATCTTATCTCCCTAAGATTACAGCGGAGCAGATTGAAGCTGATAATCCTATCTCCCTGAGATTACAGTGAAACGAATTAAAGTAAAGGATCTTATCTCTCTAAAGTTACAGTAGAGTAGATCGCATCAGATTGAAGCCAGAAATCTTATCTCCCTGAGATTACAACGAAGCAGATGGAAACTAGTATCCTATCTCCCTGAAGTTAAAGTGGAGTTGATTAAAACAAAGGATCTTATCTTTCTGAAGTTACAGTAGAGTAGATCACATCCGATTGAAGCCAGAGATCTTATCTCCCTGTGATTACAGCAGAATAAATCGAAGACACTATCCTATCTCCCTGAAGTTACAGTGGAGCGGATTAAAACAAATGATCTTATCTCTCTGAAGTTACAGTAGAGTAGATCGCATCAGATTGAAGCCAGTAATCCTATCTCCCTGAGATTACAGTGGAGCAGATCGAAGACACTATCCTATCTCCCTGAAGTTACAGTGGGGCGGATTAAAATAATAGATCTTATCTCTCTGAAGTTACAGTAGAGTGGATCGCATCAGGTCTTATCTCCCTGAGGTTGCAGCGGAGCAGACTGAGAAAACAGGTTTTATCCCCCTGAAGTCACAGTGGGGCAGACTGAAGAAACAAATCTTATCTCCCTGAAGTTACAGTGGAGCAGATTGAAGCGGATAATCCTATCTCCCTGAAGTTGTAGTGGAGCGGATTAAAGAAATAGATCTTTTCTCTCTGAAGTTGCAGCAGAGTGGATCGCATAGGGTCTCATCTCCCTGAAGTTGCAGTGGAGCAGATTGAGAAAACAAGTCTTATCTCCCTAAAATCACAGTGAAGCAGACCGAAGAAGCAAATCTTATCTCCCTGAGGTTGCAGTGGAGTAGATTGAAGTCGATAATCCTATCTTCCCGACGTTACGGTGGAATGGATCGAAGCACAAATTCATATACCTCTGAAGATGCAGTAGGATGGAATGAGGCTACTTGAAGAAGAAGAGCACCAAGGTTCATCACGACGGGGCAAAATTGACCATTTTGAAGTCTTTGTTTCGTTCCCGTTACACGACAACAAGCAAAGAGGGGTAGTTGTAGTAGGCCAATTTGCCCGAGCCCAAAATCACAAAGAAATAAAAACAAAAAATAATTAAATGTCCAGTTACAAACCAAAAAAAATTATTAACCCAAAATTTCAACCCAATAGTAAAAACCCTAAGCCCAATTAATTGGCCCACAGCTTAAACAATTTCAGCAAAAAAAGAGAGGAGCCTTGGAACCCTAGCCGCATACCTTGCTGCTGTAGCCTAGCATCGCACGCCTCAGCCGCCGCTCCAAAGAAGCCACCAAGCCGTTAATCGCCTTTGCCTATCTGTTGCAGACCGAAGCCGTACACGTCAACGTACGGCTTCACACCAACACTGCACCTGCAACCAACAGAGGCAGACAGAATGCAACAAAGAATAGCAGAAGTCGACAGCAAATACTAGCAAAAACTAGGAAAAAATGAAAAACAGAAATAGCAGAGAGAAATATTTTGTTTTCCTTTCTCTTTTTTTTTATTCGGCTATATATAAAGCCATTCAAACATCTGTAATGGTCTTTTTTTTCACGATTTCAAGAAATAAAAGAACAGATCTAAGGTCATTTTTATCAGATTCGTAGTTCCTTTTGATTTTTTTTATTTTTTATAGAAAATAAAAAGGAAAATGGGTTTACCGTTTACAGGTGGTTCTCGTTCCATCGGAGTCCCCCGTTGTAGGACCCGAGTCTAGAGACCACCGAGAGCCTCCTCCTTTCGATTCTTCGGGGTTAGGAGGGCTCGACCCTCCAGGATCTTGCGAGCCACGGGCTAAAAGTGCCCTTCTGCGTATCGCCAACCGCCGCACAAGGTGGGGACAAGGCGGCGCAAGGGCGGAGCCCTAGGCCGGACTTTGTGTGGCTTTGGAGCAGAGGATGCTCTCTTCCATTTTTTTTCTTTTTTTGGTAGTTGTTTAAAATGTTTTTAGGGTGTTTTTTCTTAGTTTTAATACATAAATAAACGGCGCCGTTTTAACCCCTATGACCCGCCGCGATCCGACCCACTCCAAGGGGGATCCGTGTAATGGCCCAAATTTAAGGTTATCGGAACAATGGTTTCGGGACCACAAATCCGATAAGGAAAAATTATTTTTCTTATATTTTTATGGTCTACAATTTCACAAAATGATTTCGTAAAAATTTCGTTCGAAAATTTCGACGTTTGGGCACTCAATTTAGTCAAAAGGACTTAATTGTAAAAAGTACAAAAGTTGAGTTCTACATGTTAGAAGTGTCCAATTGTTATGAAATTTTAAATTGGAGGTCCTTATATGGTAAATAGACCATTGGTTAAGTTGGTAGACAAAAATGGACATGAGATAAGTGAAATAGGAAATTTTTAAGTTAGGGGCAATTTGGTAATCTAGTAATTAAAATGAATTAAAAGGGAAAAAGATGGCAAAAATCATCATCTTCTTCATTAGGACAAAATCAGCAAGGGGGGAAGCCATAGTTAGGGTTTTCAAGCTTCCAAGCTCCATAGTAAGTGATCCCAAGCCCCATTTTTAATGTTATTTACGTTTTTGGAGTCCCGGTAGCTTAATTTAGCTTATTCTAGCAATAATTTAACCTAGGGTTTATATTTGGAAAAATACCCATAGGTGAAAAGTGTTTATTTTGATGTTTTATGATAGAATATGAAGCTAGATATTATGTTAAACAACTTTTGCTAAGCGATTTTAAATGAAAACGAGTAAAACGACATAATCGGTAAAAATACCTAATGTTCATAAGTAAGTGTTAGAGTGAGAATTTGATGTTTCCATAGAAAGGAAAAATGTTCAGCATGTTATAAAACATAAGAATAAGAGATGAATTTTAATTTCCGAGCCTTGGGGAAAAATGTAATTATGCAAAAGTTTAGGGGCAAAATCATAATTTTGACAAAGTTAGAGTCGAGGGCTGTTTTGATGAATGTGAGTATTAAATAAGTTAAATTTGCTATTTTAGATCAAGAAGAACGAAACTCGAGGTTAGACAAAGGGAAGAATAAAGTTGAAGACTAAGTTGGTGAATTGGGCTATAATTGGTACCGAGGTAAGTTTACGGTAAATAAATATAATATTTCAATAATTATTATTAATATTGTTATTTTCCAGCAATTATGCATTTATTTTATGAATTTATTTGATGGTGATCCAAGCATGAAATGATAGAGAATTAAAATTAAAAAAAGGTCCCGTTGATACATAAGGACGGTACTGGATACGAATGCATGACATTTGGGTAATGAGGTCCCATGTAAGACCATGTCTGGGACATGGCGTTGGCACCGAGATGAGAGGTCCCCTGTAAGACCATGTCTGGGACATGGCTTTGGCATGTTATTATCAGAAGAGACCCGAGTATCCTTATTGTTCCAATGTAGCTCAACGGGCTAAATAACGAATCATGTTCAGGAAAGTTCAGTTAAAAACATAAATGGCAAGCTCAGGTAAGTTATAAGAGTTAAGAACTTATTATATTATCAATTGATGTTCAACGATGCAGCAAGAGAGGAGTAAGTTATGCACACAAGTATACTAAGTAAACAAGCAAGAGAACTAGAGTGAGATTAACTAAAGAGTAAACTAGAGATATAGTATTCGAGTTAAATATTGTTATTTATTTGCTAGTAAACTTACTAAGCTTTATGCTTACATCTTTTATTTCTCTTTCTCTTATAGTATTGCAAGGCTACTTCAAGGATCCTAAAGAAGTCGGAGATCGTCCACACTATCAACCACAGCAACTCGGTATTTTTATGTTGAACCATGTTGAGTATGGCATGTATAGGGATTTAGTTATTTTAAATGTTTGTATTTATGATCTTGCTAAAGAATGATGTGTAAGTATTTGATAATGAATGGTTGCTAAAATGGTTTAAGTATGGAAGTGTTTGTTGTTATAAAAGTCTAGGTGATAAACTATGCATGGAAATCATAAAAGGGTAAAACTTTGCAAAGAAATAGAATTCAGGCAGCAACAGTGACGTGACTTTGAAAAATCACCTAGGATAGTATAAAATGAATTATAGAGTGAATGATATATTTATTTAAATCTTGTTGAGTCTATTTTCATATAAAAATAATGGTAGAAAAAGGAATTTTATATTTTAAGATATGTGAATTTTGGTGAGACAGGGTCAGAACAGTTTTTGGTGTCCCCTGTTTTGAGTTTAGAAAATCATTAAAAATTATACAAAAATATTTATGAGTTTTAGTTTATATGTATAGATTCTTTATTGAGTATATTTTCTGTAGAAACAAGTAAGAACTGCATATGAAAATCCTACAGTGAGAAAACTTATTTTTAGTGACAAGAGGTCAGGACAGTCAGGTGGTGAAACAGGGGAGACTTTAACTAATAAACTGTACTAATTGGCTGAACCAAAAATTCTAAAAATTTTATGGTACGTAGATATATGAGTCTAGTTTTAGGAAAAATTTACGGAGTTAAATTTTGAGTCCCGTAGCTCAATTTATAATTAATTTAGTAACTACTGCGCAATTGGACAGATTGCTGTATATAGTTAAATTTATTTTCAAAACAAGTTTTTATGTTTCAAATTAGTAAGATAAGCTAAGTAATGCCTCATGCTCGACTCCGGCAACGGTCTCGGGTAAGGGGTGTTACAATCCGCGCGTTTTCTTGAAATGGGTTATTTGCGTGCGGGGTCCCTCGATTTTTGCAGCGCTTTACATTTAGTCCCTTTCTTCTTCTTTTCTTTTATTTTAATTTAGCCCTATAATTTTATAGTTGTTTCATTTCAGTCCCACGTGGGACGGTGCGCTTGAAGGCTGGGGGTATTTTCCCAATCAGTCCCTTCCTTTTGACGCGCGTTTTACTTCAGTCCTTTTCATTCTTTTTATTTTCGAATTTACCCAGTATTTTCTTTTTTTATTTCGATTTAGTCCGTGTTTTAGCACTTTTATTATTTAGCTAATTAGTTTTATCATTATTATTATTATTATTGCCATTGTTATTGTATTTATTATTATTACTTACCTTATTATTATTTTTATTTACTCATTTATTCCCTTTTAGATTTATACATACTTATATTTTTTTGGACTTTATAATTCATATATGTATGCATTTTATTAATATATATACGAACATATTTTTAAATTTTGTAAATAAATATATATACTTACATATATATTTATATATATTTAATAATTTTATAATATGTATATAGACATACATTTTCACATTTTCATAACTTTATGTATATGCACGTATATATCTTCTACATTTTTATACTTTTATTCATTTTCTTTATTTATTTAGTTATTTGCATGTTCATTATTATTTTAAAAGGTTTTAATTCTATTCATTTACTTACTTGCAATTATATGATTAATTTATCTTTTATATTTATTTATTTCATTTCATTTTTGATGATTGTTCATATTATTCATACCTCCACTATCAAATTTATTATTGCTTGGGTTACAAGTATTAGCATCGTGTTTTATTGCTATTATTTCGTGTTAGATTAATTTTATTTGATGCATAAATTACGATTTTTGAATAAGCAAAATCTCGTGTTTAGATTCGAGAAAGTTATACCCTAACTTACTGGGTTTCGATTTTCGCAATAAATCTAAATACACGAATCTTTTCAAGCTCAAGTTTTAGACGATCTCGGGCATTTAAAAAGATCGTGTCCTAACTTACTGGGCATGATTCCTTTTCTCAACCCTAGATAATTAAATATCTTTTTAAATGAGTAAATTTTCGGCATTTATTCTCGTATCGAGAATTCGATACTTTGTGTCCTAACGCATTGGATATGACATGTCGTTTTCTCGAGATGAGGATTTCTCTAATAAATTTTCGGCATTTATTCTCGTATCGGGAATTCAAGACATTATGTCCTAACTTACTGGATATGATTCTTTTTCTCGATTAACGTAAAATATGTCACTTTCCCAAAAATTTCAACATTTCAAATTAAAAGGATCGTATTTAATTTTTTTTTCAAAATTTCGACATTAAGACATTAAACAATCGATTCGGTACCAATTTTGGGCGTTGCGAGGGTGCTAACCCTTCGTCGTGCGTAACCGACTCCCGAACCTATTTTTCTCAAAATTCGCAGACATAAAATTGTTTCCAAGGTGATCCGATCACACCACAATAAAAGATCGGTAACGACTCCATTTCTATTTTCAAAATCGATACCCATTTTTTTCAAATTTCAAAAAAATAGTTTCGACAATATTTTTAATAAAATTAAAACTAATTGTTATTAAAATTAATTGTTAGTAAAATTATCAAATTATTAATTGTTAATTGTATTAAAACCAACCAATTATTAATTGTTAATTGTTAGTAAAAGTATTTTTGTAAACAAATAAATTTACATTTTTTTATCTTAAAACCAACCAATATTACATGTGCAGGATTTACAGTAATGTGTGGTTTTAGAGATTGACAAGTCAAAAATGTCTTCCAAGTCCCTTTACAAAAGAGCCCACAATGTTAGTAAGCTGAGTGGGTCTGTTTATACTTCTATTTGGAAGGCATTTCTATAAAATTAAAAATTAAAATGATAATAAAAATGTCTTCAAAGCTCCTGGACACATGGATTTATTTATATTTTAAAAATAAAACAAAAGTATTATATTTTAAAAATATATATATATATTTAATATATTTTCGGGCCGGGTTAAAAAATTTTTGCCAAATAGGCCTCATTTTTTGCCCAAGCCCATATTTCAGGCCTATATTTTTATCCGAACCCTCCCATATTTCGAGCGGATTATCGGACTGGGCCGAGCCGCCCAGCCCATGGACACCTCTAAGGGTGAGGTCACCGTCACAATCTTCATTCAATTTTTTAAACAGCCGAACCCCTTGCAAGCCAATAAAGTTACACTTTTTTAATGTTGTATTTTATTATATTTTAATTACAAAATTATCTTTTATGAATTTAAGAACGAATTTATGCTCGTATCTTAATTAGTTCGATTTTCATGTGTTTAAATTTTGTAAGATTTATTTATTTTTTAAAATATTAAAAAAATATTAAAGTTAAATGTAATATTTACAAAATTAATATACGAGTTTTACTCTAAATTTATCCTAATCTTCCCATGGGTTTTCATCGAGACATTTTGTTCGTCTACTTCTTTTATCATCTCAGCTGGTGTTTCCAAATACTGGCTCAGATACCAATTGTCACAAGGCTAGAACTTTAGTCCAGTAAACCGTGTGACTTTAGGTGATTCATTTGCTTCAAATCTAACTAAGTCAGCCTAACTATCAGAAATGAGAATTCACAAATGAATTTCTCTAATGCACCAAAATAACGCAAAGACAACTCAAAAAGATAAAGAGGTTTGAATTGAACAAAAAAAAACTACAAGAAAACAAAAACACATAAAGTGTTTGAGTTAATGCTTTCAAAAGTATTCTCTTACTTTAAATGGGGTATAAGGGATGAATTTATTACAAATGAGGGGAACACTTCTATTTATAGTTGAGCTCTCTCAGATCTAATGTACCATCCAATGGTACAGATTAAATTACATCAACAGTTGAGATTAGTGTAAAGATTTAAATTCTATATAATTTTATCCATTAGAATTTACATTAACTATGATAACTTTAGTTTTATTGAAGTGTTTCACTAGGCCATCAAAGCTTCAAGTAGATAGGCTTATTCATGGGCTATACGAATCCGACAAGTTCAAAGTTCAAATGAGTCAAATAAATCTAATTTAATCAATCAGTTTCATGTACGATCTTTGTGTATTCATCACCGATTTTGATCAACTTATTGTGACATACTAACCATCTAAGAGCAACAATCTAACTTATCATTACACTTTCCGATCATCAAACATGAAAACGTCGCAACAATTACTACAGCCTTCCTGGCCGTCATGATATTCTCTCAAAATCCGGTAATTTCCAACATTCATGCTACCGTTCCCTCCGTCCTCCGTGTCAGGGAGGAGACAGCCGACAATCACCGCTCTATTTGATCAGGTCAAAACCCTGCCAACCTCTTTACATCGTCTTCGTCACGGTACTGAAGTGAAACATTTCGTTTTCTATTTCCAAATGCTGACTCGAATACCTCAGTTCACCTTAGTAGCGCAAATGTTTGGCAGTTTTAGTTTACTAGTTATTTATTATTTTAGTATTTATGCATATCCATTTAGCAGTTTTTGAAGGTGGGAATTTTTTTAAAATAGAATAATTTTGTTTTTCAAAAATATATGCAATTTAAAAAAAAAAACACACACACACACACACATAAACAATTTTATTCGTGGCGGTTGGGAAAATGTTATATGAAAACTCTCTGGTGTCCGACTTGTTCGCCTCCGTGGTTTGCTGCGGCGTTATATTCGCGTTTCTCTTACTCTGGCAAGTAACCGCCAAATGCGGCGTAGATCAGGTAAGTTATCCACTTCGCTTTTATCGCTATAGGTTGCATCTAAGTAGAGATTTTGGCCTTTGGATTCGATTCGCCCAAACACAGTGTTATCGCCTTCATTACTTGGCCTTTTTTTTTTTCCTTTCGTTTTCTTTGATTATATAGATAGCACGGTCACGGGTCTTAAACTTAGTTTGATATAAGAAATCATTGATTTTAAATTCTAATTTGTGGAGACGATTGTGATCAAATTCAGTTATCTTTGAATCTTTGGATTTAGGATTTGTTTGAATTATCCTCTAATTAGTTACTTTTCTCATTTCCTACTGGATAGAAATGTGTTTGACTCTGGATATTTTCATCATTTCAGGCAAGAAAGATTGATTTTTATTACGGTCTGATTATGGTTTTAGTCCCTCTGTTTTCATTTGATTTTAATTTAGTATAATTTGGTTTCTTTAATTTTATAATATTGACGTGAATTAAAAAAAGAAGAAGGTAGATATGTGAATTTATTATTCGTTAGGATTGATTGGAATTTTAGGTGTTCATTTGTAAAAGTTTCATGACTTGTTTGTTCTGTTGTTTCAGAAACTGAATAGGAAGCTTGTGCATATAAGTATAGGGCTAGTTTTCATGCTTTGCTGGCCATTATTCAGGTAGTCTCCTCCTTACCAAAATGCAGGCTTTATATTGTTTGTCATGTATAGCAAAAAAGGAACACAGATAATTCGTATGATGGACAATCGAGAAACCTTATTCCTGGAGTACGATTTTTTTCTCGAACAGAACAATTTGTACACTGCACTCTGAATTGTCCTTGAATTCTTAGTAAATACCAATAACTTATAGTGAGAAAGAAAATATGGAAAGGATAATTAATCCTCTTGACACCGGAATAGAAAGGTTACCGAATGATTATAGTTAGAAGCTCCTTCATAGTGCTTCCTCCTTTGAAGAAACTCCTTAAGAACTTCAGAAAATAATGGAAAATTGACTCATTTATGATGAAAAAAATGAAGGTGAAATCTTGGTTTCTCTTCTATTGAAAATATTGTACATTGTTTTATTTGAAAATACTACACACACACACATATATATTGTATACAACAGTATTCCCCGGCAGAATAGCTAATACTTTTATCATTACAGTGCAGGGTATCGCGGAGCAATTTTAGCAGCTATCACTCCTGGTGTCAATATTATACGAATGCTTCTTATCGGTTCTGGAATTTGGAAAGATGAAGCCACTGTGAAGTCAATGAGCAGATACGGAAACTACAGGTTAGATTGAATACGGAAACTTAATGTCTATGTTACAATACCATGAATGTTTTTACTTGCTAGCAGCCAAATTAGATCCATCAAATTGTTTACGTGACGTTTTTCTTGAAAGTTGTTTGTAATTTGATCAAGTGATATGAAAACGGTATTGGGTCTTTGTTCGATCGATTATTGTTTTATCTATTTCTTTTTTAGGAGTTTCTTCTACTTGTCCTTAACGTTACTTCCTACATCAGGGAACTTCTCAAAGGACCACTCTATTATGCTATAACGGTTACTTTGGCTTGTGTGGTCTATTGGAGGACTTCACCTATTGGAATTGCTGCCTTATGCAACCTTTGTGCTGGAGATGGTAACGGTTGACTAATTCATTTGCTTTTCCCCTTTCTTCTATCCTTGTCTATTTTGAATATTTGTGGTGCTTTTTAATAAAAATGCTTGAGAATCGCATACTTTACCTTCTTTACCTTTACTGTTAATAACACTGAACATCCTTTAATTATGATCCAGGTTCTAATTGAATCCTCAAAATATTAGTATCATATTAAGTAGGTCTTCCTTCTGTCAATCTGGCCATCAGTTTGGGTGTTAAAGTTTAGTTAAGATCTAACATAGAGCATTTTTAAAACTTGTGAATCAAATTTTAAACAAGTTTGTACCTATCACATTGATAGCTTGGACTTGATGGGCAAAACAAAGTAGCTCTCCAAAATTTTAATGATATTGTCCTTTTTCTTTACTTGTTAGATCTAAGTTGCTTATGCAGTAGGTACACACATGCTTAAAATTTGAACCACGTGTTTTAAATGTGTTTCATGTCAGATGCAAGCTGGCATTAGGCTGAAGGAAAGATTTGATTGATATGATACTAATATTTTGAGGATTCATGTAGAACATTTTGAAATTCAGAGACCAACTTTGGAATTTGGATCATAATTTGAAGACCTTACTTTATCTGTTTTAGGTTTGGCCGATGTGGTGGGAAGGCGATTAGGTAGAAAGAAACTTCCTTACAATAGGAACAAGTCCATAGCTGGTAGTGTTGCAATGGCAACAGCTGGTTTTTTGTCCTCTGTTGGGTAAGTGTTGTCTTGATATTCTCTTGTCCCCTGTTTTTTCGGTTCCATGTTAAGCATCAACATGATGTAGCAGCATTAATGCCAAGCAATATTTGTAACAGGTACATGTATTACTTTTCTTACTTCGGTTATATTCAAGATGGTTGGGGGATGATCTTGCGTTTCTTGGTTGTGTCTCTTGCCTCGGCGCTGGTAGAATCTCTTCCGATTAGCACCGAGCTTGATGACAACCTCACCGTTTCATTAACCTCAATATTTATCGGCAGTCTCATTTTCTGATTCAAGAATCAGTGTAAAACTTGTTGTAAGTTATATGGAAGCATTGTTTTTTAGCTGCCAATTTACTAATAAAAATTTGTTGTAACTTAACACAACTTAAAAGTAAGGCATGAAATGATGATTCCATTGATGGCATTGAAGTTCAAGTCCAAATCTGGCGTTCGTTCTTTATGTGTTTCTAATGGCAATATTTGAGGCTTCGTTATTATCCATTAATGTCCTATTTTCGTTTCTTTAAATTCCTTTTTTAATTAACTATTCTAGTTAAAACAATGATTTTGATTTTTTTCTGAAATTAAGGTATCTATAGTAAGCAATAGTGACTAGTTCTTTTGTTGCAGGTGTTGATTAAAGGGAAAAAAAAGTAAATATTTTGATTAAGACAGTTAACTATCTTAATATGTTTTCATTTGTTTATTAAACAAACCAAATACTATTAAAATATGTCCAATTTATTTATGAATATGAATATGTTAGTTTAAAAGTCATTCAAAACTCGTTATTGTTTAATTATTATTAATAAACTTCTAATTATTCTTAAATATGTTCAATAATACTTTCATAAATATATTAATTTAATGTTTACGAATGTGTTTATTTAATTTAAATAATCGAATTATACATATATAATTTTAATTAAGCAAAAGTAAACATAATCTAAAAAAACAAATTAATTCATTTCAATAATTATATTTATGATTAATTAGACCTGTCCATGGGCCGGGCTGGGCCGGGTTCGGGCCGGGCCCACAAAAAATTTCAGCCCGTTTACTAGACCCGGCCCGAAATATGGGCCTGAGATTTTGCCCAGACCCGGCCCGAAGAAAAAATATGAGGCCCGAGCCCGGCCCGTTTTTAATTAAAATTAAAATTAAAATTATTTTTTTAATAAAATTAAAACTAATTGTTATTAAAATTAATTGTTAGTAAAATTATCAAATTATTAATTGTTAATTGTATTAATTGATGTAATAAAATCTAACATTTGATTAGTAAATTTATCAAATTATTAATTGTATTAATTGTATTAATTGTTGTAATAAAATCTAACATTTGATTAGTAAATTTATCAAACTATTAATTGTATTAATTGTATTAATTGTTGTAACAAAATCTAACATTTGATTAGTAAAACAAACTTGATGTTTTATTATTATTTTGTAACACTAGTTAAGGAAATGAAAGTAAATAAACTTAAAATAAAAACTATTATATTTTAAAATAAAAATATATATTTAATATTTTTCGGGCGGGTCGGGCGGACCCGGCCAAAAAATCTTGTTCGAGGTCTGCCCATTTTTAAACGGGCCTAAAATTTTGCCCAAGCCCATATTTCGGCCTATATTTTTACCCAAACCCTCCCATATTTCAAGGGCCGCCTGCCTACTTCCATGGATGTGTCTATTATAAAGCACATTTGAATAGATAATAAGAGTCGACAATAGGGTAGAATGGGGTGAAATGATTTTTTACTAACCTCAATCTAATATACTGATTTCATAGATTTTTTTTTTTGCATATATATGAAATATAAAAAAATATTTAGGAAATTAGTTAGGGCTCTTTGACTATTTTTTTCCACCATTAAAATGACTTTTATTAAAATTTCAATATAGCCCATCCAATTTTTTGGTTTAAAAAGTAAATTGCAACTAAAAGGAAAGTCATTGACAGTGTGACTATTCGAAAATCTAAAATGGCTTTAAAAGCCAAGTTCTTTCCCGCCAATAAAACCAAAGGGACTACTACCCCTATGTTATATCCCAATTCAAGTGCACCTTCTACTACGTTTTTCTCTCATTCCTTCAACTCTACTGCTAGTGTTTCCTCCTCTTGCACAACTTCTTCAACCCTTGATCCTTCTCTTCCCATTAATGGCCTCGAGAGACAACCATGATGGAAGGAAGTTGATCAATGAGACTCCTCCAAAATGTTGTCTTATGGAGAAGGTTCTAGGTAGCCAACAGAGACTCGCCACCGAACCTTCAACACAACCCTTCTCCTTTCCACTCCGAGTCGGTGAATGACCCCCAAGCACCTTCAAATCTATTAGCCAATGTCGCGACCTCCACATGGATGTCTCCCCCCATGTCGAGTTCAATTAAGATTTTCACATTTTTTACTTAAAAGGGGTTGGGTCATCTCGGATGGTGTTCAACCACTCTTCCCAGGTTGGACAACAATCTCGACGTTGATTTTACCACCGTAGGTGCCATCATTGCCAGTGTACCCCTACTCATTATCGTAGGGTCCCATGGTGAGGGATCAAAACCCCACCGAAGAACTGTTTTGGATCAAAGAAATCTCAATCTCATATTTTTTAGAACAGACTAATAGAACTCCACCTGATGAACTAGTTACACACTACTTAGATCCTGAAAGTGGAGATGATCATCAAGAAATTCAAACTAAGAGTGAACTCATGGTTGATTCAGGGTTAAGAGAACCTATTGCAAAAAATAGAAATAATTCCTTTACCACTTCTGGAATAGGGCAAAGACCCTCGGAAGTTCGAGAGGTTCTCGAGAATCCCATCCTACCAGAAACCGATGACGCTACTTGTATGGAACTGTAGGGGTGCGCATCACCTGAACTTTATGAAAACTGTGAAAGAAATGGTTCGTCAGCATAGCCTTCAAGGATGATTATTACTAAAACTAAAGTTTGGGCCTCTAATATGCCTATAATTGTCAGTGGCCTTCCTTTTGATGGTTAGATCGACACCACTATCATGGGACGTTGAAGAGGTATCTAGTTTGTAACACCCCTTGCCCGAACCAATTGCCAAGTCCGAGCTACAAGATGCAACATCCGTTTCCAGAGCAACTACTGTTAAATATAACATAAATAAACCAACCAAACATTCAAACATGTCATAAGCTTATTCTCATTATGATACGTAATTAAATTTGAGCCTTAATCGAGCTTACAAAAGCCCTTTTATTGACCCGAGCATGAAATATGACCAACTTGTAAAATTTTAGAAATTTAAGGTCGACGTCATGATGTCGCCTAACAGTATGTCATATTGTAACCTTAGGCCATTTAATGTCGTGACGTGACTCACTTTCAGTCGATGTTGCAATGAAGAAGAATGCTCATCGGGATGTGGACTCTATTTTTGGTATAAATTAGGCCATTTGGTATTTATTTTATGTCAACCTTTCAAATTCCAAGTTTGGTGCATCATTGCACAACCTTACCTGCATAAAATCATCCCAAACACATACCAAAACATTGTATTTAACCATTTCAAATCAACCAATCCAATATACCTTAATTTAGCATCAAACATATTAGTTCAACTTATTCAAGCACAACCTATTCAATCATGCATTTTTCCATCCATTTCCATTATGTTCACTATACCATTTCATACTCAAACATACCATTTTAATGCCATTCACAATGTTACAACATGTTATTAAAACATACCATACCAACAAGGCTTTATCATTACCAAAATCAAGCATTTGAAAAGGTTAAACTATACCAACTTCTAATTTAACAAAATTATAACACCTATATACATGCAACAAAATCGGACTGTAAAATGATTGAAAGACTACCGAATCAATAACGAGATAATGTGAGCTTTTCGACAATCCAATAGACAAGTTTTGCAAGCAGCAATCTACAAGGAAAAGAGAGTCAACGGAGTAAGTATATTGAATTCTTAACAAGTCTATATTAAAATCACTTAACTTACCTTAGTATTATGACAATTTTCAGGACTAATCAGTAATTTTTCCTTTTCCCCGATTATCTTCGATTTGGTTCAATTCTTGATCTAAACAATAATTTAGTTCAGTTTATCAATTTAAACTACTTTATAACATCCTATCATATGCATGAGCCAATTCAATTTAGTCCCTAAAATCGAAATTGCCATAACTTTTAAATTTTAGCTTCGATTTTGAAACCGATCTCAATTACATCCTTTTAAGACTCTCTATTGTCCATAATTACATCAATTTTACATCAATTTTGAAATTTATACACTTTAGTCTCTATGTTCAAAAACTAGCAATTAAACTTTACAAACTAATCATTTTTCACTTCTAAGCTTAAAATCTAACAATTTAGTACCAATTTCTTCAAGCATTCATCAATTTCAACTTTTAGAAACTTTAGCGATTTTGCAAATTGGTACATGAGCTAGCTAAATCAAGCTCCCACGACCTTAAAAACATAAAAATTACAAGAAAATGACTTGATTGAAATACCTAATTATGGGCTGAAAGATTAGAACCGTAGAAAGTTTTTCGCTTTTTATTTTTCTTAAAGTTTTGGTGATGGAGAATAGAAAAATAAAAATGCCATCCACTTTCAACCTTTTATACCATAATTAAAACTAATTAATCTTGTTTAATTACATTAATCTTAATTAACCCAATTTGGTGGATGATAACATCATCCTTCACTAATTGTTATAGCAAAATGATTCTATTACCATTTTAAACCCTTTGCAATTTAAAAATTTATAGCGATAAACTTTTACAAATTTTACAATTTAGTCTTTATACATTAATTAACTATTAATTTGAAAAAAAATAAGGGACAAAACTTTGATAAACTTTAATACTAACCTTGTAAATATTAATTTTTACAGACTTGAACATTAGAAATAGGGTTCCGAAACCACTATTTTCAACACCACTGAAAATGAGTTATTACATAGTTGTTTTGGCTTTCCTTTGTTGTTACGATCGACCACCTCTGTGATACGAAACATGAGATTCATGTCTTCATGGAGGTACATAATACTCCTTTTCAATGGCTTTTATCTGCAACCTATGCTAGCCTTAGATTTAATGAACATATGTTACTTTGGCATAACTTGAAAGTCGTTGTTAGTCACAATTTACCTTGGATTGTTACTAGGGACTTCAATAACATCATTTCTAGTACCGAGAAACTCGTTGGGCTTCCGCCATCCTATTCCTATATGAGAGAGTTCCATGATTGTCTAAACCAATATGACCTTATTAATATTGGTTTTAAAGGACCAAGATTTACTTGGTCCAACCTTATGAGTCTCTTCGATTTTATCCAAGAAAGAATTGACTATGCGTTCGCTAATCCTAGTTCGCGCCTTCTATAACCCAACACTACAATCACACATATCTCTTGTTCCTGTTTAAATCATTGTCCAATTCTTATCGATCTGGATAATCAACGTTGGCGGCCTAGAAATAACCTCTTCCAACTTTAATTAATGTGGTTGGAGCACTTTAATTTTGAATGCATTCTTGAGATCTTTTGGAGAATTTTTATTACCCTTTTTTGGATAGGATTGAGCCCTTTACAACTTATCTTATGCATTGGAATTGCTCTACTTTTGGAAATATTTTTCGTAAAAAGAAACATCTCTTAGCCCGCATATCAAGTACCGAAAAAGCCCTTGCAGAGGCCCCCTTAGATTTCTAACCAACCTCCTTACTTGTCTCCAAATAGAGTTGATGGGGAACTTCTATGGGCCTTAAAATCCTCGGTAAACTAAATTATTGATGGGGAACGTAATACTCACTTCTTTCACCTATCTATTATGCTCAGATAGAGTTTTAATAGAATAGTTGGCCTAAATGACTCAACAGGGCGATGGATAACGAACAAACTTGAACTTGAGTCTCTTGTCCTAAATTATTTCACCAATCTTTTCACTACCTCACAGGTTATTTCTACTTTCTGATATGATGATTTTGGATTGGGATGGCCCCAACTTTCTGATATTGATAAACAGTGCCTTTGCACGGAGGTTTCCCAATTGGAAAAGCCAAAGTGGTTTGGTCTTTTAAACCTTCGAAATCCCTTGTCCCAAATGGCTTACACCCCTTTTTCTTTCAACGATGTTGGCCATAAGTAAAGAATAAAGTTATTACAACGTGTTGGATGTTTTTCGTAATTCTCAAGTCCCTAAAGCTCTAAATGACACTCTTCTCTCACTTATCCCTAAGACGAGAGAGGCGAATTTTATCACACAATTCAAACAAATTGGATTATGTAATATGTCTTATAAGTCATCACCAAAATCTTGGTAATGCGACTTCGTCTATCCTCTAAACATTGATCTCTTTTTTCTAATAATGTGATTATTGTTCAAGCACTTCTACATTCTCTTAATCATATGAAAGGTCATGAAGTTCGATGATCATCAAATTGGACCAGGAAAAGGACTATGAAAAACTTGAATGGAGTTTCATCCAAAAAGTCCTTACTTTCTTTGGGTTCCCTAATACTTGGATTCGTCTAATAATAAGTTGTGTCTCGACTACCTCCATGTTGGTTCTTCTAAATGGATTTAGATTTAATCATTTCAAACCATTGAAAGGTATACGTCAATGTGACCCCTTTCCCCTTACATTTTCATTTTGTGCATAGAATTCCTTAGTCTGATGATCCTAAGAGCGATCAATTGGCAAGATTGGACCCTTCTCCGGGCATCTAAGAGTGACCCTAATTTCTCCCATCTCATCTTTGTGAATGCCATTATCTTATTTGCCAAAACATATGAGAAATCAATCTCTTCCATTAATCGTATCCTGTAGCTCTTCATGCAGGAATCGGGTCAAACCATCAATTTTGCTAAATCTCGTGTGATCTTTTCTCCTAAATGCCTAGATAGTACGAAGGTTTCTATCTCAAATGAACTTGATAACTTTGTTCTCAAGCAATTTACGAGTCTTTTCAATACTTTTTTATTAATTTTTAGTTTTTAGTGTTAATGATAATTTTTCTTACGTTTTTCTCCTTTTGAGACCTAATTTATGCCATTAGGATTCTAATGGTTGATTGAATTTGTGTAGGGAGATGACTATGGTCAAACCTTGAGGAAAACATCAACTGTTGTGGGGTTGTGACACTGATGCATGTGTATCATAACACTAACCCTTCTTCACCCCAAGGGAGCAAAACTTCAACGAAAAACCAACTTGGAGCAGTCTACCAAGGATGTCGAGACACTAGGTGTGTGTGTGTCGCAACATTGAGCCTTGATGTCTCGACAACAAGCCTTCAAGGTTACAACTCTAAGCCGGTGGTTGAAGTGGAGGAGCCCAATGCCACTATCGTGGATGTCGCGACATTAAGAACCTCCAAGCCAAGATTGTGACTACTACCAAAGATATTACGACACAAAAGCTTAGGTGTTGCGAAAATGAATTCCGATGAGGTGAAAAATATTCCAAGGGCAATTTTTGGTCCAACATCAACTAAAGTCAAATCCTTATCTTCAAAGACATTTTTGTCAAATGTTAAGGTTATAAAAATTGTTGTATTTAAGGTTACTTGATGTCAAACAAAAGCGAAGGCTCTTTTATCATTGTTTTCTTCTATTTTATTCTTTTCACCACTTTTAGTTTTCTAAGTTTTTCTTTCTTAGTTTAGTTTAGTTAATGGTTGTTAGTTTCTTAATTTTTAATGTAGCTTTAGCTTTCTTATACTTAGGTACCAAACTTTCTCTTGTTATTTTGAGTCCTCTTCAAAGTATTCAATAGATCTTATTATTTTTGGCTTTCAGAAATGCAAAAAGTATCATCTTTGGTTATAGTTTCATCACCTTTCAGAAATGCAAAAAGTATCATCTTTGGGTCAAGGACTAAATCGTAAAAATTAGATTAAATTGAATAGACTTTAAAACCTATAATTGACGCCTCTAGGTGAACATTTAGATAGGTGAGACCAATAGGAGAACCTGCTGCGAACTAGTTTGATTGTTCTGATAAGTTTAGTGAGGTCAAGAGAAAAACCAGACTAAATCGTCTAATTGGGTAAGATGTTAATCAAAAGGTAAAATTGGACCGATTAGAAGTTTGAGCAATTTAGGTCCCCAACCCAAGAATTAACTAGCAACATGGATATCAATCGACCACTTTATCTCATTGAATTGATATTTGTAAACTTTTGACTGTTATTTAATTTAGTCCCCATATGTGTAGTTTAGTGTAATTAACTTTGAATGATAACTTGTCGTATTATAGTACTTAGTGATTAGCTAGTTAGATTTCTTAATTGCATGCGTTATCATTTTCATTCACCTTGTCGCTCGATCTCTCTTGGGTTCGATCTTTGGAATGCTCTGAGTGTTCGACTGTAACACTTAAAAATATTACAATTGACATATCACACTTGTAATCTAGCCACTTTAATTCCTGATATTTTGTGTTGATTCTATGCTCGGCATTCATACTTTGTGGCACGGTCAGTGGGCTTGACATCACAAAATCCTTTGGTTTATTGTTTTTTGTTTCACCCTTTGGGAAATTTTGATTCATTGAAATACCTTAACTTTTAGTCAGAGCAAATCTATTGAGGGCTTTGTCCGGAGGACGCTTAGGAATGCTTGTGAATTCACGGACCTATCCACCCCCTTAAAAAATAGACTTGTGCCAGTTTACTAGAAGCCTTCTTGTCTTGGATTGCTAAAACGCAACACGAATGACTCTTCTTTGGGCAACTCGAGTAAAGCGGGTGTCGGCTCTTTAATTTGAGACCATCTTGGAAATTGGGTGGTCAGACCCTGCTGCCATATTTTGAGAGCTACTAGCGTAGAAGCTGAACTTTTGGAGTTGTGTGATGGTCTTTCACTTGCACATGATTATAACATTTTGCACATTGAAGTTGAAGTAGATGCTACAAATGTGCTTTACTTTATGCAGAACACCACTAACCGTAACCTTGTGTTATGCTCGTTGATTGATGAGTGCAGAATGTTCCTCCGTTCTATGAGTTTTAGTTGCTGAAGACATCTCTTTTGGGAAAGGAAGTGTGCAGATGCTTTAGCCTGCGTGGGTAGTAATTTCCAATTCTCTTTGCCTTTAGATGCACTTTTTGTTTCTAATTTACTTTGTGTTTGTCCTAATCCTCTTGATTGTTTAAGTCGTCTTCTCCAAGAGGATGCTCAGGGGGTGGTTATGTATCAAAACTTATGCTAATATTTTATGAATAAAACACATTCAATTTCCAACCAAAAATAAAACTTTCATTTTAATTAATATGCAAACTTAAATTTTGCATATCTTAAAAAATAATTGTATTTCAATACTTAAATTTTAATTTTAATTTAAAATATAGTTTAATATTTTTAATTAAAAATAACTTACTATTTTTAAATATAATTTTGAAGTGAAGGAACATATAACAAATTTCATAAATTTTAAGACGCTATATAGACAATTTAAAGATGAAACATAATTTAAATACTAGCTTCAAATGTCATGCATGTGATTTTATATATTTTAAAATTTATTAAATAATATGTTTTATAATTTCAAATATGTATTTTTGCTAATTTAATGAGGATTAGTTTCATTTATACCAAAAGTCAATTATTTTTTAAAAAATTGATAGAATACAATAACTTTTAAAAATAAAAATTAAATTAATATATAAAAATATTAAAATAATATACAAATTAGAAACTATATAAGAAAGCAAATACAAAATATATTTACATTAAATTAATGAATACATTTAATAATAACGATTAGAAAATAAATTTTGAGTTTCTTTTAAAAACAAATATGCAAAGCCGAGAGAAAAGATTAAAAACCAAGCCTTATTGGTTAAACTTGGTGGCGATTAATCAAGGAGAAAGATGCAATTTAGGCCAAAATCTTTACTTCTAAGTACCTACTTGACCCTCATAACCTACATTTACTATAGAATGTATCCCAATTTGGTTGTTATTGAGGAAGATTAGTCAATTTATCGAGTCTTGAATATGATAGGTTATTAGAGATGGCGGTTTTGTTAACTTTAGGGTGATAATTGGATAGAGAGAGGTCCAATATGTCAATTAGTTCAAAGCCCCCTATTATCCTTAAAGGAGTCTTGGTTTGTTGCACAAATTCTTAATACTTGGACCAATAGTGAGTCTCAGTTGCTTTATTTTCTATGTCCACAGGATGTAATTGATGTTGGAACAGTTTCAAATATCTATAGTGTTCCAATAACTATAAATGAATGGGTGTAATTAATTAAAAGTTATATTATTTGATTTTTTGAAAAAGAATTTTAACTATTTAAATAATATTATTTGAATAGTTATAATATTAAATGAATAATTATGTGTTTATTTTAAAGACATTATTATTCAGAAAGACACCTATTGAAAGATATTTCTATGAAGAGACATGAAAATTCCTATAAATAGGAATAAGATTTCATTTGGAAAACAAACCAACAAATTCTGATATTCTTTTTTTTCTTCCTTCATTTTCTATTATTATTAGATTATTCTATAAAGTATTACTGCAAAAATCCTTTGTAGAAATTGAGTTTCTTGTTATACACTGCTCAGTGCGTAGTGGGTTATTCTCATCAGTACAAAACGCAAATAGTCATTAGCTTCATTGTATCCTCAAGGTTAATTTGCTTGGAACTTATTTACTCACTGAAGATAGGTGGGGGCGAATATAACCTTAAAGATAGTGGCTTGATACACGCCTTGGAGCCTTGTCCTATTTCTTCTTTTTCTGTTTGAGTTTTGTTCATGTGTTCGAGATTTTCCTCACTGGAGATTTGTACTAACAATTGATTCCCTTTTAAGTACTCCTATCTCAACTCATATCTCGGGCATGAATTTTATCTGTTGGGGCCCATCAAAATTTGGAGTCTTTACTTTGGCAAACACCTACTCCTTCATCCTTTCCCAAAGTGTCCTTTTTCATGTCACCCATTTTGGTTCTAATTTGAGTTTTTAAGTTTCTTTGTGGAAAGTTAGTTTCCCACCTAAGTTAAAATTCTTTCTTTGGAAATGTGGGTGGAAAGAGCTCTCTACTAGGACCTTAATGGCTCGTCGGGGAGTAAACTTTGTTGATCTTTATCCATTCTGTTCAAATGATCAAGAATCCATTATTCATCTGCTTTAGAATTGCCACATTATCCAAAATTTATGGAATGATGTCTATTCTTATTGTCGGTTTAGACCTCCAAGTTTGGTAGCTAGGAAGATTGGATTCAAAGTAATGTCACTTCAAAAAATTGGATTTAACATCCTTCAATTCCTTGGTACATCTTTTTTACTTTCACCTTATGGGAAATTTGGTTGTGTCGTAATGCTTTAGTTTTCTAGAACGTTAGATCTTTAAAGGATTCCTACAACGTATGATGCTTAGTGCTAGTGAATTTGCTATTCTTGCGCTGTGAAAAGGTTTAACCTTCCTGACATCATATCAGTTACTTGGAAACCCCCTCTACAGAGTTGAGCTAAATTGAATTTGGATGGTTCATCTATAGGTAACTTGGGCAAGGTGGGTGCAGGTGCTATTATCTACGACCATCAAGGTGGCTAGTTAATTGGCTCTTTCTGCCACATCCTTAGGGCAATTAGTGTTGAGGCTGAACTTTGGGCTTTGAGGGATGGTCTAGTATTAGCTCGACAACTTAACATAGACAATCTTGAGATTAAAGTTGATGCTACATTGGTAATTCATTTTATGAAAGCCTCATCTAACTCTATTTTAATTCTATCTTATTTGATTGATGCGTACAGGTCGTTCCTTTATTCTATGAGTTTTAACTCTATGCTACATGTCTTTCGTGAAGGGAACAAATGTGTGGATGGTCTAGCCCGTCTGGGGAGCAATTTCCAACTTTGCTCCTCCCAAGATGTGTTTTCTTTTAATGACTTATTTTGTGTGTGTTACTCCTAGTTGTTTATTTTGTTTGCTAATGGATGGTGCCCATGGGCAAGTTATGTATCGAACTTTATTTTAGTTGTTAAATGATATTTGTTCCCATTTTTACCCCTAAAAAAGAAAGCAAATGATTGATCTAACTTTAACCTAACCCGAGAATGTAATAAACATTAATTAGGTAGTAGAACCTTAAAAAAATTACATTCTGTAAATTTTTTGTGAGATTTTTCTTATCATGCGATATTCCATAAGATAGAATCGTAGGCAAAATTATATGTGGATCTTTTCATAAATATCCTAAAGCAATGTAAGGAGGGTTTTTCCTAAATAACTCGAAATTGGCCATCTTCAAACTAAAATTGAACTTGACTCGAAACTAATTTCTTTTCTTATCCTAAAATAAAAAAATTCAACCACATTAGTTCGTATCAGGTCGAAACCCATTAGTTACAAGTTTTTTTTTTTTTGCCATCTATATTGATAATTGGAATATATCTAAATAGAGATCACACATAATGAGACTTAAACCCAAACATGTTGGAACTCAAACTTGAAAATTCAAATTTCTCAAGTCCTTTTTGTTGACATTTAGCTAAAATAGTTGTGTTCATAGGTTGGCCTATTTTACTGTTTATAAACAATAAAAATAATTTCATATTTCATATTTATATAATTTATAATTTAATTTAATTTGAAATATTTTTTATTTTTAAATTGTGAAATTAACTATTTGTGTGGCCTTGGATCAGCCAGGCTCAAGTTTGGACTTAAAATTATATTTTTTTTAGAATCTGCCTGGTCCAACCTAATTCGAGCATGAACACCTTTAAATCAAATGTCATATACAATTACATGTTTTTATCACTAAAAAATGACAAAAAAAAAGAGTTTAATTAGGGTATTTTACTAAAATAATACAAAATATTAAAAAAAAAAACCAAAATAGTATACTATTTTTTATTTACCAAAATCGTACAAAAAAAGAGAGTAGAAAATGGGATGCCACAGGAGGCACCAAAGGTGCCTGTGGAAGAGGCAGCACCAACATGTTCGTATTTCGACCATTTGTTCGTATTTTTTTTCTGGATTTTATTATTTTTAAAAAATATACTATTTTTTAAATTTATTATTTTACATTATTTTAGTACATTATTTTTGAAATGTATTCATTTAGTTTGATTTTAAATAAATTTTAAAAAACCCTTATTTTGCCCTTTGTTCATATTTTTTCCTGGATTTTATTACTTTCAATAAAAATATATTATTTTCGTATTTTATTATTTTACATTATTTTAGTACATTATGTTTGAAATGTATTAATTTACTGTGTTTTTAAATAAAATTAAAAACCCTTATTTCGCCCTTTGTTCAGTATTTTTTTCCCAGATTTTATTACTTTAAAAATATATATTATTTTAAGTATTTTATTATTTTACATTATTTTAGTACATTATTTTGAAATGTATTCATTTAGTTTGATTTTTAAATAAATTTAAAAAAACTCTTATTTAAACCCTTTGTTTGTTTTTTTCATTTTTTATTTTATTAAAAATATATTATTTAAAAATTATATTATTTTTATTATTTTTATATTATGTTTGAAATTATTTAGTTTGTTTTTAAATAAATTTAAAATTTATTTCGTTTTATTTGTATTTTTCCTGCATTTTATTGCTTTCAATTTATTTAAAAACATAGTAAATTAATACATTTCAAACATAATATACTAAAATAATGTAAAATAATAAAATATGAAAATAATATATTTTTAAAGTAATACAACTGAAAAAATATAACAAAGGGTCAAATAAGGGTTTTTTTAAATTTATTAAAAACAGTAAATTAATACATTTCAAACATAATGTACTAAAATAATGTAAAATAATAAATGCAAAATAATATATTTTTATTGAAAGTAATAAAATCCAGAAAAGAATATGAACAAAGGGTCAAATAAGGGTTTTTTAAATTTATTTAAAAATCAAACTAAATGAATACATTTCAAAAATAATGTACTAAAATAATGTAAAATAAAAATAGAAAATAGTATATTTTTTAAAGTAATAAAATCCGAAAAAATACTTAACAAAGGGTCAAATAAGGGTTTTTTAAATTTATTTAAAAACACAGTAAATTAATACATTTCAAACATAATGTACTAAAATAATGTAAAATAATAAAATACGAAAATAATATATTTTATTGAAAGTAATAAAATCCGGGGAAAAAATACAAACAAATGGCCGAAATAAGAGTTTTTTTTAAATTTATTTATAAATCAAACTAAATGAATACATTTCAAAAATAATGTACTAAAATAATAAAATTAGAAAATAATATATATTTTTTAAAGTAATAAAATTCTGGAAAAAAATACGAACAAATATTGGTGCAGCCTCTGCCACAGGCACCTTTGGTGCCGCCTGTAGCATCCCATTTTCTACTGTTTTGTTTTTTTTTTTTTGTACCATTTTGGTAAATAAAAAAATAGTATAGTATTTTGGTATTTTTTTTTATTTTTTATATTATTTTAGTAAAATACCCGTTTAATTAAATGAGAAAGAAATGTTTAATTATTAATAATACTGGAATTTGAAAAATTAGAGGTCTTTTTCATCCAATTTTGTGTTTATATGTTTGCTTTAAAAGTGTTTACGAGTCATCCAACTTCGAATTTAATGAATGTGTTAGAAATATTGAATTATTAACCACACTGAAAATGTTTCATTATTATTAACACCAACTTGATATCAACAAACTTAAAATAATCAAATAAACATAAAGGTTGATTTGTGTAAGTTGAAATCATTTACTAAGGTTAATTATGACTTGACTTTGGTATAAAATTAAAAAAAAATAGAAACTCACTCTCTATAAAGGGTATTTCTCATTGATTTGTCTTGAATAATCTTCTTCTTCCTCCTCTTCCTCTTCCTCTTCCACTATATTCTCGATCCCGGTCACATTCCGGCTCCGACTCTTGGAAGGCACCAAAAGACAGTTCCTCCACTGCGGAATATTGTCGGAGTCCAAACCTTCCGACTCTGAGCTTCTACTGCACCTAGTGCGAGGGCAAAAAAGAATGTACGTAAAAAAGATAGCAAAAAGAAGGACGATGATAAGTAACCAAATTTCGCCGTGCAAAGCGAAGTGCTTGTCGTGCGTTAAGGCAAGCTCCGCCGGAGCCGGTGATTGCGAACTTAAAGGATCCATTGATGGTGATGATCGAAAGCTTGCAGGTGCTATATCCTTCATAGGGGAGCTTTTATATATTTTCTTCCTCGTATGAAACATATGACTTTAGTTGCAACAATATTCATTTCTCCTCTTTGATTTGGGTTTCCTTAGCCTCATTTACATCAATAATTTTGAGCTCAAATTATTAGAATTTGGAAAATTGGAAATTGCCTTAAATAAATTAAAAAGAAAAGAATATTCATGCAAATTTAATACCGTCCTGAGTTTGGCCAAAAATAGAAGAAGAAAATTGTGTCATGAGAGAACAGGTATTTAAGCAATATTTTAAAATTTTCAACATTTAATCTAACGATTAATGCATTATTTTATTAAGTACAATCAATACAAGTCACAATCAAGATTGATAATTGGAGATGAGAGTGGGATCTTTTTACTTGCCCCATCTTTACTATATGGGCTTTTTTCTTAGTAAGGAAGGAAATTTGATGAAATAAACAAATGTGAACAAATATAACTCGTGTTGTTGAAGAAACAATAAGCATTAGACATATTGGGTCACTGTCACATGATTTATAGGTAGATGATTTTTTTAAAACATAGAGTTATAGGTAGATGATGAATGATGGCTTTGTGTCTATTTGATATTTGAGTTTGATTTTAATATTTAAATTGATACTTAGACCAAACGACATTATGTGACCAAATGAATGTTTAACACATGTTCTTTAATAAATAAATAAAAAGCTCAAGTGTCAAATTTAGGCACATAATTGAGACAAAAAAAAACACTACTATCAATTTGAAGAAACTAAGGTACCAACGTGAAGATTGTAGCCAAACTCGGGTACTAAATTAAAAAGAAAGAAAACTTTCATATTAAATTGAACATTGAAATTAAACTTAGCTGTCAAATAGTATATTACCCATTTTAATAACTAATATAATATTTATTTTTAAATATTTATATATCCGTGTTGATTTTAATTAGATCCATCATCGATGGGTCAAGTTGATTTTGAATCGATTTAGTTTTAGTTTTAAATTTTTTGAATTATTTCCAGTTCGTATCATTTCATGTTCAAATTATTTTGAGTTTAGTTCTTTTTATATTTCGTTCATTTGAGGTTGTTTTCCGAACTTTTAAATTCAGTCATCTCGAATTTAAATCATTGTTTAACTTTTATGATAAAATCAAATTGCTTCGAATTTGATTTAATTGAACAATTTTTTTGGATATAAAATCAAAATGGACAGATCTAGATTATACATGATGAAGGAAGGCGTCAAATTAGGAGGGCCTAGGCCTATGTACTAAATTGGCCCAACCCGTGGCCCCATTTTATGTATACATAAATCCCTCCATATAAAAACACACATTTATTTAAAACAAATCAATTATATTTTAATTAATTACTAATAAAATATTTTAATATTAATTTTTACTCAAAATTAAAATACAAAATAATGAGAAAATTCCTTAGTTTTAATATCCACTTTAATTACTATAATAGTATATTTTAATTAAAGTATACTATAATTTTAAAAAAATACTTAAAAATATCAAAACCTTTTAACATATTTCTTTTATTCATTTTCCTTTTCATTGGACTAATATTCAAATCAATTTATTTATATTATCAATTCAAGATTTTAACATTATTAGCAAAAGTTAAAGATTTTTATTCTTGAATATTTAAATTCAAGATTTATCATGTATATCTCATTATATGAATTTGTAATCAGTAAATTTTATTCAATTATATTTTAATCATTTGTTCGTTGATATTTTTGTATTAATTTGATTCTATTCATAATTGCTCAAACATATATTTAAATGGTAGTGTATTTGTATGTATAAATTGAAAAATAGGATAAACTACAAAAATAGTTACTCAACTTTGATTAAAATTTTTTTGCCACTAAACTATAAAAAAATTACATTCTGGTCACTAACGTTGTCCCTTCGTTAATAATTGTTACAATCTTAACGGAAAATAATGTAGCGCATTAACTCAATGATTAATGCCTAATTTGAACTATAATGATAATTCTAAACAACTTATAAAATAATTCTAAAACTATAAAAAAATTTAAAATTCTGAACACTATTTATTTATTTTGATATTATAAAAAATATTTTTAAAAATTATAATTACGTAAAAAATATTTAAAAAATCATAAAAATTCTTTTAAAAAAAAACTAAATATTCTCTTCCCTCTCACGCCGCCGCTAACTTCGCCATCCTGAGCCGCTGTCAACGGTCTCCATTCAGATAGTCTGCACCGCCGAAACAATTCTAATCCGAAAATCCTACCTTTTTTTGCTCACCCAGAAAAAGAAACCCCACCTTTAATATGGCAAAAATGGATATAATGAAAAGAAAAGGTGACTGAAATGACTAACCCCAAGAACAGAGAAGCACAGTCAAGGAAAGGATTAAAAAATAAAGTTAAAATTTACCTTATTTTTATCATTTTTCTTAGAGGTAACACTACCTGCATTCACCTCGTCGAAACCTTCTTTTTGAAAAACAAAAATTTTGGGTTGTCGACTTAAAAAAATAAAAACTGGGAGTCGCCACCAATCTTTATTAGGGTGTGATTGGATCACCTAAAAAAATGGCTTTGGTCTACGAGTTTTAGAAAAACGGATCCGGGAGTCAGTTACGTACGAGGAAGGATTAGCACCCTCGTAACGCCCAAAATTGGTACCTAGTTAATTAATTAGTGCCTTAAGGTCGAGAATTTGAAAAAAAACATAATCCTTAGCAAAACTTAAAAGGTTACGTATTAAGACCCTTATTATTTTAGAGAAAGAAGATACCACACCCAATGCGTTAGGGCACAGCATTCTAATTTTCCCCAAAATGAATTGGGCCAAAATACTTGTACAATAAAACTTTAAAAGATCATCCACTTATCCAAGATTTAAGAAATCACACCCAATACGTTAGGGCACGATTCCTTTAGAATCCCAAACTTGGAATATTTCCTTTACTTTAAAAGAACATCCACTTATCCAAGATTTAAGAAATCGCACCCAATACGTTAGGGCACAATTCCTTTAAAATCCCAAACTCGGAATATTTCCTTTATTATTTTAAAAAATCTTCATTTCGAGAAGTCAATGCGCCACATCCAATACGTTAGGACACAACGTGTTGAATTCCCAATAATGAGCTCTTATTTTGATTAAAAGAATATCCATTTTAAAAAAGGTTTGATTTTAAAAAAATCGAGTAAAAAAATGTAATGTTATGCTACATTGAATATATAATGCAATAATAAATACTACGATAGCATAGAAATAATGCAAATATATGAACAAATAAATAACGAATGACATATAATATAACAAATAAATGAACAATATAAATATAATAAATGAAATTACGAAGAATTAGAGGCATACATATGAATTTTCATGTAAAACTTTAATTTATAAAATTTATAATGTACTTATGAGAAAAAAAATTATTAAATGATGTCAACATTATTAAAATCCAAAAAAAATATGTATACATATAAATGTGAATAAAACTTTAGTTTTAAAAATATAAATGCAAAAAAAAGCATATACATATGTTTTTTCAAAATAATTACAATAAAAAACAATTACATTATTAAAATTAATTAAGAAAATAATAAGAAAAACCAAATTGAACAGCAATTGAAAAATTTCGGGGTAAATCCGCGAATAAATGAAACCCCAGGGACTAATTCTAACACGCGAATTACATAGAGGGGCTGGAAGGGAAATTTTCCCTTCTCCTCTAAAACGGCGCCGTTCAAAAGGATTAAATCAGAATTTAAAATAAATTAAAGGTCGGATTTAAAAAATAAAAAAACTAATTGAAAATTTATTAAAAGGCGGAGGGGCTAAAAATGCAATTTACCCCTCCGCTAAAAAACACGCGGATCCTAGGCCGGGTCGGGTCGGAGTCGGGTCGGCCTCCCCAAAACGATGCCGTTTTAGGCATCTGGGGGCTCTCCAAAACGGCACCGTTTTGGTACCTTATATAAGCCCCCAACATCTCAAAAAAAAAATCATTTTCAAAACCAAAATAAAAAAAAAAACAAAAACAAAAAATCCTTCAAAAAGAGCTCTCCCCTTTCCCAGTCGTCCGGCCTAAGTCCGCGTCGGCGTCATCATCATCGCCGCTCCGCCACCGGCCAAGCAAGGCCTGTCAGTATCGGTGGTCAGAGAGCCAAAAATTTCAGATCTGAACCTTCTAAAGCCTTTAAACTCAAATCTAACCCCGAAATTGCCAAAATATTGATGGAGAGGGCCCAAATCTCGAGAAAACCTTTTGGTTTTCGGCCGTCAATCCTCGGTGACAACTTCCTCGGCCGTCCACGGCGGTTCTGACTCAAACAAAGGTATTTCCTTTCCTTTTTATATCTATATTTTTCATTTATAAAAATAAAAAAATAAAAATGAAAAAAATATAACAATAATAAAAAATATGATGAACATCCACCTTTTCGATCGATTTGCCCTTTGTATTTGAACTCAGTTTTTTTTTTATTGTGAAAGTAGTTTTTCTTTCTCTTTGATGCTGTAAAAATGTTTTTTTTTTATTGATTTCCAATCCCCTGTTTCCGTCTTAACAATGGCTTTATATAGCCATAATATACATAAGAAATATGAAAATAAAATCCTATTTACATTGATTTGATTCTCAATCTCTTGATTTCTTTTCATATACTGTTTTGCTTTCTTTCCTTGTTGTGCAGGTGAAGATCGGGGCTGATTTGGAGGCTTGCGGCGCTGTGGAAACCCTAGGGTTTCTGTCTGTTTCGAGCAGTGTTCGGTTTGGGCCACTGAATTTGGGCCACTATTTTAAATTGGTTTTGGGCTTTGTGGCCCGTTTGTAATTTTGTTGCAATTGGACTAGTATTTATTTGGGGCCCTTTTATTTTTATACCGGGCAAAATCTGTTATTACACACCTTGTTTATGGCAACATATGTGTATCCAAATTGTCCATGTCCCAACAATTTCCCAATCGTGTAAGGCTTATCAAAATCCTTATGGTACCTCTGAAATCCGTACGCTTGCCCCACGGGATGATCCCACTTTGCTTCCTTGTACTTGGTTTCTGCTTGTTTCTCAGAGGCTGAGAACACCTCACCTGTTTTTCCGCATTGGTCGCTGTTGTTGCGGCAGAGGGTTGTTGTTCTTTGCGGTGCTGGGCGGTGGTGTTGCTGCTTAAACCACCACCACCGACTTTGGTGATGGAGAGACGAGTCCCCATGATTTATGGCAGAAGGGATCAGTTTTAGAGACAAAATTCAAGACAAAACGGAGTCTTTAGCTTTTCTTTTTTTTCGAATTTTATGATTTTTAAATTTTTTTACATAATTATAATTTTAAAAGTATTTTTATAATATCAAAATAAATACATAGTGTTCAGAATTTTTAAAGATTTTTATACTTATTAGAATTTTATAAGTTTTATTAGAATTATAATTAAAAATTTATAAAGGACCAAATTGAATGTTTTAACTATAATTTAAGGGTCAAATTAGATAGTAACCATTGAGATAACCCACCACAGTTATTTTCCCCTGTAACAGCCGTTATCAGAGGAGTGACCAAAATATTATAACTCATTAACATTAATGATAAAAATGTAATTTTTCATAGTTTGGTAGCAAAAAAAAAACAAAAGAATTTTAATCAAAGTTTAGTGATTATTTTTGTAACTTACCCCCCCAAAAAAAAGGCAAACTTCACCCAAGGTTACTAAACTATACTAAATTTACGTTTTCTGCACTCAACTTCAAAAGTTGTAAAATGGTCATTAAATTATTCAAAAGTTTTTATTTAAGTCACTAGGTTGTTAAGATTTTTCGTAAAAAAAGTTCGGTTAGTGATCTTCAAGCAATGATTCGACGATTGACACAGTGGATCAATATGCATCAATGAGTAGAAGAACATCAATGAGTCCATAGTAAATTTGGATATTCTTTTTGATGAAATTTGTTGGGGTTATCAGGGGCTTTGAATCTATGCTCACCACATCAAGCGGCGAGAATGTTACCCGTAGGTTAGCTAAAGTGGTAGCATTCTTATTTACAAATGCCTTGTACATAAGAACATGGGTTTGAGTGGCACGGTTTGCCTGGCCCCTACCACATTGACTTGAGATGAACATACTTATGGTGTATCTTTGTTTTTGGAGTTCATTTTTCTGATACTACAAGTCAATGGTATTCTATTGTTTGGATGGATTGCCTTTGCAGCTTTCATCTCATTGTTTTGTTTTGTGATCTCCTTGACTCTATAATTGTTGATATCGGTGTCCGAGTGTTACCGGACAGCTAATTTGGCCCTGAATTGTAACTGAGGTTCCCAGCATAAGCCCAAGCAAGGGTAGCTGATCCTATAAAAAGTGTAAGATACATTTAGACACACTAACCCTTGAGTAGCCAGTGAGATATTTGAATCCATGAACTGTGGGAGATCATTAGGGAAAATGCATGGGAAAGGTGATTTACCATCCCCCAAGTATCCTGTGCTGTATGCACCTTCTGGTCTTATGATCCATGATGCCATACTTCATAGTTGATCAAGGTCCTTGTATATTCTGCTTTAGGGTAGAAAAGGCTCGTTTCGAGGATACCGGCAGCTTCGTAAATTCTACTAGCAGTCTAGCACAACCCAGTTACCAAATGAAAACATCTGGTTTGCAGGTGAGGGATTGCTCAAATGGCACACTCATGAGGAGCCATGAAATAAACTTGAGCAAAGGTTGTTAACATGCCATAAGACTTCAGTATATGTCTAACCTTCATAATGCACCTCCTTAAATTAAACTTCAAGCTTTTTGCATATCTGTTTCAGAAATTTGGGAATACTTGAACATTGTTTAGGTGAACTTGGCCACTAATTAGGGATTTTTTTAAAAAGGTAAGGAAGAAGAGAGGGGAGATAGCAGAAAAATATAGTCCATTGCCAGCTTAGCTTATGACAATCGCATATGATGGGACTATGAGACCCACCTATATAATTGTAAATGGTGAATTTCAAATTTAAATACTCAAGACCTTAAGCTTTTATTTTTACCAACTGAATCGAGACCTTATTAACAATTAAATTAAAATTATATTGAAAATTCTAATTGAATTATATTAGACTCCATAAAGAATAAGTATTTAGTTTGAGTTTTATATTTTTTTGGTAATAAAATAATGAAAATATCAGATTAAATTGTGGTATGCAAACGATTGCATCCGAAGAACTCCACATCCTGCAGGTGGGGCAGGGAAGGTTCGAAGAACGTCTCCATACGAATGGGCTGATTTTACCATGAAGTCAGCTACTGTATTCGCTTCACGACAAACATGTTTGAATTTATCAGTCCACTCTCGTCGGCAAAGCTCAGCAATCTGTCTAAACATGCCCTCTTCGGTCCCTCCACTCGACAGCGGCTGTTTTACAATTCCCTCATTGTCACTTTCGACTATTATCTTGTTATAATCCAAACACCAAGCTGAGTTTTCTCATCTCGCAGGACTCATTACATTAATGTTTTATTTAAAATAAATTAATTATCATTATCAAGAAGATTTTAATAGAAAATAAGTTAATTTTATACATAAACTAGTCTGTTTTCCATGCATGCTTGATTGTATGTATTAATTAAAATATAATTTATTTTTAATTGGCTAAAATTTTCTTTTAGTCCATTTATTTTATGGAAGTTTTGGATTTAGTCCCTATACTTTAATTTGATCATTTTAGTCCCTGTATTTTTCAAAATTTAAAATTTTAGTCCTCACCAAATGATAGTTGTTAAATTCATTAAGTAAGTTATGCTATTTCTAAAATTTGATGCGTCCAACATATTATCATATGTGTAATGCCATGTTAGCTTGTCATTTCCACATATTACTTAGTAAAAAAATAGTTAATGAATTAGCAAAATAGTTAATGAAATAACAATTGTCATTTGCGTCAAGATTGAAATTTCAAAACTCGCAACTCAGAATGATCAAATTGAAAAATATGGACTAAAACTACAACTGTACGTATGGTACAGGACTAGTAATTGAATCTAAACAAAAAATTTAACTGTTATTGTTTGGTCAAGGCTAAAATTTCAAAATTTAAAAAGTACAGGGACCAATTTTGACCAATTTGAGAAGTATAATGACTAAAACTGATTAAATTAAAGTATAGTGACTAATTCCACAACTTCTATAAAGTACAGCATAACACCCCTTACCCGAATTGAACCTATATCTCAAGTAAGGAATATCACATTTGAACACAATGACCACTTAACTTGAACATTTATTTAAACACTTCATTTTAAAATATATGAGTTTATTTAAAGTTATTAAAGTCATTTCTAGGCTTCCTTTAAAGTTTGGTTAAAATAAGGGCCATTTCGAGTCAAAATAAGGTAAACAGGGTGATCAATGTCACGACATTGGAAAATAGGTGTCATGACACTGAGGGTAGAATACTCCAATGTCATGATACTAACTTTTGGTGTTGTGACACTGAGGGCAAAATACTTCAATGTCACGACACTAACTTGTGGTGTTGTGACACCTTAGATAGATTGCCCAAAACATGGCTTAAATACCTAAAACTATGTCAAAACTATCTCCCATTTTTATACTATTTTGCATGGTAATATTACGAGGTGAGCTGAATTTTGTATATCGAGTTGAATTGATACGATTTTGATTGGTTAGAGATATAGAGAATTAAATTGAAAAGAATTAAAAATATTGAATCTTGATGAAAAGGTGAATTTGAATTTGAATTGGTCTTGATATTGTATATATAATGATGATTGGTTGATAAATCAAAAGTGATGATGATGTATAAATTGGACTATATTCGAAATTGGATAATTTGTTACCTTATTAACTGTTCGAGTAGAGTCGGATATAATTGACATGCCATAGAATAGGTAGACTACGTGTTGATGAGGCACTAGGTGCCAATTCACTTTTGATTCAACCTCTTTTGATCTAGTCTTCTTTTTTTTTTTTTTTGCTACATTGTTTGTCTCAAATGCCTAATTAAAGCTTAAAAAGAAACTCAAAATTAAAAAAAAATTATAAATCCCAAAAAATGGTTGGGTTGACTACACCAACTCCGCCCACCTTACTCTTTGCTACAGAGATTTGTCATTTTAGTCACTCAACTTTTCAAAATTAAATATTTTAATCACTCATCTGTTAATACCTAATAGAAGTCTAACGCGAGTTATGTTTTATTGGCCTAATAACAGATGAGTGATTAAAATATTTAATTTTGAAAGGTTGAGTGACTAAAATAAAAATAAAAATAAAAATAATTAGATAACCAAAATTGACCAAATTAAATAATTGAATAACTATTCCTATACTATACCCAATAATATAAATATCACTTTTGATTAAAAAAGCTTAAAGTAGGATGAGAAACCAAGTATAGTTCATAAGCCATTTCATCTTAAAATTACATTTATTAACTTGAAAACTGCATTCTTATATTAAAAAATAGTTTAGTTTAATATTAAGTTTAATAATTCTGTAACTAACTCAATTTTTTTTTCCAAAATTCACTTAATAAATAAAGTTTCGAGGTTTAGTATATTTTTTGTTCAAACTTTTTTTTAATTTATTATAAATTTTTATCATATTTGTTTTTTTTTAATACAATGTCTCTATAGTCACTCTTCAACCCTTAAATAAGAAGATAATGTGCTTTAGCGCATTTAAACCACATCCTCTTACACTAGCAACAATATCGACATAAAAGAAATATAAGTTAAGGGCCGGGGGAATTTGAATTTATTTTAATTGTGGGATCTAAGGCCAGAACCCACACTCCTAAATGGATTGAAAATGCTAGCACTTGAGATACGTAAATCTTGAAAATGTTGAATCTAATTTGAATTCAATTCTTGTGTATATGAAATACATAATAGTTGGTCCTAATTAATTAATGCTTGAGATCATCTTTTAAAGCCATTGTAGAGTCGAAACCGCACCAATGAAGAATCAATGCATGGTGGAAATTGATGACCATGAATAGTGCTACGTATGGATTCAGGATTTTACTTTAAGGGATTAAATTTTTAAATTCGAACGACATTTATTTTAAGGTAAAAAAGGTGTAAATTTTTTTCAGATATTTTTTTATCAAACAAATTAATTTAATATTTTTTAAAAGCATGAACAATTTAACTGTCAAAAATTTAAAAAAAAGATACTATATAAAATTAAATATTTATTTCTAATATGCAAAAAAGAATAACTAATACTATACTAAAAAAATCATAAATATCATTATAATTCCAAAAAATTTTAAAAAAAACTTGGCCTTAATCTTATTTCTCAATACTAGGCATCTTAAATTGCACACTCTGCTTTCTCATAAGATAGAACTCGTAAATGATAGAATCAGTTAAAAATTCTCGAGCTATCTCCTTTTTATGTATGCCACCAAGTAAGTTGAAAGAAAATCATCCTCCATTATATTGCAAAGCCTTGTCTTCACATTTTCATGGTTGCAAATGCTAATGCGGTTGTTGCAGTAGACACTGAAAGAGTTAGCACAAGAAAAATAATATATTAAACAACAACGTATTAGGAAAAAGAAAAAAATAATTCAAATAAATAAATAACATAATTTATATAAAAACATTTACCGAATGATCTTTTGCGTAAGGAGCCAGAGGAAGATAACTTATATTTTTTTTACTCTTGGCATCAAAACTCCTTTATTTTTTTTATCAACAGTGTCGGCATCTTACTAGAGGAAGATAATTCCTTAACAAGATATATAAATCAAAATACAAGAAAGTCAACAACCTAATATGTATGAGTATGGGTCAAATCAATTAATTCTGAAATTTGACTTTAAAGTCTATATTAGGCCTCTAGGTTTAGTTTTTCAAGGCTCATCATGCATTAATATTTAATTATTGTTATAAAGTTATATAATTAAAAATTGAACAATACTTTGTTAATATAAAATATAATCTTATGATTTAAGGAGGCTAATTATATGAAATACAATTTGACCAAAGGGTGAATATTATATAATATAGATATCAAATCTAGAATACATGATAATTTATATATAATTAAAAATTCTAAAAATTCTAACGGGCGACCTCCTCCACTAGATACATCCCTGGATTCGACCCATAATTTCTAATATCTCAAAATTTTACCAGATTTATCTTAAAATGTTGAAATCACTTTTAGGACTCTCGACATCATTGTATAAATTATCACCAATCTTCACTAATTTATATATAAAAATTGTTACGGAAAACATAAACCATTCCATTTATAGGTTTTTCCATTAAAGATCATAAAAACCTTAAAATAATCTTCTTTTGTTTGTTTGTTTTCTTTCCTTTTTTTTATTCATAGATAAGGAAATGAACATGGTCCAGGTGGTACAGTGAAAACCCACGCCACTCTTTCCCATATCTACAATTGAATGTGATGTAATTCCACGATGAAGATTGTTTAGCAAATTGGAGAAAGAAAAAGAACATCTAGATGCTATGATTGTACCACAAGGGCACTTAGCCCATATATATTATCTGGTTTTGTTAACTGAATGAGATAAACATGGTTGCGTATCCATCTTGTCTTTTGTTTTTTTGTTGCCTAAGAAATGATGTCCTTAGGGACCATTAATCATGTCCACCAATCCATCCAAGATTCAGATCATGTATGGTATCCTTTCAGCTATAGTGGGTTACCATTTTTCTTTCATTTTCTTTACTTCCTTGTACATAGCTAGATTCATGCTTTGGCATCTTCCCTGGTTAGAGTAGCTAGGTACATTCCCTATATGGATTCATTCACATGTAAAATTAGAGTAGTTTTGTCTAATTAATATTTTAATAATTTAACCGTTAAATTTAGTAAGATGTTTGTATTTATCATACATATAAATTTTTTATTTGATCCGATATCTATATCATGTCAATCTAAAATATTGTCTATATTAATATTTATATTTAACGGTTAAAAGTTTTTTATACAAAACAAATACCCAAAAGTTTTTAATTTACTCCAAACTTAACATACATGATTTATATGAATGAAGCATGAAATATGGCAGTTGGATTGTTAAAATATTAATTGTATACAAAGTTATTATTATGTAAAATCATTTTAGTTTTACACCGGTGTAAGTGGATCTCTCCCACATCCTCCTGCATTGACAACAACACACATAATGATCGAACTAAAACTCAATCCTCAACTTAAATCTGATATCTTAAAACTAAAATTCAAATCATATTTTAATCAAACTAAATAGTTTTATTTAATTTATTTTTTGAATTTAATATTTCTATCCAAATATAAAGATTGATTCAACCTTATTCTCCTCAGAAAGTAACTTTTTTTATGTGATATACAATGAATTTAGAGTTAAAATCTGGAGATTGTTTACAAGTGCAGGACCCATTTTATATGCTTCTCCAAAGTAGCCATCAAAGGAAAACACAAGCAGACAGATTGTTCACTTACTTTGTGGAGGGTTAAATGATGAGTCGAGTAGGAGCTTAAGGCCTGAGGGGACCCATTAATATTTTCCTCTTAAATTTGTCCTTTTGGGTGGATAGTTCTCAAACGTGTGCACTCTGCAATTGGTGTAGGTGTCTTTTCCCATCAATAATGGGGGGTTTGATGATTATTATGATTAAGGAAGAAAAAAGAGGAGGATGTGTTGTTGCAAGTGTAAGTGATCACATCAGGTCAGATTAGTTCACTTTCTGAAAATAAAAAGAGGATGGTAGTGACAATGTGTGTTTTGTGATGACTGATACATCATATGATTGTATTTGATGATCATCAGAAATGATAATTCATTTTATATAGTTTTAATTGCATAAAAATTATTTTAAAATAATTAAGTCTTAAACAATATTACTATTAAATTAATTAAATCAACAAGGAGTAGGTATATTGTACTCTTTGGGAAAGAACACATGTTTAAATTTTGAAAACGATATTATTACGAGGATAATTACAAACCTCGAACTTGAATCATAAAATAAATATAAAAGATAAAAAATACTAAATTAATTAGAAAGTTTAATAATTAGTTTAATATTAAATGTCAGTTCAAATATTTAAAATATTTAAGTCAAATTATAAACACATGTGTACTTATTATCTAGGCAATTTTGATTTGACATTTTCTAAATTGTATAAGCACTGTCTTTTTAATTCCCCAATCTATGCATGTCGTAGGTGCACAAATATCTATAATTTGACCTAAGTAGGTAGACAAAAGGACTTAAATGATATATTACTTATACTTCCACAATTTAATTTAGAATGTTTTGAAATGTAAGGGCCAATTTAAAATTTAGGGCAATCTATCTAGTTAGTCATCTAACTTTTAAGACATTTTCATTTCGGTCACCCAAAATGAAATTCTTTTAATTTTGTCACCTAACTTTTAATATGTTTTCATTTTAGTCACCCAAGTGTTAAATCTCTAACAATGATTAACTATACATGCCAGATGATGTTTACACTTTCATTTTGGTCACCTAAAAAAAATCTTGTTTTAAGCATTGATCGAGGTAAAAAAGTAAGGATTAAAATAAAAAAAACGATAGAAACTAAAATAATGGATTAAAAAATTGTCAAGTTGTACTTGTTTGCCCTTGCTGAAAGTTCTAATTTTTTTCAATAATGAAAATTTAAATTTAAAACATAAAAATCAATCAAATAAATTATTACAAAATTTTATTCATTGATAGTGCCACCAATTTATTGCTATAATATTAAAATTAGTTAAATTAATTAAATTAGTCTCCTTCTAAATTTTTATTTTTATTTTATGTTTCAAATTAAATCAACTCAAATAACTTATCTTTAATAATTGTCTCTGAAACACAATTTCTTTTGATTATATTATCTTGAATCTTCTATGCTAAGCTAAAAGCATTTTTTTTTTGCAATTAATTAAATTAATTAATTTTATCTTCTATGCCAAACAAAACACATAATGTTTTTCGTCACTTCTTTACCCAAACGAAGAACAAGAAATTAGTTTAATTAATTGCAAAGGTTTTTTTTCTTTTAGCTTAGCATGTAAGATTCAAGATTATATAATCAAAGGAAATTTAAATTTCGTAAGAAATTATTAAATATGAGTTATTTGAATTGATTTCATTAAGGATAATTTAGAAACATAAAATAAAAATTTAAATTTAGAAGATTAAATAAATTAATTTCAATATTATAGTAACAAACCATTTTTTCACTTTAATCCATTATGTTTTTTTTACCCCAATCAATGCTTAAAAAAAGTTTTTTTGGGTAACCAAAATGAGAGTAACCTAGAATTTGGCTGACCAAAATGAAAGTGTCAACATAATGTGGGGCGTACAGTTAACTGCCGTTAGAGATTTAACGTTTGGGTAACTAAAATGAAAGCACCATAAAAATTGAATGACGAAATTACAAGGATTTCATCTTGGGTGACCAAAATGAAAGCGTCCTAAAAATAGGATGACCAACTAAATAATTTATCATAAAATTTAAATAATAGTTTGACGACTAAAGTTAAACCCCGTTGATTCATATTTGCAGAACAAGATCATGGCTTCCACTTTCCAATTCTAAGTGCTATTTCATGAAAGTTTTCACCACAAAAAATAAACAAAGGACATCAAGGATGAGTGATATATCTTTTCTTCCTTCCTTTTTTAAAGATAAATGAAGAGATAATGATTAGATGAGTGATATTTTCTTTCTTCAATTTCTTAATTATTTTAGACCATATTTTAGTATTTATAAACAATTATAAAAGAAAAATACATTGGCATGATAGCTATAGATCCTCTATTTTATTGTTGTTGTTTTCTTTTCTTTTGATTTGTGGGTGGGTTGGATAGGAAGAAAAGAAAAAGAAAAGAAGGGAGAAATTGAAATGAGAAGGAAAGGAAATGAAAAAGAGAGGAAAAGAAAAGAAAAATAGAAAAGTTTCGTTTTTTTAATTTTTTAAAGGATTTGATTTAAGGATGGATTGAATGTCAACGTCCAACTTATTTGAGAAAAGAAAATTATTTGTTTTAAATAATATATTTTAAATATTGGTCTACATGATAACTCAAAGATGAATTTAAAATTAATATATAATACAAAATAATCTTGTATGTCAATGACATTCTATTTATTAAGAATGATGTAGATGATATGTCATTGATTAAGTTGTCATTTATTTTATAGTTTGTCACAATATTCATACATTGGTAAATTTGTGGAAAAATTTGCAATGCAAGTTGCTAAGAAAGGTACATAAAGATTTATACTATGATGAGAACTTTCTTTAAGAGATTGTCATGAGACAATGGAAGAAACAATATTCATACATTCGTAAAGTTGTGGAAAAATTTGCAATGTAAGTTGCTAAGAAAGGTACATAATGTTTTATAATATGATGAGAACTTTCTTTAGGAGATGTCATAAGACAATGGAAGAATGAAAGTGTATGAATAAGGTTATGAGAAATCTTATATATCTGATGCTTTGCGAACAACCATATATATATATATATATATATATATATATTATTCAATGGAATCTAGAATTGATTTTGTAACACCCAGATCCCAATAAACACGAATTTAAGAATGAATAAGGGACTAAAATGAAATACACCATAAGATGGCGGCCTATATTGGAAGAAGTGGGAAAGTTAGAAACCGAATTGGACATGGTTGAGATCCAATTCTGGTTTGGTTAGATCTTAGTGGGAGACATAATGATTAGCGATGGACGGTTCTCATAAGGGTAGTGATAACGTGGGAAGGGCTATAAATAGCTGGGAAACGATTTCACAGGATTGATTTCCTTCCTAAATCTATTTCAATTTCTCTCGTTATTCATCTTCTTAAGCAGCTCGAAGAAGGAGTAGCCATAAAGGGTTCTGTATGGAGCAGACTTCATAAGGATAGAACTGAAAAAGTAGAGAAACCAACAAACTAGTAAGATTCTTAACCCTCCTGGGTACGTAAAAGTTAAGAAAATAAAGCTATGAATCTTTAGAACCGTCTTAAGGGTTCTACATGCTTATTAAAGTATAAGCTTTTAAAATGAAATGCAAGTTTAACTAGTAAGTTTTTGGTTGCAAGCTACCGCCTGGAGAATAGAAGCTTTGGTGCTCGAGAAAAGGAATAAGCTATGGAAACAAAAAGGATTCAGGTGAGTTCCAGACTCCAAACCTGTTGTTAGGTTTAATGTTGTCTAGGTATGTCATAATGCATAAACATGAAATATGATGATATGAACATACATTGCATTATTGTTGTTAAACCTTAAGGGGATAGATAAAGTTAGGATGTGAATGGGGAGAGAACCCATTAGTTATCGCCTCGGGTGAAACTCTGGGCCTTACAGAGAGAACATTAAATGTTCGAGCATCAAGGTTAGGTGGTGTTAAAGAGGTAATGGGAGGAGGATTCAGGAAATGAAATAATGGAATGATATTTACCGTAAGGGAGGTATCGACTGGTCCTTTAGGGCAACACCGTGACGATGGTATATAGCGTAAGACCATAGATGAAAGACACTATGGTAGTCTAGTATGAGGTACGTAGTGAAAGACCATGGATGAAAGATGCCATGGCGGTATGGTACACGGTAAAGGTATATAGCGTAAGACCATAGGTGAAATATGTCATGGTAATAAGGTATAAGGTAGAAGGTGTAAGGTATACAATATAAGACCATAGATGAAAGACGCTATGACAGCCAGGTATGTTGAGTAAGACCATAGATGAAAGACTCCATGATATCATAAGATAGTACATCATGATGGCGGATAGGTGTAAGAGTGGATGAAAGACTCGATGGCATCCACAAAGATAAAGTCTACCGAGACAGTAAATACAAAACAGAGTAAGTCCGTTGGGATAGTAAACACAAGGTAAGTCCGCTGGGACAGTAAACAAGGGCAAGTTTGTTGGGACGAGAGAAATGAGGTGAGAAGAGTGTAAGACTCTAGCTAGGCTACAGCATCCCATAGAGTCTGTAAGGACACAGATGCTGAAAGACAACCCAAATCTTAGGTGTAGTGTATAGGCTTGAGCGGCCAGTGCGAGAAACCCCATTGGTGGGGAGAAGAGTAAAAGAAAGCGTAAGTATGGCAAGTAGACTTTGAAGAATTCACCAAAAGTGATAAAAGCCAATAAGCTAGGGGCAATGACCTAACAAGAATTAAAGAAAGGTTGGTCATGCAAAAATTGGCCTTGTTACGAGAATGAAGGAAAGGAAATTATCCAAGGATAAAAAAAAAGATTCGCCATCAAGAGCCACCAAGAAAGGTGCAAAGGAGGAATATGAGGAGCGTGAATGCCCTCGTAAGAAAGAAAGTCTGGTGCGAGAACACCGCCACAATGATAGTTGTAAGAAGGAAACGAGCAAGTAAGATGGCAAACTCGCATATTTGCATGGATGATGAGAACTGCTTTGCCAGAATGGCAAGGCATGCTAAAGGTCAACACCATACAGGAATGTCAACAACACCATACGGGAATGTCAACAAGTCCTTTGGGACTAAGGTATGGGAAGAGGAAGTCAGCCAAGAATTGGCTCGATCATGGAAGTCCACCAAGGAAGGTATGATTTAGTGACCCTTAAGCGGGATGACGAGAGATGCGCTACCACCAAGTTATGAGACAGTAGATAGATGTACAACCAAATAAGATAAAGGATGATGAATACCCTAAGTGTAGGTGTATAAAAGAAAGGAAAGACAAGAAGTAAGGATAGAACTCGTGGATATGGCGAGGTGTTTGGATTGCGAACCAGAGGAAAGTCCAATCGGGGAAAGGACTCACGGCGAGCCGAATAGTTCAAAAGATTGGGTGGAGTCCTCAACCCTAATGTAGAACGTTCGTGTTGAACGAACAAGCAATATTTATGTTTATTTTACATATGTTACTCTCATATGATAGAGTTAAATTATGATGCACTGAATTAAGTCACTAAGTTCATTCGAACTTACAAAGTTGATTGATGTTTACAAGACTGAAAAAGATAAGGATTGTCAAAGATAAGGATTTCGAGGAGGGACTAGGCCAGATAGAGGAGAGATCGAGGATCGCAGACTGTTAAAGTCATGCACATAGGAAATGGGTATCATTGGAGCCTTCGCCCCAAGCAAAATCATGGTGTTACCAAACAACCTCCTTAGAGCCTGGTTTTTGAAATCATGGTCCCATTGTAAACAAATAGATCATTCAAAGATAAAGGTTGAGGGACAAAACATTTAGTGGCTGAGGCCTCAATTGTACGAATTTATATTATAATTATTATTTTTAGATTATTTTACATTATTCTATTTAAAGTAGTTAGGTTAGCAAAAAATAAGTATAGGTCCATTGTGACGCTCCATGCCCGGATCCGGTGAATGGGTCGGGTGTGGGGTCTTACAATTATAATGGTATCCAAGTATAAATTTAGCCGGTCCTCTGACCTAGAAGATTGGAAAGAAGTACCCTATGTGCATTGAGATAGAACTGGCTAAGTCCCTCAATTCTTCAGTATTGTTAAGAGAAGATGTGCAGTATGTGAATGCATGTGCCTAGACTGGCGAATTAAAAGGTAAGTACCAGTAACTGAATAAAGAAAATATACGTAGAAAAGTATAATTGAGTGAATACGGTGATATAAATTCCATTAAATGCATGTTAAACGAAAAACACAGAAACTATACATTAGGGAGTGCCAGTATATAAATGTGGAAAAGGAAAAGTAAGTTACAAAACAGTTGAGAAGATCTAATTGGTTGAAAGTAAGGATTGAAGTTATGTAAGAATTTGAAGCCAATCTTGTAGGATTCTACAAAGGTCAACTTCAGTTGGACTTTTGGAGATGTTCCATCCATATTTCTGAATGATGCTTGTGCTTAAATCGTAGAGCTTCAAGTAATTTTCAAAAAAAAATTTGAATCACATAATTTCGTGGCTTGTAACCTAAGATATAGTCGTTTTCATAAAGTAGTGCAGTTCTCTATGGAAAGTTTGAGATTAATCACTGAGTTTCACAAGTGTGATTTCCACTAGAATTTTTTAAGACCTTCTAACCACCTTTTGGAGTAATTCTTATTCCCAAGTAATATATCTTTAAGCCATCTTCACAATGGTTTTTGAGATATAGTCATTACTATTAAAAAAAAAAAGTGCAATTCCCTACAGTCATTTTGAGTTTAAATCACAAATCAACTTCTCCAACTTACAAATGTGGATCAAAACACATCTAGATACTAGATTATTGATTATCTATTATTCTTAGCTATCCAATTTGATCCTGAGCATATTAAAAATTTAAAATTCTATCATTAGTTTGACCATCATCTTTATATTCTTCTACCATAGTTTTTTGTGATACAAGTTTAGTGTCATGGGAAATTACAATGGCTTTTATATATGCTTGGGTTAGACCTTAAAAAATGTAAAATTTCTGTAAATTCTCTTTAAGATACCACTTTGAATCAAACTTCTTTCTATTTGTATTTCTACAAAATTCTCTTCTTTTCTAGTTCTACTAATTTTTCTTTAATGAAATCAAATAAGAATCGTAATGCTTAGAATGAGAAATCCATTGAAATTGTGACAATGTTTTGTTTAAAAAAAACAATTTCAAATCTTTCATTGATTTTAAATTTAGTGTATAAAATATGCAAAAAAATTTGAAAAAGGGAAATGAAGAATTTTGAAGGCTAGATAATAATAATAATAAAAGAACAAAACTAGGAAAAACATACATTGTTGCCTTTCCAAGTTTGTTAATCTTGTAAATCACTCTACCCACCATTGATGGAACACGAATCTAATTGTTGGGGTTGTGACACCAGATACATCTTTCTCCCTCTTTTACTCTCAGAATACGTCATCAATGATGTGGCATGCCACGTCAACCATATAAACTAAGGTGGCATGCCACATGGGACAGAATGGTTGATTGTTAGTTTAGTAATTGATTCTATCAATTCTGGTCTTATTTGAAATTTTTTGCATGTGATATTGAAACAAAAAAAAAACATTAAGGGCAAAAATCCTGAAACATTGAGGGTGGATTTTGCAATTGTGCCAAATCAAATAAGTATGATTTATTTCATGGAATGTGGCGAGAGCATCTGTTGTCAAAATACCACATGTGATTGGCTGTAGCCTTCAAGGATTAAAGAGAAACAAGCAATATACCTATGGTCTTTTCTCCTTCATACAAAATTTTGCCTCTAATTTTGAACAGTTGTAACTGTAATTGTATTTTCCTATATCATTTTCCTGCATTCTAAGAGTTTTAATTTTTTTGTTAGCATCTACAACTTTGACTGTCTCATCGTGTTTGTTCCTTTATGAGCATGATCAAGAATATCCCAAGCTTTTTTTTCCCAAGTACATTTAGATATCCTTTTGAACTCTTAGCTACCAACTCCACAGAAAATGACATATAAAGCTTTTGAATTAGCATTAGCCAAATTCTCCTCCTCAATGGTCCAAGTGGGTTTAGATTTGGGAGTTTTAACTCTTGATGTTGCATTTGCAAGTGGCTCCCATCCAGTAAGACCAATATACTTGGCCATTTCATCTGTTGACTTTATGAATACCTTCATCCTTGCCTTTCAGTATGTGTAGTTGGATCCATTCAACATTGGGGGACAAGAGGCAAATGAATCTTCCATTTGTAGCAAATATCAATACCATGAACACGACTTACTAAGTCAAATGTTAAGCTCCAATACCTTTTGTAGAAAACAATTGATTTGTGCAAGCTAAAATTGAGTGATTATATGAACAGTTATAACAGGTGCATATAACAATTGAAAAACAACAACAAAAATAATTAGTTATGCCCAAAAGCCAATCCACTATCTTCAACTTTGTACAAAGAATTATTTAGGTCCTATTATTTGTCAATGCAGCAACCTCATACTTGCACTAAAAATTTAGATCACACTACACTAAATTTTCCCTTAAAAACTTAGCTTGTAAAACTAAGTGACTCACTTGTTTTACTTACAAAATGCACTTTCTAAAAGCAATTCCTAATGAACAAAGTAAGTGCTAAAACTTTCTCTCTTAATGCAAGTTTCAAATATATAGGCATTATTTGACTTGTGAATATACAAACCATTTACATTATTAATCCCCACCAAGTAGCCAATAAAACATGACTACCAATATCTTAATAAAGTTGAGGATAATTTAGAGATCTCCAATATATGTTTTCAAGTCATTTAATCTAATCTTCACGAAGCAAGAAATCTAATTTGCTTGATCCAGATCAATCCAATCTTCAATGGTTTGCTCCTCCAAAAAATCGATCTTCCAATATGAGCCAACAAACATCCACAATATTAACTAAGTCATGATCCAACTATTTTTGTTCAAAAGATTATCAACTCTATAAGGTAAGTTATGAACACTGAGCAGCTATAAACTTTGATAAGTTACAGGCACAGACATAACTACTTGGTAACACTGCTCTCATAATAATCTCAACAATGAAATCCCCGATGCTGACCCTCAACATTCTTGTTTCTCATGTCCTTAATTAAATTACATATCTAAAGTATCCCTAAAAAATTGTGCTTTCATTGAAATTTCGTTATATATATAATTATAAATAATACAACCTCAAAGATTGATAGATTACGAGAAACTTTTGGTCAAAGAAACACTGAGTTGTCTCATAAAAAATCTACAAAGTTTCTTTAATTTCACCAAACAAACACAATATAATAAACTATATATGTATAATGTCTGATATTTTTGGATGCAATCTTGATTTGGTAAAAGCATATCTCGTTTCTTTTTGTACAAAGTTAATAGCATATCTCTAAGAGCATTTTTGGTTCACTTTCATTTTCACTTTCCAAAGTCTTCACTCAAAAGATAAATAAATCATGACAATGCAATAGTGAGCTCGTAGATTGAATAGAAAATTAGTCTCTAAAAATACAAATTTAAAAAATTATCATGTATTTTTTTAAAAATATTTTTTTAATATTTTACAATATCCTTTAGGACACTTGTTAATTCCCTCATCCTACTTGTGGAGTCTAAAAACTTCGCTAACAGTGTACCAAATATTTTTTATTATTGGTTTAATTACACAAACATCTCCAAATTATGGCCCAAGTGTTAAATTAGTCTCCAAATTTTAAAATTTTTAATTGAGTCCTTAAAGTATCAAATTCTATCAATCAAGTCTTTCTATCAACCTAAACATCTACTTTGATGATAAATGTTAGCTGAGATATGACATGGAGTACACTCAAAATAAGTGGATCAAATTTTAAACACATATGTGCATATCACATTATTAACATGAATGCCAAATTATATGTCTTTTAACACATCATATCCAATTTATCCATATAATAGACATATATGTGTATACAAAATTTTATCTACGTGTTTTAAATATAGTCAATGCCAAATTTCGGAATGGCAATTAACACCTAAGTTTATGTTAGGCTAATGAAATGATTTGATACACTAAAGATTCAAGTCATAGTTTAGGACGTCTTTTGCAATTAACCCTAAAATTGTCCAAAATTACTTTTAGTTTAATTCTATATTCCCCCACCTCACAATTTTTTTTCCTTTAAGAAAACCCATGTACTGTATGCCGTACACGTACACCTCGCAAAGGTGAAGAAAGGCATATTCCATGATCATTAATATTATCCTTTAATGATTAATTATATTGAAACTATATGATTAGATTCTATCATATTTGTTTTCATGTATAGTTCGGTGAGTTTGGATGTTTAATTTTGTATGTATATTGATGGATTTTATATTAGTTTATAAACTTTAAAAATTTAATACTGTTTTTAAAGTATTATTATATTAATTAAAATATTAAATTTCAGTTTAAATTTGATGTAGAACATATTTAAAATATGTGTATTGAGAACTCCATGTAATGATTTGATGGTCAGGATGTTCATTGACTCAGGTGTGACCTGAGTTTAAGTCGCGCTAATCGCGTTTGTTGTTCGAATTTTGTCTTGTTATTGTAATTCACCAAAAAAAATATGTATCGAATTGTAAATATATGTGTCATCACATAGGACAACTTGGATATAACATTTAAAAAAAATTCATAACTTGAATACATAAAAAATAGACGGTGTTTAAAATTTAATTAATGTACTTTAAATATGCTTCGAATTTAATTTATGTTGGTATTTAATGCTTAAGCTAAATTAGAAAATTTCCATTAATTTACTATAATATAAGGATGTGTCGTACAATTACTATTTAAAGTTGGATGATGATGATGATGACGATGTGTGTTAGGTGGCCAAGGACATATACACAGTGGCGTGAGGCTGAGGCGCTGAGCTTATCCTAACGTGGGTGGACGGGTTTTAAATTAAGTTTAACATCCGTACTTCCATCAAGATTTCAAGTTGAAATTTTGCGAATGAAGAAGGATAATATTGATAGAATTTTGTTTTGTATTAAAATTTAAATTTAATCGAAAATTAAAAAAAATAATTGGATATCAAAAATTTTCAGAAAAGAGGAAAAACGACAACACAACCTATCCCCTCACTATTATCATTAAGCACCTTTTGTCTGCTACAATAATATATAGTTTTCGAAGCCCTTTGGATCATATCTGCCGAATCTAATGATAGAGAACAAACATTCCACAATTCCCCACCCCTTCCCTTATAAATCATCAATCACCGTGAATCTCCATCCAAACCCTTCCATCAATCACACAATTCTTGTCTACAAGTTTCCATTACTCTCTTCATAGGTGTTTTCATTTTCTTCTTTTTGGTGTGGGTGTGTATATATAAAATATGAAGCATTACTGTTTGGTGTTTGCTGTGGTTTATCGAAATCATTAGATTATGGGATATGGGGAGCTAAACATACGAAGCTATAACCCCCAAAAGGATAGAGCTCGAGTTGAAGATCTCGAAAGAAGATGCGAGGTAGGTCCAGCTGAGAGAGGATTTCTCTTCACCGACACGTTGGGTGACCCCATTTGCCGAATCCGAAACAGCCCGATTTACAACATGATCGTACTTCTCTTTTCTTTCTTTTTTCTTCTCTTTTTATGGTCGGACTGAATCTATATTTGTTGCACTGACTTCATTTTACGTTCTATGTTAGGTAGCCGAGCTGAATAACCAGCTGGTTGGTGTCATCCAGGGATCTATAAAGCTCGTGACGATTCACAAACCACCCAAGAATCTTGCCAGGGTGGGATACATCTTGGGGTTAAGGGTTGCCCCGCTTTTTCGACGACGAGGGATCGGCTCTAGCCTGGTGGTCAGATTGGAAGAATGGTTCATTGCAAGTGGCGTCGATTATGCTTACATGGCCACGGAGAAAGACAACGATGCGTCCTTCAAGCTTTTCGTGGAGAAGCTCGGTTATGTCAAGTTTCGGACCCCGGCTATTCTCGTAAACCCCGTTAACTGTCCAATGTATCGGATATCGTCCAAGTACGAGTTCGAGAAGCTGAAGGTCGAAGAAGCCGAGTCTTTATATCGTAAATTCATGTCGTCGATGGAATTCTTCCCAAGCGATATCGGCAAGATATTGAGAAACAAGCTGAGCTTAGGGACATGGGTGGCTTATCCGAGAGGTGAATCATGGGGGGAAATTTTACCTAGTAGTTGGGCAATGGTTAGTGTGTGGAACAGTGGGGAGGTTTTCAAGTTGAGGCTAGGCAATGCACCAACATCATGTTTGATGTACACCAAGAGCTCACAGTTGATGGGGAACCTTGTTCCATGCTTTAAATGGCGAGGCATACCAGATTTTATGCACCCATTTGGGTTCTATTTCATATACGGGGTGTATCGTGAAGGTCCAATGTCGGGCAAGCTGGTGCGGACCCTGTGCCGACTGGTGCATAACATGGCTGCAAAGTGTAGTGATTGTAAGGCTGTTGTGACGGAAGTTGGAGGTAGCGATACATTGAGACGTCACATCCCTCATTGGAGATTATTGTCGTGCCCTGAAGATATGTGGTGTATAAAAGGGTTGAAAAATGAAGAAAGGGAAAGCTTCTATGAGTTGATAAAAACCCCAACAACAAGAACTCTTTTTGTTGACCCCAGAGAGGTATGATCAAAACAAAACAGACCCCCTCTTGTCTGCCCAGAGATAGAGCCCCCGTTCATGTAATCTTTGTCAACTCCAATCCATATAAACAAATCCAGAACTTCGATCAAACATGAGTTCACGACTCATTAGAAAAAAAATTTTGAAGTGTTGCTTGAGAAAGTTGGCCAAAACACTAATAATAGTATGTATTATTTTCGTGTTGGGATTTTGTCCCTCTTAATAGATCCAAAAAATAATTTAAATTTAAAAATTTTGCTCAACCAACTTAAATTTAACTCAATTTAGTCTTAAAAAAACTAACAATTTAAGTTAATTTAATCCAGATCAATATTTCAAATAATTGAACTCAAAATAATTTAAGTAAATAACTCGAAATGATCCAAAAAAACCCTAAGCGGATTTAGAGTAAAATAAAATGATTTGAATTTAAAAAAGAAAGAAAGAAAATGAAACCGACCTAAACCTAAATTGTCCAAAATTTTAAGAAATGAACCGACTTGGGTCCATTCGAAACCAACACGACCCGCATAATTGACAAACTAATCTCTCCTGTCCTGGTGGGGTGTTTTCCCTTGTTCCTTTCACATCGGTGACACAAAATCTCATAAGATTTTCCCTAATTAGTTGCACCCCACGGTATCCTTTGTTTTTGCACAGCTCCACCGTGGTCCAATCTTTGACCCTTTTTTCCTTGATTAGTAAATATTTTTATGTGGACCCTCCTTCCCTAACATGCCATCTTTAAAGATTGAGAGGGATACCCATTATTGTGAAAGAAGGAAAAAATCACCTAAATTTTGAGATTGATTAATGAAATAAATAATTCGGAGATCAAAATATTTGAGTGACTATCTATATAATTTATCCAAAAAAAGTCTATAAAATTATTTAGATTTGCATTATCAACATCGGTTATCATTTAAACAAGCTTTCAGGATCGGAAAATAGTATCGGGAGAGCTTTACCCCTCCCCAAAGTTTATCCGGCACAATCTTGAATTTAATAATAATAAAAAAGACTTTGTAGTATACACAAAATTAGGCCTTTGATGTTTCAAGCAAAACCTTTCTTATCTAATAAAATCATTTGGATTTGTGCTATCAACGATTGTTAAGTGATAAAAGGACTTTAATCTCTATCAAGTGTTGGACAATACGAACAAATATAAATATAAATAATTATATAAATAAATAAAATAAATTAATATAAACAAATATTTATATTTATTTAAAACATCATATTTGAAAACAATTAAATAAACAAGATTTTGGAAAACCAAGAATCGAGTTTTACTAGATGTTGAGGTTTGTTTCCATAGTTTCCTTAAAATAAATTTGGCCGCTCTTATGATACTTAGAAAAACGTTGGTTGATTGTCTCTTAGGATACAACAACAAAATGATCGCGGCAGTAGTACCTTTGCAGTGATCAACGAACAAACTTTACCTTCTTCTATCACCAAAACGTTTGAAAGCTTTGGAGGAAATGAAAAGAATTTTTTAGAGTGAAAATTCATTATTTTTGTGTGTATGTAAAGAATTCTGCCGCTTTTATAGGTATTCAATATGGAGGAATTTTAGAAATTTTCATAAATAAAGATACAAATATTTCCATTAAAGGAGCCTTTAAATCAATTTGAATAAAATCAAATCGAGACATTTTTCCTTTTAATACAGATTTTGTTTAATATCTGTTGAGAAAAATAAAATATATATTGGGCTAAAATATCCAGAAACTCTTTTTGGGTCAAACTAGTCCAAAGATTTCACGTCACCCATATTGTGCAAGTGCACCTTCAACCCCGATGGGTTTCGACTTGCACCCTATGCGTGAAATAAGGTTTTAAGCTTAATCATTCAATAACCCTTAAAATGGGTTCTTATATAAATACATATCTCACACTTGGTATTTACCCAATGTGAGATCTAAACTTTTCATTTTTCTCAACATAATTCACAAGTAGCTTACTTTGAGCATCAATTTTTCATTCATCACTCAATTATTTTGAGCATATGATATGTCGTTGTAAAGGTCTCATGGAGTAGAATATAAAAAAAATAATTTTATAATTCAACTCTCCACCTTTACCAATCTAGAATATGCCTCAAATTTTCTAAAAGTTACATATTTTCCAACATTAAGTAAGGGTAAACTACAAAAGTAGTCACTTTTGTTTGTTTTAGATTATACTTTAGTCACTTATGTTTGAAATGTTACGCTTTAGTCACTTACGTTGTTGTTTTGTTTCGAAGTGGTCACTCTACTGTTAAGCTCCATTACCTCCCTAACGGTAGTCCTACGTGGCAATCCAAATTAAATTTATTTAATTAAAAACATATTTTCATCCCAACAACTAGACATCCAAGTTAGCATTTAAAACTCATTTAGACTGCCACGTAGGACTGTCGTTAGGGAGGTAACGGAGTTTAAAGGTACAATGATCACTTCGTAACAAAACGATAATGTAAGTGACTAAAACATAGCATTTCCAATATAAGTGACTAATATGTAATCTGAGGCAAAGAAAAGTGACTATTTTTACAGTTTACCCATTAAGTAAAATTTTGAGTTTAAGTTTTATAGACGGAAAAAATAGTGTTTTTATCCCCTTGGATTCAACTCTGAATTAAATCAAAACTTTAAACCGACAAAACAAAAAAATCTGGCTTTGTGCTCTCCAAGAAATTAGGTCCCTTCATGTTTAAAGCAAAACATTTCTTAACCAAAGATTTGGCGCATTGCTATTTCATTAGCTCATCAATTTACTTAACACTTGGATACCTATTATGATTATAGGCTCTCTATCATACTGAAATTTGATATCTAACATTTTATTTTAATTTGAAATAATTTTATCCAATTAGTCAGTTTGTCATTCAACTTTTGATGCGTTTTCATTTTGGTCACACATAAATTTTTATTTTATTTATTGACTAGGATAAAAAAAGCTTTAAGGATTAAAGTGAAAAACGATACAAACTAAAATAATGCATTAAAAATTTTGTCATAATGTACTTGTTTATCCTTTTGCCAAAAGTTCTAATTTTTTCAATATTAAAATTTTAAATTTCAAAACATCAAAATCAATTAAATAAATTGTTAAAAAAAATTATTCCTTCATAGTGGCAATTGATTTATTACACTAAAAAAAAAGACAACTTAAAGCGAAAAACTCAAAAAATTACACTAGTGACTCAAAGCAAGAACATAATCCGTCTCAATTAAACTTCTAGCTGATTGTAGGGATTCTTCAAACCAATGAATTTCTGTGGAATTAGTCACCATACACTTGACCATATAATCAACTACTGTATTTTGCGACCTCGGAATATGACGAACAAGGACCTTCCAATTTCGACTCAATAAATGATGGGTAATACACATTTCAAACAAATGACTATCTATAGCTCCGTCAACTAAAATCAGTTCAACTAAAAGAGCATTATCACATTCCACTTCCAACTGTCGATAACATTTTCTCCATGATATAATATTGAAATTTATTTATTTAATTAATTTAATCTCCTAAAATTCTAAAATTTCAAATTTTATTTTATGTTTCCAACTTAAAATCAAATCAAATAGCTCATCTTTAATTACCTATGAAACCCACATTTCTTTTAATTAAATGTGTGAAAGCCCAATTTTGTCCGGCCCGAGCCCAAACAAAAAACCAAACAGAAAAATAAATCAAACAAAAATAATTAAAGTCCAATTAAAAACAGTCCATCTACATTAGTCCCAAATAGCCCAAAACAAAAAAAAAAACCCTAATAGCCCAAATGGCCCAAAAGCCTAAAATTTTATAGAAAAAACCCTAGCTCGTGCTGCACCTTACCTAGTCGCCACCGCACCCTAGCCTGCCACCACCAACTGCTCTGCCACCGCCGTCATCCACCCCTGCAAGAAAAAGAAGAAAAAACACGCAACAGCAAGTACGAAACAATAGAGAAATAGATAAAAATAATAATAACATAATTGGCTATAAAAGCCTAAAAAGAACAGATTGTTGGGGGTTCTCTTTTGTCAATAGAAATAAAAAAAAAGGGCAATCAAAGTAATTAAAATTAATAGAAAATCAAAACCTGAAGGTGATTTATTTTATTTATTTTTTTCGAGCCTTTATATATAAAAACAAAAAAAGGGAGGGTTCGGAAAACTCACCGGGTTTCGAGCTCTACCATCGTGGGTAGACGAGGTCACCACCTTCGATGATAGGTGGTTTTTGACGAGAGGTTTTAAAAAAAACTAAAAAAAGCGATGGATTTTTTCGGGATTTCTGCGATTCGGTGGGTTTTTAAAAAAACACAATCTCCAATCTAAGTTCAGGGGTCGAAACGACCAAAAAGGGCTTTTTTTATATTTTGTATAATAAAGGGAACCAAAAAGTTCTGGTGAATTAAAGTAGAAAGATTATTTTTTCAATTTTAGTATAATAAAGGGATAAAATTTAGAATAGACCAATATTTTATATATCTCAAAGGTATATTTTGTTGGGATGAAATCGAACCCAACGAAATACCACGGAAGTATAATTGGCATTCTTTCACTCCCGAAAAATTAATTTGATAATTAGGGCAAATTTAGTAACACAATATATCAACAGTTGATGTAAATAAACTACAATATCACAACCAAAAATAATAAATCAATACACGTAATTTTTACGTGGAAAACCCTTTTAAAAGTCTAAAGGGTGAAAACCACGGGGCTTTGAAAGTCCACAAAAAATTTCACTATAATCAAAGTCTTGTTACAATATCGCAATCAAGCCACAACAAAGAGTATACAACTTAAACAATTCTATCAGTAAATAATCTCAAGCAAACTTTAAGAGAAAAATTGAGAATATCACCCAAAATAAGCTAACTTAGAAAGCTAAAAACTCAAAACTACAATACCCAAAACGAAAATCAAACCGTACACTTTAAAGATCTTCGAGTCTACTAGCTACCGTAAAAAGATTAGCTCTATCGAACACCGAATGGACCTTCGACGAAAAGAAATATGAAAGCTGATCTCTTTAAAAAAAATTGTTTTGCTCTCCTACTTTTCTCTCTTTTTCTTGACTTTAGGCACACACTTTTCACCATAAAAAAATTGTTGCCCAACATTTGAATATATATGTAGGGTACACAAACAAATGGCCTCCCACATAGTGAGACCCTTGGGCCCATGCCCAAAAAATCTCCCCTCCCACTTTGTGGTGATGTTTGCCATATCGGTGATCAAACAACAAGCTTCAAACTTCCCTATTGGTAAGGCTTTGGTCAACATATCTGCACCGTTATCATTAGTGTGAATTTTCTCAAGCTCTAACAACTTATCCTCAATAACCTCTCATATCTAGTGATACCTCACATCAATATGTTTAGACCAAGCATGAAAAGTCGAATTGTTACCAAGAGGAATAATGCTTTGGCTATCACAAAACAAGATATACCTCTCTTGAGTAAAGTCGTGTTCTTGCACAAATTTCTTCATCCAAATAACTCTTTACACGCTTTGGTAGATGCAATAAGCTCAAATTCAGTAGTGGGTACATTTTTGCAATTTAGATTGTCAAGCCACAACTCCTTCTGCAAAAGTGATCAAGTAACCTGAAGAAGATCCAAGTTAATGTCTCTGCTCATATCTAAAATTGTGCATCCAACTAGAACGAGTTTCTCATTACCAAAATAAAGTTTCAAGTTGAAGGTGCCTCGAATATATCTCATAATTCACTTCACCGCATTCAAATTCTCTTTGCCTAGATTAGAAAGAAATCGACTAGCAGTACCAACTGCATAAGCTAAGTCTGGTCTTATGCATACCATCGCATACATCAAACTACCCACAACTAAAGACTAAAGAACTTTTTTCAAGTCTTCTTTTTCTTTCTTTGTTGAAGGACTTTGCTTGACACTCAATTTGAATTGCATAGCAAAGGGAGTGCTCACCACTTTAGCTTTATCCATATTAAGTCTTTAAAGTACTTTCTCAATGTACCTCTCTTGTGATAACCATAACTTCTTGACTTTTCTATAAGGTGTCAATCAAATGTTAAGAGTTTGCTTTCCTTGTCCCAAATCCTTCATCACAAAGGACTTACTCACTCTTGCTTTACCATGGCAATTCTAGAAGCATTACTACCAATAATAAGCATATCATTAACATAAAGCAATATAATAATAAAATCATCACCAGAGAATCTCTTAACAAAAACACAATGATCGGAAGTAGTTTTCTTGTAGCCATGCTCCCCCATAACAGACTCAAAACTTCTTGTACCATTGTCTTGGAGCTTGCTCCAAGCCATACAAGCTCTTTCTCAATCACGTAGTCTTCTTTCCCTTGTGCAATAAAATCCTCTGAATGCTCCATGTGTAGCTCTTCCTCTAAATAACCCTGAAGGAAATCAGATTTCACATCCACCGCTTCAACCTCTAAGTCATAATAAGCTGCCAAACTCAATGTACTTCTAATAGAGGACATCTTCACAATCAAAGAAAATATTTTTTTCAAATTCAATCCCCTTTTTCTGATTGTAACCCTTTTTCTAACTGTAACCTTTTCTCTAATACCAGTTTATTGGGATGAAACCGAACACGATGAAATACTACAAAAACACAATCAATATTCTTTCGCTCTCAAAAAATCAATTCCGTAATTATGGCAAACTCAATAACACAATATTTCAACAATCGATTCCAATAAACAACAATATCGCAAGAAAAAATAATAACTCGAGACATGTAATTTTTATATAGAAAACCCCTTTAAAGCAAAGGGTAAAAACCACGAGACTTTGAAAGTTCATCAAAGTTTCCACTATAATCAAAGTGTTGCTACAAAATCAAAACTAAGTCACAATCAAGAATATACAACTCAAACAAGGCTATCAACAAATAATCTCAAGCAAACTTTAAGAGAAAAACCGAGAATATCGCCAAAAATAGGTTGACTTTGAAAGTCAAGAACCTAAAGCTATAGTACACGAAACGAAAATCGGAATGTACACTTTAAAAATTTTTGAGTCTACTAGCTACCATAAAAAAATAAGCTCCATTAGACACTGAATGGACTTCCGATCAAAAAAAAAATGAAAGTCGATTTATGTAAAAATAATTATTTTACTCTCTTTTTCTTTGACTCTATGCACACACTTTTCACCATAAAGAAAGTTGTTGCCCCCATATTTGTGTATATATATGTATGGCACACAAACAAATGGGACCTTTGGGTCTACACCCAACATATTTGAAAGGTTTAAGGTTTGAATTGCCAATGAAATCTTAGGTCAATGATTAAGGTTGAGATATTCGAAATTTTGATATCTTAGGTTTGAACTTAATTTCCATACAATCTTATTTATTCTCACACAATAGGAAATCAACATTCCATACAAATTTTATTGCACTAATACCCTGCATGATTCATCAGGGTAAAGCCTTCAGAATAGTGAAATGTGAGAGATTAGGCAATTTTTTTTATTCTCTTCTATTTGCCGATGATTCGTCAATTTGTCTCATCATTTTGTTCAACAAATACATGAAGATTCTTCCCTGCTTTTTAAAGTAAGAGTTGTAAATTCAATTGAGTACTTGCTCAATTGACATCAAGATTGACTACAACTATGGAAGTTATGAGTTGAAGCGAACTTAGATATATGGAATGTCCTTTCTATTATTAAGATTAAGGGTAGATCAAAAAATGTATCACTGATTTTGTTGGATATCCTAGGTTTGAAATTCAATGATAGATGTTGATGAAGGGCGTATACTTATTCTAACTTGTATTAAGTTTTTATTTTGGACTAACCTTGGGCTTTTCCAGTTGAGACAATCCACTATCGCGGGGTAACCCAGTGGCCCAGGCCTTCATTTTGTATGAAGTTGTGAAGACGGTTTTGACCTTCGAAACAGACCATATTTTACTGCGGGTATATACAAGCACCAAAACCTAACCAATTCATGTATCTCATTGTTGAATAATTTGATGCTATAATTCATGTAAGACCAAGATTGTCACGAGTGATGAGGATGAATTAAATTGAAAAAACAAGTTTCTATTTGATTTTTTTTAATTTACTTTTTGAATTTTTTGTCAAATTTAGTCTCATAATTTGGTAAAATTTTTCGTTTTGGTTCCTGAACTTGAATTCTGTTAAGGTGACGATGAGTCACTTTAAAGTTGTGCCACATTATCACTTAAAAATTTTAAAATATATAATATATAAAATTACGAAAAATGTATTTGAAAAAGTATACAAATTAATTTTAAAAATTAAAAAATAAAATTATAAAGTGACGTGGTTTGAGAATATCACATTTTCATGCTTTAATGGAATCTAAGTTTAGCGGAATGAGAAATTTATTAAACAATAAATAAACTATATTAATTTTTTAAGTTAGTATTTTATTTTAATTAATTCCTTAAGTTTAGTTAAAAATTATAAAATAGTATTAGAAACTCTATTATATGCGTATACATGTGGAAATCACGTATTTAGAACACATATGTAATTTTAAAGTATCATTAAATAAAACAACTTGTTTTAAATACAGTTCATTTTTGTAATTTCTCAACCGAGTTGGCACCTAGTTGACTCGTGAAATCAACTCAAACAAGAAATTTTATTAATAACATAGATGTACAATTGATGGAGATAATAAAGTGCATAATAAAATTAAAATGTATAAGTAAATTAAAATAAAATTTTGGTTGAATCATAAATTTAAAAATCTTTGCAATATAATTGGGTTGGGTTCAAATCTCACAATATAAGTGTTTTTGTTTTTTAATTAAAAGATAAAATAATCTCATAAATTTTAGTATTATCTCATAATATTCTCATAATTTTAGTATTACTTCATAATTATTTGTATGCTTTCAAATTTAACTTTTAGCATTAGTGATATATTTTTTAAACATAAAAAATATTATTCGATGATTTTGAGAAGAGATGAAGTTTTTAGGATAGAAGGGAGGTCTATGCTTGAAGGGTTACGTCTGACTTGGGAAAAGGGATACTGACAGGTTGAACTTGAATCTGATAATGCTCTTTTGGTGGAATTAATTTTGTCTGGCAAAATTATTAATAGCCCTCTTATGGAAATACGGGCCATCCATTCACTGTTACAAAAGAATTGGAAAATTCGTATCCATCATATTCTTAGAGATCATAATGCAATTGCAGATTTCATGGCTAAGCAAACTGGTATACATTTTACTAGTCTATAGGTATATTTTTTGAACCTCCTCAAGCTGTGCGAGAGTTAATCCAAAAGAGTTTTAATTTTCTTCTTATTTTTGTAATCGCTTAATGCTGTTTCTATTTACCAAAAAAAAAATTAATGAGATTTTGTTAAGGGAAAATTATTTGTAATTTTAAATTATTAAATTTGCATATTATATTCGGTTAAAAATTATATATAAGAAATTAAAATAGTCAAAATTAAATAAACAAAACAAATTTTATAAGATAGCCAATATTCGATAATCTCTCATAATTTTAATACTTCCTCATATTTTAGGTAATTCATCATACTTTTGGTACTTCTTCAAGTCTTTTGGTATTTCCTTAATATTTTTTGGTATTCCTCGTAATATTTTATTCTTCCTTATTTTTCTCCTGATAATTTTTGGTACTCCCTAATATTTTTGGCATCTTCTCATAATTTTTGTATTCCCTCATAATTTTTGGCGTTTGTTGAAACTATCGAAATTTATTTATTTTTAGTAAAAAAATATTATTTTCATATTAATCAATTTTGATGGGATTATGTCCAAAAAAATGATAATTTTTAATTTATTAATTTTGCATACTAATATTCGGTACTAAATTGTTACAAAATAGTGAAAATAAATAAATAAATAAACAAATTTATAAAACAAATTTAATTTTATTAAAACAACGAGTTTGGTCCACGAAATTCAGAAAAACGAGTTCGGGAGTTGGTTACGTTCGAGGAAGGGTTAGCACCCTCGTAACGCCCAAAATTGGTACCTAGTTGATTAATTAATGTCTTAATGTCGAAAATTGAAAACTTTGAAGAATTTTTTTTTTTAAAAATACGATCCTTAAAAAACATGGATTAAGATGTAAGAGGATATTTAGCCATTCGGTCCAACGAGAAATCGAAACCCAGCACATTAAGGCACGTTTTCTCGAATTTCCAAACGCAAAACATTGCCTTATTTTAAAATTTTAAAAGGATATTTGGCTATTTGGTCGAACGAGAAAATCGAAACCCAGCACATTAGGGCACATTTTCTCGAATTTCCAAATGCAAAACATTGTCTTATTTTAAAATTTTAAAATTTTAAAAGGATATTTGGCTATTTGGTCAAACGAGAAAATCGAAACCCAGCACATTAAGGCACGTTTCCTCGAATTTCCAAACGCAAAACATTGCCTTAAAAAATTAAAAAGGATATTAATATGCGTAATAAAATGTTAATGAATGCAATAATGCGAGCATAGATAATGCAAAATAGCAACAAAGTAAAATAAAAAGGATAAATAAATAGCATACATGAAACAATAAATGAATAAATAAATAGGACTACAATGCCTTTCAAGATAATAATGAACACATAGATAAATAAACATCAAATAAGACAACAACAACAATAATGAGAATAAATAAATAATAATAATAATAATAATAATAATATGTAAAAAAAAATAATAATAATAATAATAATAATAATAATAATAGAAAACATAAAATAATAAAATCTATGTATATGTATAACAAAATTTGAAAATAGTAAAATATATATATAAATAATTAAGTAAATAATGATAATGCATATATATGTTTGTGAATATATATATTTTAAAATATATGTATACGTATATACAAGTTATAGAGTTTCAGAAAGTAAAATGAATAAGAAATATCAATTCATAAAAATAGAAAATATATAGATATATGGACATGTATGTAAATTACAAAGTATAAGAAATATATATATAAATGCGTATGTATATTTAAGTTATAAAATATGTATATGTACATATATATTATGAAAATGTACTTATGTATATATTAATAATAAAGATATTGAAAGTTAATTAGTTTAATAACCAAAACATAACAAAAAATGGGACTAATTTGAAACTAGGACAAAGATTTGGGGCCAAAATTCAAATAAAATGAAAGAGAAAGACCATTCTGAAAATGCGCGTAATGTAAAGGGACTGAAAGAGTAAATTTCCCTTTTACCAACGCGACGTCGTTCAGATGAGGGCCTAAATGAAAACGCGACAAATCTTAGGGCCGAATTAAAAAATAGGAAGAACTTAATTAATAAAACATAAAAACAATGGAAGGGCTAAACTTGCAATTAGCCCTTCCAACAAAAACACGCGGATCCTCCTTGCGGGTCGGGTCGGTTCTCGGGTCAGCTATAAAACGACGCCGTTTTGTGCCAGAGGGGCTTGCCCCAAAACGACGTCATTTTGGGGGCCTATAAAAACTAAGTTTTTTAGAAAAAAACATTTGGTCTTGTTGTTTCAAAAAAAAAGTTTACAATTCTCTCCCCCTCCCCTCTTTCATCCCAAACTCCGGCCTAAGGTCCGGCCAATCACCGTAGGCAGCGGTCAAAAGGCGAAAAGTCAGGTTTTTTAACCCCGTTTCAAAGGCCGTTCGAAGATCAGGCTTTCACGACCCTAAAATCGAGGTACGAAACCCCAAAGACCCCCTTCCTCGTCCGTTCTCAGTGACTCGAAGGACTCCGGGGACGCCACGACCGCGATGACTCAGGTACGTTTTCTTATATTACTCTATTTATTTCGTATGTGAAGGAAAGAAGAAAAAGAAATAACAGAAATGAACCGAAGAAAAGAAAAAAAATCGAAAAAAAGTCACCTTTAAAATTGTTTTTCCTTTTTTATTTTTCCAGTATTCGTCAAAGAAAATCGGAACCCCTTTTACAATGATCTATTCTTGGCTTTATAGCCGATTTACATGAGTTTTTTAGTCTATTTCCTATGCTTGTCATGTCTGCCTTGATTTGTTTGCAGGGATCGGCGCAAGTGGATGGAGATGACAGTGGCAGTTGGCGGTGGTTGCTGGCAGAGCAGGTGAGCAGAAGACCGAGGGTTAGAAGACCCTAGGTGCGGCGCCTAGGGTTCCTCTGTTTTCTGCTAGGGTTTTTCTTGTTTTGGGTTTTGGGCTGAGGTTAGGCTATTGGGCCTGTTTAGGTGGGTTTAGTTTGGGTATTTCGGTAATGGGCTTTGGGTATTGGGCCGTTTGGGCCCGAGCAAAATTAGGTTGTACATTTAAATTATTAATTTTGCACACTAATGTTCGATACTAAAAATATTATATATAATGATAAATAAATATAAATAAATAAAGAAAACAAATTTTATAAGACGAAGCAATAATTGTAATCTATCATATTTTTTGGTGTTTTCCTATTTCTTTCTTTATTTTTCTTTTGTATCTCTATATAACTGTAGATACTTCTTCATGTTTTTTTGGTATTTCCTAAGAATTTTTATATCCCTCATAATTTTTGTTCTCTCTCATGATTTTTGGTTTTATCGTGATTTTTGGTATTTCGTCATGTTTTTTTGGTATTTTCTCTTCTTCTTTTTTTCATAACTTTTGATGCTTTCTCATGTGTTTTGGTATTTCTTCACAATTTTTTATATCCTCTCATAATTTTTTGTACTTCCTCATATTTTGTAGTATTTCCTCATGATTTTTGGTACTCTACCTGTTTCTCATGTTGTCCTTTATAATTTTTTGTACTCCCTCATGTTTTTTTATACTTCCTCTAGTATCTGTTACGTTTTTTGATACTCCCTCAGAATTTTTGGTATTCCCTCTCCCTCGTATATTTTTGGTACCCCCTCGTAATTTCTGGTACTTCATTATATTTTTTAGTTTGGTATTCCCTCATAATTTTTAATACTCTCTCATACTTTTTTTTTGTATACCCTCATAAATTTAGGTATGAGCAATTTAACTTTTTGTATAAAAAAATATTATTTTGGCATACTAAGGAACTTTGTTAGGATTTTGTTGGGACAAACCAATGGTATATTTGGTATACAAAAAATATCATTTTTGCATTTATAGTATTATTTAAATCATTAATTAAGTTGGTGTCACAAATTAATCAAGCACTAACTCAATTAGAGAAATTTCAAAAATGCTCTTCCGTAGTTAAAATAATTTATATTATTTATAACACCTTTTACTCGAGTTAAACTGATAACCCGAGCAACGGATGTCACATTTGGCACTAAGTCTCTTAAATACCAAATATTTATGTATATGAATTGCTAGGCTTAATTTTATTCTTATAGAGCTCAATTTACAATTCTCGAATCATTTCCAAATATTTACTAGCATATTTAATCTTCAATATGTATTAGATTAACGTTCAAAATATCATATTTTCATTTTTATTACCAAATACTATGACACCCCACACTCGACTTAATTGCCAAGTCCGAATGTGAGACACCACATTTGTTGCCAAAGCAACTCAAACTAACTCGTACATTGAATTCAACATGATGAATTTGAATTCATTGCTATCACAATCTCATAAACAAGCATATGACATTTACATATCATAATTCATATTTCATTTTCACCATTTGATTAGTTTGAATTCGTTACATAACATAATTTGTACATGCATTGATTTATTGAATCATCCTTACATTGTGCTTAATTGCTACGTTGCTATAAATTAAATGTTTTACTGTTTGTACGGTTATATATAATGGTTTAAAAATTAGACTCACACTGAGTCGTCATAAGCTCACTCCCCCCTTTTTTTACCTCTCAAGTAACACAAAAATCTAGGACGCGGAATAGCATCGAAGGAACCTCATAATAGCGACTTGTTTTTCTTTTATTTTTATTTTAAAGTTTCCATTTGAGTTCCCTTATTCATCTTGGGTTTGCAATTATTAACTATTACTTGCTTTTATATCTTAGGTTTGGGATTGTCTAACTTATTAATTTTAAGCATTATACTTAGTTAATACTCTGATAATTGCATGCTATTCGGTTTAGAAAATTATTATTTTTAACAATGTTTTTCATCTCTGCAAAATACTTGAAAGTTTTGAAAAGTCTTTTTAAACCTTAACCATTTTTCCCAAAACTTGACATTAATAAATATTGTAATTGAATTGCTAAGTAAAGTCGATTTGATTAATGAATGTTTTTCTTAAAAATAAAAGAGCGGTTTTCATAAAATTCAACTAAGCAAAAGAATAGCTTTACTGGATCACTTTAGTGATCAATGTAACACCTTTAACTTAGTCAAAACTCCTAAGTCGGGCCATGAGTGTTACATCTTTTCCAATTCCTTAACTATTAATTAATTAATAAAAATATTTAAAAATAAAATATTAATAACAAAATATTTCAACTAATTAAAATTCAACACCAATATCCATAATAATCATGATGTTTCATGATAATTATCTTAATAGGGAAATGACCATTTTACCCTTCAACATCCTCCACAATTCTTTCCTCGAATCATCACTTAATTTGGTAAAATTATAAATTAGTCCTTTATACCACTTATTCAATTTGGTCCCTACACACCAATTTCATGTCATAAGAAATTAGGTTATTTTCACTTTTGTTCCTTCAATTTTCTCATATTTATGCTTCAACCCCTCAAATTTTGAATAATTATCTTGAACCTCAAAACTTTTTACATCTTTAAGATTTAGTCCTTACTTTAATTTAGTATACCACAAACATACTTCTCAATTCAACTTTCTTTGATACTCCTCAACCTTCTCTTTTATCACTTTCATTTCCTTATTTTATTTTAGTGAGAAATCAATTGTACTCAATCTCGATCTATTATTGCTTATAAAGTACAACAATTTTACGGGTGTTAAACCACATTTCTTGTATATACACACAACTAGTTTGGGTTAGTAAAGTGCTAATAGAGCACTTTGTTTGTTCAAATAGGAAATGTTATTTTGAATGCAATTTTGTAAGTAAACTAAAGTGAGTTACTTAGTTTACATCTAAGCTTTTAAGGGGAAAGACTTAGAGGGGGAGTGATCCTTTTAGACTATAGAGTAATATTGTTATTTGGTGAGTGAGTAGGACTTAAATAGTAGCTTGTACTTGTTGATGCATAGTGGAATATCTCTTTGGGTAAGGTCTCGGAAACATAAGAAATTTATGAATTGTGTGTAGGGGTAGAGCTAAAGGGGGTAGATAGTGGCCCTAGCCCCCTTCAAAGGAAAAATTAACCCTTTAGTCTCTTTAGAAATTGCAAGTTTTAAGTTAATTTAATGGTAAAAATTATAATTTAGCCCCTTTTAAAAATTTAAAGTTCAACTATAGCCTCTCCAAAATGAAATGTTTATAGTTTAATCCTAGGAAAAATTGTAAAATTTTATGTTAATACAATGATGAAATAACATTTTTAGCTCTCTCAAAAAATTATAATTCAAATTTGACCATTCCAACAAAATTTTTTAACTTAACCCCTAACTATGTGAACAATGTTCTAAATGTCCATCTTTATTTTTCTACATTAGTCGCTTAATCTAGTTGCAACTTACTTTATAGATGAACTTATATCTGCCAAGTAAAAATCAACTAACTTTCAAAAATCCCTTTGCTAGCATAGCGATACTATGTGGCATAAGGTAGATTCATCTTCCCTTCCCTATCGAAAATGAATTGATAATGATCTTAAAACAAATACAACACACCACTCAATAAGCTATTCATTGATAATATGTTAAATCTCAATAATAAAAGGGTAACCCAATAATTAGCTATAAACACCAAAATCTCAACTCCGTTCTAGATAGGACCTCTAACACTTCTCATTTTTATTTTTAACCTTACACTTTCTTTGTTGAATTCTTGAATTAAATATGGAATAATGTTTCGAAGCACAAACTTTGATATATTTTGATTCTTTTTTAATTGCAAATGATCAGTCGCTCACTTTGATCCAACCCAATGTCTAGCGAGACATCAATGATTATACTTATACTAAAAATTTACTTTATTAAATAACAAATATTATAAAATGCTAAACGAAAATTCATATCAAGTAACATTTTCTTCATTAATTTTCTACACTAAAAACAAAGAGGAAAAAGGAAAAATGGAGGAAAATTTTGTCCCTAATTAATACCACGCTAACATTTTCTTCAAATTGGGCCCCATCAACCCCCATCCCTAATTAAATCATCAATTTTCGTCCTCTTGATGCATACTCCCACTTCCATTTCTCTTACAGTAGGAGCCATTAAAGCCATGTCTCCGTGCGTGACCGACGCCGCTCGAACCCTCGGCTGCCGTGACAGCGCCGCCGCGTCACACCTAAAGCTCGTCTCTCTTGTAGTAATCTTCATCTCCAGCATCGTCGGCATATCTTCCCCTATCTTCCTAGCTCGTTACTTCCAAGGCAAACCCGTTTACGACAAGGCGATTTTGGTAATCAAGTGCTTCGCCGCCGGCGTCATCCTCTCGACCTCCTTAGTTCACGTCCTCCCCGAAGCCTTCGCTGCTCTCTCCGATTGCCACGTCGCTTCCCGTCATCCGTGGAAGGATTTCCCTTTCGCTGGGCTGGTCACGTTACTCGGAGCCCTCCTGGCTCTTTTCGTCGACTTGACGGCGAGCTCTCACGTGGAGCACGGTCAGAGTAAGCCGACCGGAGATTATTTGCCGGTGGTAACACAGGAGGGGACGACCGGAAAGAAAGTGGAGAATGATTTGCCGAACGAGGAATTGGTGAAGCTTAAGCAGAAGCTGGTGTCGCAGGTATTGGAGATTGGGATAATTTTTCATTCAGTGGTCATCGGAGCGACGATGGGGATGTCGCAAAATCAGTGTACGATTAGACCGCTGGTTGCAGCGCTGGCTTTTCACCAAGTCTTTGAAGGCATGGGTCTTGGTGGCTGTATTGCTCAGGTAACCAAAAAAGAGGGAAAAAACTGTAAGTTTCCCTTTTTATTTTTACTTTTTATTACAAATGGTTAAATTACAGCTTTCCGTCATTGCATTATATTAAATTTGGAATTTTATTTTTATATTTATTTTGGATTTTTTTTTTATTCATATGGTGTTGGAATTTTCTAATTACATGTTTGTATTTTTGTGCGATAGATATATATATATATATATATATATTTTTAATTTTAATTTTTATAATATTAATTTTTGTTTAAATTTTTTAATGAATTTCTTTAAAAATAATTAATAAATTAACATTTAATGTAATTATAAAATATTTTAAAAATATTTAACTAATTTACATTTATTTATATTAATTTTTAATTTTAAAACATATAATATTAAAATAATACAAAAATTCATCATGATTTGAATATTAATATTAATATTTTATAATTTAAATAATATTGTTAATAATTTCTTACAAGTTATTTATTTTATATATATTGTTAATTTGTTTTAATGTTAAAATTGTTAAAATTTGATTTTTTGTAATTTTATATTTATCTTTGTTTTACTTTTAACCAAGGAATGAAATTAATTATTATTATATTTGAAAATATAAATTTTATTTGATAAATATTATTAATATGTATTATTTTAAAATATATATATTTTAAACTTAACAATTAAAAATTTATTATTTTTAGTATTATAATATTAAAAATTATTTCAATTAAGTAAAATCTTAAAATAAACAACAATTTACTTAAAATCAAATATTTAACGTATAAAAAATATAAAAAATTAAAACAAAAGACATGGAGTAACTTAAAAATTATAAGAAAAGGAGTAAAAGCTTTAAATAGAGAGTACTATGGGACTAATTTTTTTAACCTCTTATTGATATATATATATATATATGATAGGAATAATTTTCATCATATGTTTAAGGATTTTGTTTATTAAAAAAAATTTGTTAACTCTTTCTCAGAATATTCGACGAAATTACCTATTAGAGGGACTGAATTAAATTAGTCCATTTACTATTAAATGAATTAATTTAATCATTGTACTATTAAAGAAAACTAAATTACAACATAGTTAACAAAACAATATTTATTGTTTAAAAATGACATAATGTTTTCTTCATTAATAGCTCAACCCCAAACAAAATATTTCATTTGTGTAATCATAAAATCTGTCAAAATATAACTATGTTAAATATTAAATGGCATTTTAAACAATAAATGTTAATTTTATGATGGACTTTGATACTTGAATTTAGTAATTAGGTTCATTTTGATCTCGGAATTTAGAATCCGTCAATATTTTATGATGTGACACTCTATATTTTTAATTTTCGGTGATGACGTAACATAATCAAATAGTGTCATGTTATCACATTTTTATATTTTCAAGCTCATGGGAATAGTCTTGGGAATTTTTAAAGAAAAGCTACATTGCATCCAAAGTTTGATATAAAATTTTAATAAATATATTTTTTAATTAATGCAGTTACCCTATTGTGATTTTCTTTTTTTCAGGCGGAATTCAAAACGGGAACAGTGGCATACATGTGCTTTATGTTTTCAGCGACGACACCAATGGGAATAGTCTTGGGAATGGTAGTATTTGCAGTGACGGGGTACGGCGACAGCAGCCCTAATGCGTTGATAATGGAAGGGTTGTTAGGTTCTATGTCGTCGGGCATACTCATTTACATGGCGATGGTTGATCTCATTGCCCTCGATTTCTTCCACAACAAGCTCATGTCTTCCCAAATGTGGTTGAAGAAAGCTTCTTTCATTGCCCTAGTTCTTGGCTCTACCTCCATGTCTATCCTTGCACTTTGGGCTTAAATATTTATTTGTCTACCCCTTTTTTAAAAACATAAACAAATGGAATTGTCACACACATATATATACACACATGTATGTGCAGCTTTGCTGTTGGAAACTCTTAGTATTAGTTATCATCTAGCGAAATTAGGGATGGTAATGTTCGAGCACGGATGGGACCAAGATAAAACATCGAATTAGTACTCTAATTTAATTTTTTTTAATTCAACGATGATTCGAATCTAGGTTATCCTTAAAAAGGATAAACACTCAATCAATATGTCAAAACTTAAAGCTAATAATATCTATCTATAATGTATACTATTAGCTTTTTCTATAACTGCTATCCGTTATAACGTATTATAATGTCTGCTGGCAGGGTTGCATGGGGAGCGCCACTAGGCTGGAATACCAGAGCTTTTATTTATCTATAATATATATAAAGATGACGAAGTGATTGATTTTCTATATTCAATTTTTAAGCTTATACTTCAATAAATTTTGTACTTCAAAATTAAAACTTTTGATTTTAAAATCTTCATCAATTCGTTAAATTAGCTAATATTTTCTTTCAAAATTTGCTGACACAGTTATTTACATATGATGTGCAATATAATTGAAGGAATATAAACATCGTAGGTTGAATTTTTTGTGAGAAAATATTATTAGTGTTAATGAATGGATTCAGATTTTAACTTATTTAAGAAGATTTTTTTTAAGTATAAGGATTAAATCTTAAACTTTTCTAAAGTATAGGGATGTATACCAATTTTAACCATATTTCAATGACTATAATAATTAGGGTTAATTCCATCAAGCGTCCTCAAATTATCACCCAAAATTTAAATTGGTCTATAAACTTTAAAACATTCTTATTAATTCTTCAAAGTATCAATATTGTATCAATCAAATCCTTGCATCAATATAATCGTTAATCTAGGTGTTAAATGTCAATTTGAATATGATATCAAGCATATTTAAAACATGCAAATAAGATTGTAAACATGTATATACAGAGGCAGATACAAGCCCCCAAAAAAAAAATTTGAAAAATTCTAATTCTAGTCCCTCTTTAAATGATCAAATTATAAATTAATATAGGGAAAATTATGTTTTTCCCCAAAACATGAAAAATATTCTATTTAATCCCTTAAAATGATAAAATAATAAATTAATACATGATAAAATCTATAGTTGACATTTCAAAATTTATAATTCAAATTTGGCCCTCCTAAAGAATTTCTAGATTCGCCCCTATGTATATACCTACTCCACGTTCAACTTAAATTTGACATGTAAAAAAACAATGTCATTAAAATTCAAAAAAGCTGTTTCGTTTTTTTTTTTTTTAAACACACTAGATTTAAGTTGCCCAGAGTAGGTATATACATGTTTACATTTTGATCCATGAGTTTTAAATATACTTCACATCAAGTTTGAGCTAGCATTCAATGTCTATGCTAATAGTTAGGCTGAAAGAATGACCTATTTGATACAATATTGATACTTTAATGACTAAATTAAAATGTTTTGAAATTTAGGACTAATTTAAGATTTGGGTGATAATTTCAGGACCTAAAGAGTAACATACAGATCAAAGGTGGTGCTTTCTCGTGGGAACTGAATCCACTCCAAAGCTATAAAGCTACGGTGTAACTGCTAACCAATATAGCCCTTTCATGTTAATAAATGCAACCAACCATGATGAAGAAAATCAGGTCAGGATAAACAACAGTATGGGTATACTACAAACCCCCAAAAAATTGCCCATTCAACACCTTTATATATTCTAATATTTTCAATCCCATCCTCCAAAAGAAAAAAAAACAATTAGCCATTTTTATGGCCTCCAAAATCTTTCAATGGCACTTCACCATCCTCAACCACACCAACATGATCCACTCACACACTAGAGGCCTTTTCCTCTTGCTGATCTTTTTCTCTTTACTTTTTCTCATCACCACTCTCTTCCTTTGTGCTCATTGGGTGTATAGCCACTGTCTCCTCTCAACAGCTGCTGCGATGGCTAATGCAACACCACCAGGTTCTTCCCTAGGGCTGGACCCTAATGCCATTAACAACTTGCCAATCATTTTGCACACAAAAGGTGAAGAAACTGAGTGTTGTATCTGTCTAGGGGTGTTTGAAGAAGAAGAGATGGTGAAGGTCTTGCCACAATGTAACCATGTCTATCATTCTCAGTGTGTTGATAAGTGGCTCGGTTCTCAATCAAGCTGCCCGCTATGTAGAGCTTGTTTGAATCCATTCACTTCTCCATTACAATGAAAGTCAAATTACTCGGACACGGTTGTGAGTATCCCATATAATATTGTTTGAATTTTTTTCTATTTTTTTATATATTTAGAGGATCTTTAAAGATCGTATTCGTACTTGATCCAGACATGATTAATACTTAACAAGAATGAATGTTCAGAATAGCCAACTAGAGAGATAAGGAAAATCAAGTGATCATTGATGGCATAGTCATCACTCAAATTTATTTTTTTTTCATTTGTGTGTGAGGCCCTTTGAGCAACTTACATCATTATCTTCTTTTCTTTTGGCTTAGATCAAAGATTGATATTATTTATGGGTGTTTTGTGGTGAAATTCTGCTTCCTGTCTTGTATGAAGTTTGAGATTTTACCATTAAAATAAAGATTTTGATTGCAATAAATAGAAGTGAGTTATGAAACTAACGTAATAATTTAAAAGGACCTAAGTTTAAATGCGATAAAACGTATAAAATACAATTGTTGGAGCATTTGTATCATAAATATGATAATAAATTAAAAACCACTTCTTTACTTCAACATGTAATGTTGGGATGACAATAGAACGAGACAAAACATCTATTTAATTGTTTTAAATTTGATTTGATGCTTCTTTCTATTGTATTTAAATTAAATTTTATTTAAAATTTTAATACTCAAATCATTAAAAATAATATTCCCTGACTCTATCATGATAGGTAGTATATATTATATATTATAAGGTTTTTAAGGGTGAGCTTGGATGGGCGGTGCGTTTACATGCGGTTAGTGTAAAAACAGCGGTAGCGGTAAGATTAGATACTATAGCGCGAGACAAAAAGTAAGCTAAACACACTGCACCGCACTGCACCCAATGGCCATCTAAACCAACCTTAAATTTTTAACGTGTTCATGTGACAAGGGAAGAAAATAAACATTTGTGAAGGAGAAATTTGCAACATAAACCCCTCTTCCTTTTTCATAATTTTTAATTGTGTTTTGCAGTTATATTTTTTTATATAATTTACTTATATTCAATAATTCAAATTACAACTTTACATAAATTTTAAAACAGTTTAAAAAGTCTTTCTAAGTTTATCGATTGCTAGTTTTACAAAACTAAATCCACTATTAAAATTGAAATAGATATTTAGTGGTCACAATATTTAAATTTAATTAATAATCTACATTAACGGATTAATAATTAAAATTAAATTAGAAACTATATATAAAAATTGAATTCCACACAACCTACTATTATAATATTTATATTTTAAAATATTGTTTATTAAATTCAGTCTAATATCAATTACCGTATTTTTAAAATTAAATGTATGTATTATGTTTTAATTTCGTAACCATTTTATTAACAAAATGTTACAAAATCTATTAAAATTTTAAGAAATAATTAAATATAATTTAATTAAAACATATAATCAACTCGCGCATCACGAGTAAAAAAAACTAGCTATATTATATTATATTATATTGATTTTTATAATATTATAAAATCTTATAAAAATTAAAATATAAATATGAAATATATAAAAGTTATAAAAATTAAAAAATCTAATTGAAAGATGTAGAAAATCTATATTATTATTTAAATTCTTGACTGAGTTGATGTTACTCTCAACCAAATCATCAACTCAGTTAGAAAATTACGAAAATATCCTTAATTAAAATAAAGTATATTATTTGAGGGTAATTTAGTATTTTTATTTAAAAAACCAGTTACATTAATAAGACTTTTAATGTGTCACTCAATTAACTAGTTGCAAGCCATACATTTCATTATTTATTATATGTTATTTTTATTAGATAACCCGTCAAGTTATGTTAAAAATAAAAATAAAAAGATAAGCCATCAAGTTAGGGGTTATTTCAAGAATTCGTCCTTATAAATTCAGATTGGATGGGAAGCTGAGGATTCTGCCCAAGAAAAAGAACAGCAAAGCAAAAATAATTTTAACAGTGATTCTGACACATGTTTGTCCTTCAGTCACAGACTTGTGAACTGTTGTCTGCTGCAACAAATTAGACACTGAAGCAGATGCCAAAATTGAGCAAGTGGTAACAATTATTCAATCCATTGGTATGAGTTAAAACGTTTAATACATGGATTCTGCATATGGCTTTCATCTTTTAAATTTAACCAAAAGCTATTATGATCAACAATTATCGAAGCCCTTGAACAGTAATTAAATCCATTTTGAACCTAATTAAGTACACAGAAATGTGAAGGTATGAAAATGGAGTTAATTCGGAAATTGAGGGACTAAGAGTTATATTAATAAAAAGAACAGAGAAAAGCAGGTGAAATGAATGGGCCTGAGGTGAAGCAAATGGTCCAAAAATCCGACCAAGGATTTGGATTATCTAATAAATATATGTGCAGCATTTGTTTGACCATTTCTGTCCCTCACATCACATGATTGATTAATTAACATTGACCAAAAAACAAGGAAAGACTTTTGTCCCCTTTTGCATTTCAGACAATCTTTTTTTTTTTTATGGTCCTGGGTTTATACTATTGCTTTTGCGACAACCATATGCGGCCACCATGCTCCATCTCAATCTCCTTCTTTTCAAGTTCTCATCACCTCATTTTCGATTCATTGGGTTTGAATCATTGAATTTTAGGAATTTTCGGATGAATGGAAAACGAGATTAAAATTACGTGGCTCAATGTAGGAGAAAGATGATAAACAAGTTTTCCGACATCTATACACAAAAAAGTGATGTAATTTATGAACATGAAAAAAGAAAAAGAGAGCAAGTAAATCACTCTGTTCATCATCCTCAAACTTGAAGATCACCGCCGTTTGATGTGGGAAAAACTTTGCTCTCTGATCTGTTCCTACTCAACATTCTCTTCAAAGAACAACCAATGGAAGACGAAGCTGAAAGATCGTCATCATCATCGTCAATGGGTGCCGCAATTTGATGATGACGACCAGAATCTAATGATTCCCCCACAGTCTCCGCTGAACTGACTTGAGATTCAGCATCATTGGTCAACAACACAGGCGCTCTACAAATGGGGCAATTGGAGTGAGAGTGGAGCCACATATCAATGCATTCAAGGTGGAAACCATGGCCGCACTTGGGCAAGTTCCTTCCAACATCGTTATCCTCGAACGGACTTAAACACACGACACAGTCTAAGTTGTGTAACCCATGCTTCTTGTTGTTGTTGTCGCTGTGTTCATCTAGTTTGAAAACGAACAAGGGGATGGAGGAAATGAGGGAAGGATCGAGACCCTTGGATGGGGAGGAGGCGGAGGCGTTGTTGTCGAAGGAAAAGGCGTGGAAATGGCGGAACCGGTCGTGGGGGAAGACGTGAGAGAGAGTGGAGGAAGATCGGCTCCTTTGGCGAGCATGAGCCAAGAACCACTTGGCGTAGAGATGGAGGAGGAGGACGAAGAGGATGACGAGGAGCAATGAGATGATGGCAGCCAGCAGCACGTTGCCTTCGTAGGAGGAAATGGTGCTCACGAGATTTGATAATGGTGGGTTTGGGGTCTGCTGTTCTGACTCAATGGTAGCTGACATTTTTTTTTCTTTTTTGAAGATGAGTGAGCTGCAAATATGCAGATGGGGTTTGGAATTATTTGAGTGATGGGGATGGAAATGCCTTCATATATATCATTTATTTGGAGCTCATGTAATCACTTAATCTCTGTTTTATGATTTATTAAGGTTAATATTTTCGAGGTCTGTAGTTGTTTTTTTCAATTAGTATTGATTTACTGCCTTTAATAAGATCGCTTTTTTTTATATAATATAAAAAATTTTATATTAACATTTAATTAATAGTTAAAATATAATTTAAAAATATTATTTTATTTTGATAAAAAGGCATATCGAGTTAGAATTGGGGTCGAATCGCCTTTTCATTGTCATCTCTAATCTTTTTTGGAATTCAAACATGAATTCTCTACTTAAGAGTATAATGCATTGTCTTAATAATCAGTTAAACCGGGCAAATCATCAGTTCTCGATTCAACACAGGTTGATTGTCGCTTAAAAAATAATTAAAAATTCATAAAAACTAATAAAAAATACCTTTTAAAAACCAATTCAACCGGTTCAACTATCAACGTTGTTTTAGTTGCTGAACTTTCACCTCTCCCGATGTGGTGATAGATTTTTAATCCAGCCGATCCGACCAACACTGACATAATAATACTTGAGAGTGCACCGAAGGATTACTTGTGATAAAATATTAAATGATGATTAATAAGTGAAGAAGAAGAAGAATATGAAATGAATGGAATTGGAATCTTCTACAAATATAAAATATTTACTATTAGGGGATGTTTCCGTGAAAGTCAAGTTGTTTGTTGGGTTTTGGGGATTAAATTACGGGGATTCTGCCTTTTTAAGCATTTGCGTGTGTTAGTCAACAACACTACCTCTCCCTCTCTCTCTCTCCTTTCTTAATATGTAGGTACAACTTTAGTTTTGGTCCCTAAATTTTAATTTCTCATAATTTAGTCATTTACTTTTGATGTCAATGTCTTTAGTTAAATTCAATTTGTTAATATTCTTAACTTTTATGTATAGATTTTAACCACGGGATTAGGTGATATGGCAAGAGTTTCTCTTACTTCAACCAGTGGTCGAGGATTTGATCCTTGTATTGGATATAAAACAGCTTTAAAACTTGTGGTCAGCATCTACCCCTTAATGGGCCTACAGAACGCGGAGGATTAATCATTGGGCTCGTTCCAGTGGATATCTTGAGAAAAAAAAATGTTTGGTTTTTCTTTAAAAAAATTTCTTCCAATTTGTCATGTTGACATAAATTTTCCTTTTTTGTGTTGGAAGAAGTGTTTTTAAGAAAAATCCATATTAAAATTTTAATCGGAATACTTAACAAGGATGGATGGTCACTAGAGCCAAGTGCCTTGGCCTCCAAAAAGATTTTGAAAATTTTCATTAGACACTTAAATTTTTTGATAATTTTCATTAAATCCCTCAAAAATTTTAAAATTTAAGTTAGCTCCCTCCTAAAACTCGATGCCAAGATCAGCCACTAATAATTGACGAAATTAACTATTTTGATTAACTAATGACAGTATAAAAATAGAGGGACCAAATAATGCCAAAATAGAGTCTATTAACTAAATCTCAAATTTGAACATAGTAGAAGGACTAAAACCACAATCTAACCTATATACGTATATGATAATATTGGTGGTGTAATTAAGTCATAGGAGAATCCCATAATCCAAGGAGCAAATGAGATGAGAGCGGTGCATTGGTGAGAAAAAAGGGTTATGAAATGAAGGACTCGTGAAGGCGACGGCAGCTTAGGTGAGGCAACCGGTTTATAGGATTCTTCATGTGATTGTTTTAGGGGAACCCATCCCCAATGCCTACGACATCAAAGTTTAAGGGGCAATTGCATCAAATATCCTCAAACTATTACCCAAATTTTGAATTAGGTAATCAATTAGATCTTTTTATAAACTTAGACATTAACTTGGGTATTAAATGCCGACTCAAATATGATGTGGAAAAATATTTAAAAATGCAAATTAAATTATAAACATGTGTGTACCCAAGGGTGAAGCTAGAAACTTTTAAGGGCAAAATTAAATTTTAAATTTTTGGGAGGTTGGAGTGTAATTTTATAATTTATTAGCTTATGGTTTCATCATTTTGAATGACTAAATAGAAAATTTTTATTCTAGAAGCTTAAAAGTGCAATTTTACCATATATTAACTTCTAATTTTATCATTTATGGGGACTAAAAGCTATTTTTTCCATTTTGGGAGAAGTAAATTTAACATATTAAAAAATTTAGTACTCTTGAATTTTATTAACATTAAATACTTTTATTATCGTCAAATCTAAATTGTCTATGCGATATAGATATACATATTTATAATTTGATCCACTTGTTTTAAATATATTCCATGTTAGAATTAGGCTAACAAAAGAACTTGATTGATATGATACTAGTACTGATACTTTAAAGATTCAATGGGAACTATTTGGAGACCAGGGACCAAATTAAAATCCGAACGATGGCTTTAGAGTTTTGATCAAATTAACCCCAAAGTTTGATTACTCTTTTTTTTTTTCTCTTTTTTGTGGATTACATAATTGGGGAAGGGCAAGGCAAAAAAAGGTAGGGGTGGGTAACCTAACACAAGTGAGGGAGAAGGGTCAACTCCTTTTTTGGATCAGAAGCTACACGTGAACCCAGCCAGACTGAGTTTCCCTCTTGACTCAATAACTTGAACTTGAACTTGAACTTGCTCTGTTTCCACCTTTTTTGGGTGCATGTTTGGGGCAAGTTATCCAACTTTTGTGCAAGCAAGGCTCGTCGCTCGTGACTCGTTGACTCAAGCCCACTAGCAATGTACCCATTCCTCTATAGGCAATGGATTATCCTGTGTTTTAGTCACGGCATCGGTCAAGAATTTTTTAGTGTCGTGTTAAGATAACGATTGAAAAGATAAGAGAGAATAAAATGCTTCAAATCTGTCATACTTGCTGCTACTACAGCTTGATTGTAATATAACGGGTAGGTAGGAACTAATTAGCATACTTAGTACTTAATTACAAGGAACTAATCCCTAAATACTAGGAGCTGTTATAACAACTTATTTATCACCTCCAACATGTCGAGATCATCTTCTTCACATCCAAAGTTATTTTGGAAAGGGTATACTACAGCAAAGTTTACTATATTATTAATACGTTACATTTTGGCACTCAACTTCAAAAAGTTATAAAATAATCATTAAATTATTCGAAAGTTTTCATTCAAGTCACTAAACTATTTGAAAGTTTTTATTTAAGTTATTACGCTGTTAAGGTCCTTATGTTTTTAAAGTCAAGCTAGTGAGTTCCAAATAATGATTCGATGACTAGTACAGTGGATCAGTACCTTTTGACCAATAGAAGAACATACACTAGATCCAAATCGATCTGACGGTTAGTGTCGGTTTGAATTTTAGTTCGCAGATTCGTGTCATTTAAAGCTGCTATATGACAGAAAAACTAAATTATAAAAGAGAATAGAAAGGAGAGCTTTTGATTGGTGCAAGTGGTGCCAACAGAGAAGGCCATATAGCAGCAATATTAACAATCCAGTGATTTAAATGAAAGTATTCGAATAGTTCAATGATCATTTTGTAACTTTTTGAAGTTGAATGACTAAAACGTAAACTTACTAATAATTTAGTGACATTGGGTGTAGTTTACCCTTTTGGAAAACATGTAATAATGTAATTTCAGTATTTATTCTAAGGAGGTAACCCGTCAAAATTAATTTTAGGGTAAACTATAATGGCAGTTACCCAATTAATAGTAAATATATTTTGTGGTCATCCAATTATGAATAGTTACAAAATAGTCACTCAATTATTCGAAATTTTCTTTTTGGTCACAATCATTAAATTACAAATGGAAAGATAACTTGGCGACTTTTAAAATTAACATAATAATAACTTTAACCCTCAATATTTATACATTGTGACAATTTAGTCTTGTTTTGAGAAAATTAACCCTCAACATTTACACATTATGTTATGTGGTCTTCTTCTTCTTTTTGTAGTTTTATTTATATTTGTGACATTAAGGGTAATTCTAAAAGAATGAAAAATAAAATTTACTATATTAGATTTCTGAGTGTTTTCGTTTTTGTATAGGTCCAATCAAATTTAGTTGATAATTTGTCTTTGTTTTGCTTTTTTAAGTGAAAGTCACAAAGAAAAGCAAATTGAAAAGAAAAGAAAAAACCAAATTACTCAATGTATAAACATTGAGAATTAATTTATTTAGAATCAAGACTAAATTGACACAATATATAAATGTTGAGAGTTAAAGTTGCTATTATATCAACTTTAAAAGCTACCATGCTATCTTTTATTAACCATTTAATGGTTGGTGACCAAAAAAAAAATTGTAAGGTGATCATTTTATAACTTTTCATAATTGGATGGCCATAAAAAAACTTACCAACAATTAAATAACTACAAAAATTCTAACTCAAATTTATTCAACTATTAATAATAAAATGTCAAACTCTAAGCTTGTCCAACCTCAAATTAGAAAATAATTGGAATAATTTGTGCTTATAATAACTTATAGAAGTAACCTAAAACAACCCGAACTCAAGTATCAAATTCAAAATAGCACTAATCTGAAATGAATTAAACTAGAAATAACTTGAATAAAAATAATTTAAATCCAAAATACTTAAAATAAATAAATCAAAATGGCTCAAACTCGAGCCAAACTGAAATAGCCCAAGTGCCCAACCCTTAAACTAAGTTAAAGACTTGAACATCGACTGAACAAAATTTCAAATTAGTTAAACTGACGAATCATATTTAATCATCCTTAAGACTCTTTTAAATAAAATTAAGTCAAACCGAAAATTTTTGTTAGAGCTAAAATAAAAAAATTCAATATTTGTTGACAATATAACTAAAATTTGTAGTTATAGACCATATATATTTTGAAAACTGGAAAAAAATTTAATATAATAAACTTGATTTATTTATTTTTAACAAATATAATTTGTCATTTATAATTATCTAAACGACTCTAACTCAAATTATACGAAATTAAAACAACTCAAACCTAAAATGACCTAAACTTAAAAAATAATCCGAATCAAACAAAATAACCCAAAAAATTTAAAATCTAAATTAACCTGACCCATATAAACCCCACACGCTAATTGACAAGTCTGGCAACAAGCCGTTGTGGCCATCATACAAGTTTCGGTACATGTTTTATAAGTAATTATTGTTACAACAGTTAGATTATTACTAATGTTATATTTTGACAAAGAATTGAAATACAATGAATGAAAATTTTCATCTTAATGGGTTTTTTCTTTTGGAAAAGTCCAATATCAAGAAAAACAAATTTCTTGAAAATAGGATCAATCCATTAGTTTGTATCTTTTCTCTTGAACGCCTGTTACTCCCATTTGTATTTCTATGATAGTATGAAGTGGCACCTGCAAATAGGAACCATAACAGATGTAAGAACTCAAAAACACAAGTTTCCATAACTCATCCTACTTTTTTGTAGCTTTTCTTTTTCCAATTCTATTATAGGAGAGCATTCAATCCCTATGTTGCTTTGACTCTATTTCTCTCAAAGTGCCCATATCCGAAAGCATATTCGGTCATGCGTAAGGAGACATGAGCACATTTGTACTCGACACTTGTACCTGAGTTCAAGTAATATATAGCTCTACCCCAACGGTAAAAATCAAGGTAGAGATGCTAAGATATGATTCTGTGTTCTTTTTCCATTTTGTGGATCATAGATGATGTTCTATCGATGCATCGTCAGAGAGAGAAGGGAGCATCAGAACTTCGGAAAAGTTGAATATACCCATGTCGAACACATCTGCATCCTTGAGTTCAAGTAATATAGCTCTATCTCAATGGTAAAAATCAAGTAGAGAAACTAAGATATGATTCTGTTTTCTTTTTCCACTTCTTGGATCAGGGAGAAGCAAACGATAAGTCACCCACAACAAGAAATAAGTAAAGATACACCAATTTCAATTTGTCTAGTAGTTACCTCAATGTGAGGAATTTCTTTGAGGGGCCTATCAGCAAAATAAGCATATAATGCTCTCAACACGGCCTGCAAATTGAAACCAAAAACAAATCATTCAAGATGTATAATAAATTCAGAAGATGAGAAATTATACAAAGCACAAGATTTTGCTGTTAAATATAACCTGGTGAGATATCACTACAACGGGTGCTCTTTGTCGTTCAAGCTCAATAATTACAGGTTCAAGCCTGCATTAATGTGGAAAATGAATTAAATCTCACAAGTTCAAATGTAAAACATTATTTGCAAACAATTGAAAGTTCAGTATGTTGAGAAACTCTTAACCTTTGAATAACATCCAGGTAAGATTCTCCACGAGGATACCGATATCTAAGCTTGTCTTTCTTGCGAGATCTATAACAACAATAAGACATAATCACCTAAGACTGCAGTATTGAAGAAAGCAAAGCGCAATCGAGGGGAAAAAAATCATTACATGCTTTTTTGATACATCACAAGCAGGGTTAGAGGGACTCAATATATTAGAGCACCAAAACCCTTAAGGGGCGTTTGGTTCACGGAATCCGTGGTAATGTAAGATTCTGAAATTCCATCCCCTTGTTTGGATTTTGAAGATTTCCTTGAGTTGGGAATCTTACATTCCTAACAGTGCTTAAGATTTGGTAATATATAGAGTAATCTCATTACCACCTCTTCCGTAGGTAATGTAAGATTCTCAATATAATGTCAAATTTACCGTATCTTTTTATGAATTTGGTCTATTACAACTTATTCTCCAACTTTTTTTCTGCCTTCTTTTTCTATCATTTGTGACAACCATTTCTAAACTAGAAGAAATTAAGGAACTAGTTCAGTTAAATTGAATAGGACTTATTTATTTTTTTACCAAATGGATTGGCTTCAATTATATCAATATTTATATCTTCTACACAACACCTTTATGGGTGTAGAATATGCATCTCCTACAGAAATTGCAATTCTGAATCAGCAATGAAGAAAGTGAATAGCAGAGACAATAGATGATGCTGGGTTATACGGACATCAAATTAAAGCAACTTAAATCTGTATGTTGACAAAAATGAGGTGGAGGAGGAATTGAGAAAGTTATGGTCTGGGACCAAAGATTGAAGGAGGGTGGATAAAGAGTAAAATGAGAAGAAAATTAAATCTTGATAGAGATGAGAAGGATGACGGGTTTGAAACTAGAAACCAGCTTCAGTGTGAACCTTTTGTTGTCTTACATTGTCATCTGCTTTCTACATTCTTCCATTGGGTTTCCAATAGAGATCCTGGTCCACTTTGATGAATAAAAAAGAGTGGAAGACTAGAATAATGGAAGCATCTAGATAAGTCCACGTTATAGGATTTTGCGGTCTTCAACTAACTTGTCTTCTAGAAAAGTAAAAGAAAAAATCCCAATTACAATACAAGCCTAATTACATATGTGATAATATAAAATCACTTCAGTTATGGCCCCCCATTAGGATATAAGTCACATTAACTTCAATATGATTAAAAAAATCCACCTAGACTAAAGCCTCAAGTTATTTTATGTAATCTATAAGACAATAATTCCAAAAATATGTTCATTAGCCATTCAATTATAAAAGGTAATATCCCCTAAGAGGTTAGAACTGTAGAAAAATTTACACAAAAAAAAAAAGAGAATGAATCCCCGTTCCTACATCCTATTTCCAGAAACTTCTTAGCCAACTCTGCAAATCCAATATTTTTTATGAAAGGAGAGTCAAACACTAGGATACATACTCATATCCAATATCCATAACCGAGTGAATGTGACATAACATTTTGAAGGCCAACAATAAGAGCTTATTAACAACATTAGATTCTCTTGCATTCAATTTTCTTAACCAACAAGAAGAGAAATGTAGCATGAGGGTGATGAGGAAGCCTTACTCATATTCCTCTGGCATATTCTTCTTTATTTCTTCATAAGTCATTCCATCACATACTCCAGCGTTTATCTCATCCAGTGCACGCCATTGTATCTATCAAAAGTGTGAAGAATTATACCTCTGTTAACATATCAATATATACTTCATTCAGCAGCCAGAATGGGCTAGAATGTGAAAGAAAGGACATATAAGTTACTTTCTTATGGTTTCCCACTAACCTTTGGAAATCCAACAATTGGACTTGCTGTCAGAATCGTTCTCTGTAGGGTGCTGGTCCATATCTAGATTACAACAAAATCACAAAAAATAAATAATGCTTATACATATTCTGCACACGTAAAGCTTGATAAAGTTTCAGTAATCTATGCCTATTTCAAGTACGGAGGCTGCAAAATATATAACATCTAAAGAAACAGTATCCCATAACATCTATACAATTTGATTTACTCAAACCATGATGCCAATTGATAAAAAAAAACAGATGATACCAAAATGTAGATCTTTGACATATACTCAACTGATCTACAGTTAGCATGCCTTTTCTTTTTCTTTTCTTTTTTTCTTTTGAATTTAGATCAATAAACTACCAAATGACACTATCTCAAGCAAAAGAAATAACACCCAACAGGGGATAACTCCACTTTTCAAGTACATAAAGCAGGCTTCCAAATGTAAAGGACCAGAACATGGAATGGGGAAGAAATGTAAAATTGATGCAATTGAATTCTGAAAGAAGTGATTAACTTTGCTTGGTATAAATGTAAACAAATAAGCATTGACCAAGGTGAAGCTTACAGAAGCAGTCCTTTCAGATTTCAGTCGCTTCTCAACAAAGTTTGCGAGTTTCTTCATATAAATTTCTCCGGTATCACTGTTGCAACAGGAAAAGAAATTTCCTGATAAGTTAAAACTGGATACTGGCATATGCTAATTCTACAAGCACAGCGAAATCAGAAAAATAATATCAAAGATAAGAGGATATCTCTCCTGACAGGAAATTAAACAAATATTGATTACTTAAGTCTTCTGATAAAAGTATATCATGAAGAAAAGAAAGATGAAAACAAATTGCAACCACCTGTTATATAATGCCATCAAAATAATAGAAAAGGCTACCTCAATACACTGTCACCACCAATTCTGCCTCTAACATTATCACGACTCTCTCCATGCCTGGTAAGTAGTATTGGGCGAGGTGTCAAATGTGTATTAACCTGCAAATTATAATATGAAAATTGTAAATGTAAACATTTAAATCAAGTATCACTCCAGAAATGGTAGATGCTAAGATTTCATTGAAGGTTCAGATGCCTTACTAGAGGAAAAAAAAAAAAAGGCACTTCTGAGATGAGTAATCGTCACAAAAGATACTTATAGAATAATTAATGTAACAGGTGTAGAATCTGAATGTTACAAGTCTTAAGCTTCCTTCCATATCTTGCAACATAACGCAGACAAAAGTGCAGTTGCATGTCAGATATAATTTCACCCAGACTTGATATGTTAATCATGATTTAAGCCATATCAAGAAGAAAAAAGAATACTTAAGAGACTCCAAATTTTTCAAAGCTCCAATTTATAAAAGGAGTTGTTGTTCCTTTAACCAAAAAAAGTTTTGCATCCAATATAACGAACACAAGGAACTGAGAAAAGGGACTTAATAAGTAGACTTTATAATGTGATATAATTGAAGCTCATTTCTTATTGTACACCATACCAAGAAGAAGACGATTCGTCCTGGAAGATAGCCACTGATGTTGTTAACCTGAATCCAGTTAAAACATGCAAAATCTTAGATCATATTGCAAAGCCATTAAATCATCTAAGAAGTTGAGAAAGAGAAGAGGTAAACATTTAAGAATTAATACTTTAAGGAAATAAGAAACAAAAGATATGCTAGAAAAAGCTTTAAGAACAACAATGCCATTATAATGACAACTTTCTCCATATATTGGCCAAACAAGACAGGGCCAAATACACAAACTACTTTTAACTAAAAGTACAAAAATACAGACTAGTTACACCATGTTATGGCCACAATGAACATTGATCCCACATGCATATGCATGAAGCACAAAAGCCATATAAAAGAAGGAGATTTGAACTTAACTTGTATTTGTCCACCATGCCCACTAGCCATATCAATCATTTTGATGTAAGACCCTTCATCAACTGGTTCATAAACCTAGTAACAATAAGCACAAAGGTACACCTTAGAATGGTAATCTGCATCCGAAGCAAACATGTTAACGAAGAACTACAAAAGCAATTCAGGAACTACCTTTTCGTAATTAGCTAACCGGGTTGTAAAGTCTTGTAATCCAGCTTCAAAATCTGGCCTGCAAAACTAGATTGATAAGCAAGTCTAGAACTTTTCATCTGAGCAAGAAGTAAAAGGTTATTGATAATAGCCTTACTCTTCCGCATAGTCAGGACTTTGTTGAATTTTAAGGCGAATATTTCTTTCAATAATCCTTTCATCGTTGCATATTGTTTCTAGAAAAATAATCTACAATCAAAAGCAAAGATAAACGTATTAGAAAATCAAAACTAGATATATTTCATTCTGGCTTAATTTATTATATCATTAAGCAATACATCACATGTACATTTGTTAATCATGATTCTGGTAAAACAGCATATGCAAAATCATGAATAGCACACAATATGAGTCCCCTATTAGGTCCCAAATGCAGTCCTAACCAACCTAACTAAAGTGCATTAATTCATACCCAAATATTTGTGTATGGCCACCTGAGTGAATCAACAAGTATATGACCCAAGTAACCAGAAAAAGTAAGGTGTGACGCCCTTAAGTTATATTAGCTTTTTCTTTTCATCTGTAATATATCATACATGCTCCACCCAATAACCATATCAGCTCTACTAGGATACAAATAGCTGGTTCCTTGCCATGTAATAACAGTACCTTACATCTTCCTTCAGCCATTTTCATCAGCATATTCCGTCTACTCCTGCTACTGTTAGTTGCATCAAATATTCCAACCTACACTTAAAAGGGATTTAATACAGCAAATTTGTCAGCAGAACGAGGGAGAAAATAATTGTCACAAAAGAACTTACCTGGCCACCTTCTTGCATCCAGGCTATCATATCATCCATTGCCAGGGCTGCTACCTAGTAACAAGTGACTTATTAAAACTACGTACAAAACAGAAGACTAATATGGTTACCATCAATCAATCATCAAAGAAAAACCAACTTCATTAGAAAAAGTATATTTGTCAACGGCAATTCCAGCCATGAAGAGATGAAAACCACAAATTGCTTTGGATCATGTAATTACTTCAAAACTACCTCTTGTGACTCTTACTCTTGTGGTATCTGCCTACAAATATTTCATTTACATAACTTCAAGATGAGTTAGAAGTTTTTACTAGATGTGCATATTATAGGGAAAAATTTGCCAGCTTCTACTTAGGTGCCACAGAATGTTTCCAGAATGTGTTTAATGACTAAAACTGCTCTTGAAAATAAAATAAAATTCCAAATCTACTACCTTCTAAGGAACACTAATACCGTAAACTGGATTCTTAAAAATTGAAATACATCCATAACATCCAAAACTCAGTTGCCTCCCAATGTAAAAGTAATTATTAGACATTACTAATTTCAACAACACCAAGAAATTTAATACTAATTTAGTCCACATAAACAATTATTAAACCAGCGACATAAATGGCATCAACTTGGGCACTTGAAACAAATAACTCAATTCTGGAGAAAAAAAACAAAGACTCTTCCAGAGACACTCACCTCATTACGTGCCTCCATGCCTTCAGGATTGTCTGCTCGGAAAAAGTCAGCACTCTGCATGAGAGAGTGAATAACCAACCAAAAATCATTTCAGAAAAAAAAAAGTTTGCACCATATCCCATTTTAATTATCAAGTTACTAGATAAAGCCAATAACAGAAAGTGAGTTTGTTAAGCTGCAAAACAACAGCACAAATTTTACTAGCAGCTTCACAAGAGATGCTCCCAGAAGATAAACTTGAACAGAGATATTCAGACTTACCTGGTTTGTACCATGTTTGAGTCGTCGATACTGTTATGGACAAAGAAAGATCCAAGTTATTCTTCTTTCATTTGAAACAAGTCAAAGCAAAAAGACCATTCAAGGTAAAATGCACTAACCTTGCCAACATTAAAATGCTTAGTATCATGTCCCAACCAGCGAAGATATCGTGTAAGTTTAACAGCAGTGAAGGTCTTTCCTCGAGCTGGCAAACCAACCTGAGAGTCAAGCAACTACTTAGCACCACTTATTCTTAAAAACTTCAGCTGATTCTCTTTCAAGTAATTAGTAGAATACATGCCATATGGTTCTATTTTAGGAATATGAAGATGATTAACATTTTAAAGTCTAGATATCACCAATGTGACAACTAAATTATAGTAAAGGAGGTGAAAGATGATAACATATAAAAAGCTCACAAATTACTTATGAAGAAGAATACCAGGACAATGGCTAGATGTCTATCCTCCTTTGGTCCAAGCATCTGATCAGCTACAGCAGCAGCTGCAACAGCTCCAGCAGCTGCTGGCATCGAATTCTAAAAATAAAAGAAAAAGAAGCAAATATAAGAACACCACCAGAAAGAGAGAACAACTCATACGTTACTATGAGGGAACATATGTCATCCAACCTTATTTTTACTGTCCAATTTAAGATCAAAACTAAAAGTACTTGAACTAGAAGATTTGACCAGTCTGGGAGATCCAACACCCCTATCCACGAACAGCCCCCTGTGACTGTCTTGCTTTTGCAAAGGTGAAAAGGTCCCCACGGATTTTGATTCAACCATCCCGGATCCTGAATATACCTTAGAAGGGTCCGGTATGATAACCTCCATCTCCTATGAAAAAGTAAGTACATAGCATTAGATGCAACTATCATAAAAACCATGGAGCTTGGCAACCTTTGTAATTGATCTCTGCCTATTAAGTATGCAATCTAAGATGCAATGTGAACAACAATTTGCTTACACATCACTTGATGGATAGGCCTCTGGAACTTGCCATTACATTTAGAATTAAGATTTATGTTTACTAAATAATATGATCTAAAAAATTACACAGCATGAAATACCAGAAAACCTATGTTATACAGGCTGGGGCTTGAGTGTCAGATAAGGGTCTCTGTCTAGCACAAGTCTAAACTTTTCCACGCATTTTGGAGAGTTGAACATCCATGCCCATGTCCGTCCAAAGTGTCAGACACAGGCACTTCAAGAAAATAAAGCGTCAGAGTAGCAGGACAACATTGTGCGTTAACATCCTTAAACTGATAATATGTAAATATCTTTTTCAAGGCCCATAAGACAATCTAGTTTACACATTTGCAAGATGGGTTACCCAGATAAACCTTTATAGTTGCAGGTCGATCGCCAGAAACCCCAGAAGAGGTTAGAGACCGTGGATTTTCTGCCAAGTTGGCTGCATAAACGAGCCCTGAGTTTGCAGAAGTGGATGGAGCAGGTACAACATAATGTTCAAGGTCAAGCTCCAAACTAGCAGAAGAGCTATTCTGCACAGTAAAACAAAGGAATTTTACATCCAAGTACCTTAACAAACATAAGGCTCAAGAATCAAGGCAAAGCTCCAATCAGCTGTAGAGCTATTCAATTTCAACAAAATAACAACCATATTGGAAGTTTGGAGCAATAATTCAGAAATGAAAATTTACACATGAACCCATATTTTCAATACATACCGCAGGTTGAAAAGCACTTTTCTCTTAAAAATAAAAGATTGAGAGAACATGGACCAAATAGGACATACCTCATGACCTGTCTCTGGAGCTGCATTGATGCTAACATCAGGAATGCCACGAACAGTCGAAGGCCGGAGATTATCTTGATAAGCTCTCCAACTTGCCGCAAGATCAAAGGGCGATACCCTGTCTGCTTTAATGAACACCCGATACTCAAGAACCTCCTCATTATCTAGCTTAAATAGTGCCAGTCTAGCATGTCTAGCATCCCCTTGTAAAGTACCCCCAGTAAGCAACCGGTTTGGACCCTCCTCGACAATACAAGGCATGTAACCATGCTTAGGCTTCAACAAGAACTTGAAATCCAAAGTTTCTAAATTTAAACAGGTAAAACACACAAATAAGTAGAAAACTCCAATGAATTCCTAAGATTCACTTTAGCTACTATTTTTGAATCCAACAAAAATCAAAAAATAAAAATAGAAGTAGCAAAAGCAGAAACCCAAACAGAGCCTTAAAATTTTACATCAGAAACCCCAAAGGTAATCTCTAAATTTGGAAACCTGATTCTTAAAAACGTAAAGGAGGACTAGTAGACTATACAGTATTAATTCAATAGTGCAATGGAGTTTTTTTCAGCTTCAATAAAAAATTTAATGATAACATCTTCTAAAAAGTTGGTAAGTTAAAGGATAATCTTATTTTTCCCAACACCCATATTCTATTTAGTTTTCCCAGTAACCAAACAAAACATATCCAAAAATGAAAGAACAAAAAAAAAAAAGAGTAGCAACCCTAGCAACACACTTTACCATGATTAGGAGGAACAACGAAGCTCAGCTCCCACATCGAAGCCGATTCTCGCTCCATTGAAAGCTATCACCATTTAAAAAGAAAAAACAAAATTACAATTACATAACTAAAAATTAATTCAAAAAAAAAAAAGAAACTAGAGAGAGAGAGATTACAGCTTTGGTTGAATCCCAAGAACCAACGAGAGGAACAGAGCCATAAATATGAGGGATAAGGTCTCCTTTCTTCTTGTAATTCTCCATCTTCAACGAAACGTAGAGTTGGCCACCGGCTTGGTCAAGGCTCTCCTCTCGTTCTTCACCTCCATGCAACCCTCCATCGGCGTTCCTCGATGTTCCCGTCCCCATTCAATTCGCCTCACTCTTTTCTTTTTCCAATAATTAAAAATTTTTAATAGATGTAAGCAGCACTTCAAAATTTAGGTTCAGCTGCTTTCATGGTTGAATAAATACTGAAGGAAGTATATTCCTAGCTTTTTCTTATTTTTCTTATTTTTTGGGTTTGGATGGATAAGAAAGAAGATTGAATCCAGCGATTTAAATTTATTATTCTAAGAATAGAAAATGGTGAGTCCAGAATTGTTTGTCTGCATTCCTCACTTTTGGCATTTTCTTTTTCAATTTTTTTATAAATTTCCTAATATATTTTTCTTATTATATTTTAAATTGTTGTCTATATATATTTTTATTTAGATTAGTACCTTAATTTAATTTTCATCACATATTTTAGTGTTTAGTCGGATATTGATATTATAATTGAAGGTGTTCATGGACCGGGTTAAGTTCAATTAAAATTTTAGGCTCATTTGTTAGATTTGGACCCGATCCGAATAAAAATGTTAAAATTCGGGCTCGACCTGGTCAATATTAATTTTTTATATTATTTTTAATATAAAATTTTAAAAAATTATATAGTACATCAAAAAAACTAAAAATATTAAAATTAATGTTTCCCAACAAATTGAAATTAAATTTAATTAAATAAATACATCTAAAATAGTAACAAAATTAACAATAAAATAAGAGTTATACAATAACCACAAAATAGTAACAACATAATAGTGAAATGGTAGTAAAATAGTGAAAAAAAGGGGCAAATCACCAAAAAAAGCCCTATTTTTTTTAAAATTTACTGAAATGGGCCCGGTATTTTATTATTTACCGGAATGGGCCATTTTTCCCGAAATCGCGTCCACGTCAGCGCGCTTTGCTTATGTGGACACAAATCGCGCCTACGAGGACGCGATTTGCTGATGTGGATGAACATTTTATGTTTTTTAGCTTGAAAAACTTTGAAAGGCCATAACTTTTGGCTCGATTGTTCGATTGAGACGATTTTTTTTTATTTCGAATAACTTTTCGAGATCTACGCCCTGACAAACTGTCGAAGGCGGTTTGCCGCACTTTTCATCAAAAAGGATCCTTTTTTGCCCCTAAATTTCGATTTTTTCGGTTTAAAATTGAATTTTAAAACATTCAAATCATTATTTTCCTTATTTATTTGAAGTAACACCGGATTTTTTTTACAGAATTGTTGTATTATTTTTTCTGATTTGACACGTGTATGGAATATGTCCGATAAATCGTTAGAACGTAAGTAATATAATTAAGATAATAACAGTATATCTATAATATGTCAATTAATTAGTTTAGCTTAGTTGGTTAAGATGCTTGCTCTTTTTTCTTAGTACCTTGGTTCAAATCTTGTTGGTAACAATTTTGAATATTTTTTGTACTTGTTGCTATTGATGTAATATTGAAGAGTTAATTGATTAAAAAAAATAAATACAAATACAAAAAGATTCAAAATTTATTTTTTCAAAATACCAAAAAAGCCCTATATTTTTAAATTTTATCGAAATGGGCCCGGTATTTTATTTTTTTTACTGTTGGGTACTGTAACACCCCTTAACCGTATCCAACACCGGAATAGGGTACGAGGCATTACCAAAACACATACACTTGTAAACGTATTTAACCGAGTTATAAAATTTCATCAAAATTAAAACTTTCAAAATAATTAACATGTTTCTATAACTTTTCACAATATATCCTCAAAATATTATAATCATAATAATTAGGGCTCATGAGACCCGATACATACTCATGCAATTTAATGCTTCATTTCCATTTCATTCAATTCGCAATTTCTCATGCTCATAATTTAAATCATATCACTAGCAATTTCCATTTAAATCACTTACAATTCAATGACATCAAATTCAAAACTAATACGTATTTACCATTTAACTCAATGTTTATTGATTATACCATTCAATAACACATTTATGAAATTCTCAATTTAGCAATGAAAATATCACTTTAGTTTGAATAACAACATCGTCCTGATATAAATACACTACCACTTATCCATTTACTTTAATTCTTTCGGCCCATTTGTCACTTACCATCCTTAATCAAATTAGGGAACGGTCACGGAAAATTGAGTACTTCACTTTCACTTTGCCATAGTATAACTATGGTCTTACGTATGATCACTTATCACTTGTCCCTGATCAGATAAGTGTAGCCACCTATCACTTTGTTTCTGATCAGATAAGTGTAGCCACTTATCACTTTGTTTCTTGATCGATAAGTGTAGCCACTTATCACTTTGTTTCTTGATCGATAAGTGTAGCCACTTATCACTTTGTCTCTTGATCGAAGTACTCAAATCCGGCTCCGCTCAATTTGATCATTTATTCATATATCGGGCTTACCAACATGTGTTAATTCATAAACCATTCATGGTATTATTTCATGCCAAATCATATACTGAATATACCATACACACATACTATGAAACTTTATTTTCACACATGAGCTTAAACCATGACCAATAATGCACAAAATAAGCATCATTCATATTTCATCGTTTATGAGTTATAATCAAACATATGACCATTTATACACGAATCATTCATATATTTCCCAATTTTCCTCCTCCTCCTCTCCATTCCACATCCTTAATGTGTATAACACACTTAAACAACATTAACCATAATTTCAATATTCACTAACATGTATTTTCAAAGCTGTTTATCCGAGTCAGAGTCACTAAATTATTTTTATCCGGAGCTACAGAGCTCCAAATTAAGATCCGTTAATTTTCCTGAAACTAGACTCACATATCTTCATACCATAAAATTTTCATAATTTTGGTTCAGCCAAATAGTACAGTTTATTCTTTAAAGTTTCCCTGTTTCGCTGTCTGACAGTTCCGACCACTCTTCACTAAAATTAATTATCTCATTGTACAGAATTCGGATGATGTTTTAGCTTGTTTCTTCTAAAATAGACTCATTAAGGATTCTAACCATATAAACTATAACTCATAATCATTTTTTACAATTTTAATGATTTTCCAAAGTCAGAACAGGGAACCTGAATTCATTCTGACCTTGTCTCACAAAATCTATTATATCTCATGATTTACAATTCCATTGCTTACATCATTTCTTTTATAAGAAACTAGACTCAATAAGCTTTAGTTTCATATTTTATTCATCCTCTAATTCAATCTCTACAATTTTGGTGATTTTTCAAAGTTACACTACTGCTGCTGTCCAAAACTGCTTTAGTGCAAAATGTTGATTTCCATTTTGCCCCAAATTTCACAGTTTATACAATTCGGTCCTTTCTCAATTAACCCATCAATTAATCTAATTTTCTCAATTAGTACTTTACTAGACATTATAAGTTGTTACACAACTATTGAAATTCAGAATTTTCACATATAACTCTATCTTCAAACTCTTTTACTATTAGGTCCCAAACATTCACTTTCTATTCAATTCTTTCAATAAAATCAGCATATGAACAATTTAAAGCTCTAATTTCATGCTAAATCATCATATACTTCCAGCACATATTCATATCAACTTTCAACTTCTTTCATAAAATCAAAAACTAATGAATTTAACAAGTGGGCCTAGTTGTAAAAGTCATAAAAATACAAAATTTCAAGAAATAGTCAAGAATTGAACTTACTTGTAATAAAAATATGAAGAACCAGCTTGAAGAAGCCCTTCCATGGTGTTTTAGCTGATGAGAATTCAGAAAATGAAGAGAAATCTAGATAATTCCACTTGGGTCCTAACTTTATTAAGCAAATTTTGCAATTTTCCAATTTTGCCCTTAATTCTCCTTACTTTCTTGCTGATTTCATGCCTCTGTTGTCCAGCCCAAATAGACCTTGGGTCTATTTGTCTTTTAAGCCCTCTTCCTTTTATCATTTAAGCTATTTAATCATTTCCCAAAATTTTGCATTTGTTACAATTTAGTCCTTTTGTTCAATTAATTATCGGAACTTTAAAATTTCTTAACGAAACTTTAATACTAACTTTTAACACTCCATAAATATTTATAAAAATATTTATGGCTCAGTTTAAAATCCCCGAGGTCTTGATACCTCATTTCGATTCTAATTATTTTAATATTTATTTCTAGTGCACTATTCACTATTTCAAAAATTTTCCTAACTTCATATTTAACTTATACTTACTAAATTAATAATATTTTCTACCCATTTGTCGAATTTAGTGATCTCGAATCACCGTTCCGACACCTCTGAAAATTCAAGCCATTACATTTTTTTTTCGTCGGATTTGTGGTCCCGAAACCACTGTTCCGACTAAGCCTAAAATCGGGCTATTACAGGTACTGTTCACGCTCGGGCCGAAATCGCGTCCACGTCAGCATCTCGCGCGGGCCTAAATAGTAATCTAAAAGCTTTAGGGAATGAAGCAATTGCCAGTTCCCCATGAGAGGCATCTGTCAGAATATTAAACTGTGAACAAACCGAGAAGTTTTGGCAAGTTCAAGGCCAAAAGTAAATGATGGCACTCAAGGGGCAGCCTGATCCTACTCCATAACCAATGGCACAGCCTCCAGTTTAATTTATTTTTATATCTCATCTCATCTTCGCTTCCATCTGAATATAGAAGACTCAAAAGTAACATTTAATTTCATTTATAATATAATCACACATGAATTATGCAAAAGAAGAAACACATGCTGACATTCAAGAATCAGCATATTCGGAACAATCAAGAAGTTATGCAGATGATAGCAAGATGTTACAAATTTTTCATATAAACGACCACACTACTTAAAGCATTCTCATATAAGGGACATGTTAAATCCTTCCAACACTACACCAAAAGAGGGCTTTAGCGGCATTTTTTGTGGCGTTTGTAGGTAAAACGCCTCTAAAAATCAGGCATTCGCGGCGTTAATCCTAAAACGCCGGTAAAGATCCCACAATAGCGGCGCTTCTAGGAAAACGCCGCAAAAGAGCATAATTAGTGGCGTTTTTAAACAAAAACGCCGTAATAAATCTGACAAAACGCATCGTTTAATATTCAGGAATAGTGGCAGTAGCGGCGCATTATAAAAACGCCACTATAAAGCACAATTAGCGGTGTTTATTTGTAAGCGCCGCAAAAAATGTTAAACAATACGCAGCGTACAATATTGAGGTATAGTACAATTAGTGGCGCTTCTGTAAAAACGCCGCTTAAGCACAGAATTAGCGGCGCTATAGTACAAGCGCCACAAAATATATGAATCAAAACGCAGCGTTTGGAAATGAGGTATAGAGCCAATAGTGGCGCTTGTGTAAAACGCCGCTATAGCCCGCTATTAGCGGCGCGTAAACGAAAAACGCCGGAACATTTGAAACTGAAACGCAACGTTTCATCTTGAGCTATAGCGCCTTTAGTGGCGCTTAGCTGAAAACGCCGCTATATATCAGCTTTTCGTGATGCTATTCCTGAATCGCCTCAAATATTTTGAACAAAACGCATCGTTCGGGTTTGACGTATAAAGGCATTGGTGGCGCTTACCAGAAAACGCCGCTATATCCCATAAATAGTGGCGTTTAACTAACAAACGCCGAAAAATTTTAAACTGAAACTCAACGTTTCGTCTTGAGCTATAGCGCCTTTAGTGGCGCTTACCCATAAACGCCGCTATAGATCAACTTTTAATGGCGCTTCTGCTTAAGCGCCGCAAAAAATTTGACCAAAACGTATTGTTTCGGCTTCACGTATAGATTCATTAGCGGCGCTTATTTGGAAACACTGCTATAGAGTAACTTTTAGTGGCGCTTTATATTAAAAAAGCCGCAAGAAACTTAATTTATTTTTCCATTATTTTAGGATTTATTTTTGCTATAGAGTTTTAGGGTTTATGGTATATATACTATTTTTTATTTTGGGCTAGGGATTGAAGGTTTGATGTTCAAGGTTTAAAGATATATATATACTACTATTTGAAAACTAATTAAAGAATAACATTTTAATTTTACTGGGATCCATGCCATGTTGTAACACGCCTATATTAAATAATTAAATAATATAAAATATATGTTCTGTACTAAACTAACACATTGGCCACCCGAATTTCTAAAGATATGGTTTAGGATTATGGTTTATGACTTACGGTTTAGACTTTAGGGGTTTGGCCAATTTTAGGGTTTAGAGTTTATGATTTGGTGGTTGTTGTTTGTGGTTTACGGGTTTAAGATCTACGGTTAATGTCTATGATATATTGTGGTTTGGATTTTGTGGTTTGGTGGTTTGGTGGTTTGGTGTTTTATGGTCAATTGACGGGTTTAGGGTTTAAGTTTTATGGTTTGGGGTTTGAGGTGTAGGGTTAAGGGTTTATAGTTTGGGGTTTAGGATTTACAATTAATTAAGACTTACAGTATAGTGGTTTATAGTTTGGGGTTTGATGGTTACGGATAAATAATATGGTTGATGATTTTAGGGTTTCAGATTGGGGCTAACTTTTAACAATTAATTAAGCACTTTTGTGTTTAATCTTGGATATTCTAGATTAATATAAATGAAAATAATATAAATATAAATTAATATTTTAAAAATATATCAAAATGGGTTAAATCACAAAAATATAATACTTGATTCGTTATGTATTTGTATAATAATAAATAAGAACTAGAAAAGGAAAAGAAAAATTATAACAATTTAGTCTAAAATATTAAAATTTAATTACGTATATAAAAGTAAACTTTTAGTAGTGTACAAATGTTTTAATAATTAATAAATTTTATTATTATTGTATTATCATTGTCAAAAGTAATTAAAAGATACAATTAATAAAAGATACAATTAAGAAATAAATAAATAAATAAAAGATGTGAGATTTAGCGGTGTTTTCAGCAAAAACGCCGTAAAAAGTTATTAAATATTTGGTGAAAACGGTGTAGTTTTGTTTGAGAATTGAATGGCTTTTGCGGCGCAAGTGTAGAAACGCCACTAAAGGTTGGATTTAGCGGTGCTACGTGGAAAACGCCGCAAAATTTCCGATTTTAAGTAAACGGTGTCGTTTTATCTGCCACATTAACAGCATTAGTAGCACTATGTTAAAAACGCCGCAAGAGTTCATTCTGGTAAGACGCTGTCGTTTTTTAATTTGTGTCTTTCATCCCAATTACTCTCAACACTTAGCCGAAATTCCCCCCAAATTTCTCCCCAAAATTGCCCCCGATTCCCCCCCAAAAATCCCTCAATTCTAGAACCCTAGGCTACTGCGCCCCAACCATCTGTGCTACATTGCTCGTCGACCCTTCTGTTGCCGCTCGTCAACCGTCGTCCGTCACAGTCCTGTACCACCGCAGTCCTTTGCCATCGCTAGGGTACAACAAAAGATAAGGTTTTCCTCCTTCTCTCCTTCACTGAAATAGTTTTGCACCTGGTTCCGTCTGTCTTACAACCTCACATACATTGTTTTACACCTTCATTGATAACTGAATGCGCAAATTGTTGATGGGTTTTAGACAATTTTTCAGTATCGTGTTTTGGACAGAAAAAATTGGGAATTTGTTCTTAGAATTTTATCTATACCCGTTGCATGATTTAGTTTCCTGTTTGTATTTTAAAAAGAAGTTTGAAACTTTTCATAATTTTGTTCATAATTTTGACTATCCTGTTGTAAATAAGAAAATGAATTTGCAGGCTTGTAATACTGTTTGTTCATAATTTTGTTAATATTAAGGTTCATAAGTTTGAAACTGTTTGTATTACGTGATTTGCGTGCTTGTAGTATGGATTAATTAAAGCTGCGTTTTATATGCATAGTTGTTTTGTCATTATCCTTTGATGGCACAATTAGTGAAGAATTTGAGCATTATATACACCTTCAATTTGCGTTTAATATAAGCTTTTCTTGAGCTTATACCATGAAATAAAAATTTAATATGAAACCACCATATGATACTTGATAAAATGGATACAAAATTGAAATAGTAGATAATGTTTGAAATTACAGTTTTTAAATTCTTAGAGCACCAATTGAATTAAATATATCAAACTTTAGATTTAAAATTTTCATGCCAAATGACCTAACCTCCCCTGTATTTGATAGATTCTTCTCCGAAATTTTTTAACTATAAATTGATTCTTATAGTATGAAGTAGTTAATTAATTGAAATTAATGTTAGTGCCTATCATTATGATGTTGTTAAATTTGACTTGAGAGACGTAGAAGCCACGTTTTCAGTCAAGTCTTTTTCGAAATTATTGGAAATTTGGTTTCGTGTTGTGATCACCAAAAATATAGCATAATTAAAATATGTATATAGCTTAAATGAAATAAAATAAAAAAAATCTGGTCCTGCTCCTCCTTCAGCTCTCCCTAACTAAAACAACGTTGAATATATAGTTAGATGACAAAATTCATTGGTCATATGCAGTCAAATAATATAGAAATGCTTAATCCAGTGCATTTCATTAATGAAACATCTTATTTGTTTATATGACAAAATTCATTGGTCATATGCAGTCAATTTCTTCCCGCTAGCTTGTTGCCTCTTTCGCTGCATAAGTCGCCTATTCTTTGGCATGGAAGGTAAATTTTATTCTTCTGTTGTAATGTATCAGCGTCAGTTAATCATGTAGAAATAAGTTTGAAGATAAATAAGTTTGAAAATGATGAAAAGACCTTAGTGGTAAACTTGTAGAAGTAAAAAAGAAAAGCATGCAACTTTAGAATCCAGGGTTTTTATGCTTTTATATTAGATTTAGATTTATCTTTTCTCTGCAAACAAAGTCAGCAAACACATACTGCAGAAAGTAGTGTTTATTTTGTTGTCAAATGAGTAAGACATGTACCTTTCCACCCCTAATTCAGTGGAAGATTAGTTTAAAAGCAAATTAGCCAATAATGTCAAGCTCGAACTCGATCGAATATTTATTTTAAGTTCCAGCTTCACTCAAGATATAATTGAGTTACTTGAGTTTGAACTTAATTAAACTCGTTTACCACTTTTTGTATTAAAATAGTTAACTAACGGAGTTGACTGTTAGTTAATTGTTTGAACTAACTAGAAACATTATAAAAATAAAGAACCAAGTTACTTTAAACTTGAGTCTAATGACTAAATTTTAAATTTAAGTATAATAGAAGGATCAAAACTGTGAGAAAAAGCTATGTTCAAATGTTCTAGTCCTCGTTCTCGATGGATAATTTTCAAATTTCCTTTTAAAATCATAATTATCTCGAATTATAAATATAATTAAATTGTGTCATATATGAATAAAAATAAAATTATGTAACAACTATATTTATAAAAAATAATATAAAAAATAAATGAGGTTCTAGTTGAAATAGAAAAATAGAGATGTTAAAAGCTATGTGTGTATTTTCTATTTTTATATAAAAGATATAAAGAGATAAAATATCTTTAAAATTATATAGTACATTTTGTAAATTTAGATTAGTTTAAAAGCAAACAAAGTTAGCGACGTTGTTATTATATAATACATAACTTACATTAGTATTATACATAACTTAATTAATTAATATTATACATAACTTACATAACTTACATTAATATTATACATAAATTACATAACTTAATTAATTAATATTATACATAAATTACATAACTTACATTAATATTATACATAAATTACATAACTTAATTAATTAATATTATACATAACTTACATTAATATTATACATAAATTACATAACCTAATTAATTAATATTATACATAACTTACATAACTTACAACTTACATAACTTACATTTTTAATTATTCATAAATTACATAACTTACATTAATATTATACATAAATTACATAACTTAATTAATTAATATTATACATAACTTACATAACTTACAACTTACATAACTTACATTTTTTAATTATTCATAAATTACATAACTTACATTAATGCAATACATAAATTACATAACTTAATTAATTAATATTATACATAACTTACATAACTTACAACTTACATAACTTACATTTTTTAATTATTCTTAAATTACATAACTTACAACTTACATAACTTACATTTTTTAATTATTCATAAATTACATAACTTACATTAATATTATACATAAATTACATAACTTAATTAATTAATATTATACATAACTTACATAACTTACAACTTACATAACTTATGTAATGACCCAAAATTTACAAGTATCGGAAAAGTACATTATCGGGTCTCCGTCTTAGTAAACTGAGTCAAAAAAATACTTGAAATAATTATGAGTTTAGTCGAGTTCTTAATTAGGTATTAATTGGGTGAATTTAGTTTAATTAAGAGAAATTAAGAAAAGGATCAAATTGAATTAGGGTAAAAGTTGAATTATAGATTAATAGAAAATAAAAGGATTAAAATGGCAATTAAGCCATTAACAAAAAATAGGCATATAAGTGAAAAAATATGAGATTTTTATGTTATGTATATTATTTTATTATATAATATAATATAATATAATATATTAATTATATTATATTATTATATATATATATTAAATAAAGTAAATAGATGACAAATGTATGGTAAAAATTGAAGGCATGTGTAATAGTAATAATTACATAGGTACACTTGTAATAAAAATATGTGCTTAATTAATAAGTAAAAGATTTTTTATAATAATATATTATTAATGTTATTAGTTAAAATAAAAGAAATATAGTAAGGAAGTAAAACAAAAAGAAAAAGAAACAAAAGAAGAACAGAATAGAAACAGAGAAAGAGACGAAAACAGGGAAGAAAAAGGGGAAAGAAAAGAAAAGGGGAAAATTGGATTTTAAAGCTTCAAGCTTATTTGGTAAGTTAAATTTAGCCCTTTATCTTAATTTTGATGATTTAGAAGCTTTAAAACAAAGTTTTGTTGAAATCAAGTGGAGGTTATGGAAGTTCATAGGTTTTTGAACATAATTCATTTTGAACAAGTTGTTGGGGTTTAGTTGATAGAATTTCTAGTTAGAATAGATAAAAGATTGATTTGTAAACTAAGTTATAAATTTTACATAGTTGGGATTAAGTTATAAAAAGTCTTAAATTAGGGTTTAATTATGAATATTGAAAAGTAGAGTTAAATATTATAAGACATTAAGTAGAAAAGAAGTATGAATTAAGTTAGAAAAATAAGTAAGCTTAGTTAGAATTAAATTGGGAATAAGTAGGAATTGAATAAAATTTAATTAATATTAATATTATTATTTTTAATGCTATAGTTAATAGTGAAAATTATTATTTTCGTAGCTAACAAGGAAAACGAGGCATCGGCATCCAAAGGAAAAGAAAAGATCGTTGAGGAGTAAACGTGTATTCCGGGTTTGTATTACTATAACTTAAACTATTTAATAAATGCTATATTGAAATATATGTGAATTGAAATAATAGATGTTTTGAATTGTTTGAATATTTGAAATTGTGTGGAAATGAATTCGAAATTGGAAAAGTAAAATAATACCCTATTAACTTATCGGACTAGATTGGATACAAATGGCATGCCATTAGATTTGTGATGTGGTGATGAGATTTGTAGTTCGGCCGAGAAGATGATTATATTATTATATGCTTCGGTTTATCCGAAGAGGCATTTAATGCCTTATTGGTGTGTTCTGGAGGATTTAAATAATTTCGGGTGTGTTTAGGTTGGATATTTTGGTGTGTTTGGGTGGAATCCTCGTATCTGTCAGAGTCCGAGCCTTGTTAATAGGGTAAATAATTGAAATGAAAATTTGAAAATGAAATTGGTTGATTTGACACTATAGAAAAATACGAGAAAAAATGTATGAGTTAAATTATAAATTTAATTAGTATGTAAATATATATATAAATTTATGATCTATGGAATGATATATGAATATGTATATTTAATTTAAAGTGATTTATAAGATTATGGTCAATATTTGAAATTTTATTATTAAATAGTTTAATTTATAGTAATACCACTGAGTATGAAATACTCAAATGTCTGATTGTTTCCGTCTTGCAGTTGTAGAAGTCAAAATCTTGAATCAAGATCCAAAACCGACCCGACTTCAAAGAAATTTTGGTGATGTATATTTTCTTTTAGTAATGTGGCATGTACATAAGATGTGTATAAACGTTATTATGTTTTGAATATAAATAGTTAAAATGTTAGTATTATAAATCTAAGAATTTTAATGAAAGAAATTTATCCATTCCAATTTAATTAGTACATTGATAAATTTAAATTGATATTGAATTAATTGAGTTTGATTAGAATGTATTTAGAATAGAAAATGTGAATGTGAAATGAATTGGTTGAATTGGTTATGTTTGGAAAAGTTATGGTTTTATTTGCAGGAGGTTTAATGTAAAAATAAGCAGAAATGCTGCCAAAATTTTTATAAAAAAAAGAGAATGAAGTCAATTAGTAATGTTTATATGAATTTATTATTTATATATATATTTTTTAATATGTTGGTTATTTATGATTTGTTTATTTGTAAATTTTTAATATGTCTGGTAATGTCTCGTAACCCTGTTCCGGCGACGGTTTGGGGTTAGGGGGTGTTACAACTTAATTAATTAATATTATACAGAAATGGACCGGTTTTGGATGAATTTGTCAAGGGTAAGCGACGGTTATCGAAATGGAGTACAAACTTTTCTAAATTTTGCATTTCAATATGCAAGCCAATAGAACATGATTCTTTGTCGTGTAAGAAGTGTGTCAACATAAACTGGCATTATCGTGAAGTTGTATACGAGCATCTAATTGTTGATGGGTTTGTTCGGGGTTATAAACAATGGTTTTTTCATGGAGAATGCCCGCCTAGTACTTCCTCTTCAAGGATGGATGTATCTTATGATAGTACTGCTTACCATCAGTCTGTTAGAGGGGATGACATGGAAGGGACGTTGCGGGAAGCATTTAATATTCACAGTCATGGTTTACAGTCGTTCCCACCCGACTTTGTGCCATCTGATAATTGTAATCTCGGTGGAAATGCTTTTACCAAACCCGGAAGAAGTGTACATCATGAAGAGCCGAATGGAGAAGCGGTAAAGTTCTACGCGCTACTTAATGACATGAACGAAGAACTGTATGAGGGATAAAAATTCACAAAATTGTCTTTCTGTATTCGTCTTTTTTAGTTAAAATGTTTGGGAGGGTGGACCAGGAACTCTTTGACAATGCTGTTAGAGTTTTTGAGAGAAATGTTTCCGTTTGCAAAAATCCCTCAATCATGTAAAGATATGAAGAAAATGATAAAAGATTTAGGTCTTGGGTACACCAAAATTCATAGTTGCCCAAATGACTGCATGTTGTATTGGGGCGATCGGAGAAACCAACAGTGCTGTCATATATGCGGCCAATCACGTTGGATAAATAGAAACACAGAAGATGGGAATGACGATGAAAATGTTGCACACCCAAGACAGAAGTCGGTTAAGATTTTGCGATATTTTCCGCTGATACCAAGGCTTCAAAGGCTTTTCATGTCGTCGAAGACAGCGGAGTTAATGACGTGGCACCATGATGGACGAACCGATGATAGGAAGATGAGGCATCCGGCAGATTCTTTAGCTTGGAAATCATTTGACAATAAATTTCCAAACTTTGCAAGCGATCCTAGGAGTGTAAGGCTTGGGCTAGCATCTGATGGATTTAATCCTTTCAAGATCATGAGTACTGCGTACAGTACTTGGCCAGTAGTGCTTGTTCCTTACAATCTACCTCCGTGGATTTGCATGAAGCAATCTTCCCTTATTTTATCTATGATTATCCCTGGGGAGAAAGGGCCTGAGAATGATATCGACATTTATTTACAGTCACTTATTAAAGAGTTAAAACAATTATGGGCTGGTGTCGAGACATACGATGTGCTGAGAAAAGAGAACTTTAATTTACGTGCAGCTTTGATGTGGACCATTAATGACTTTCCCGCTTATGCTAATTTATCCGGTTGGAGTACCAAGGGTCGTTACGCGTGTCCTTGTTGTGCTGCACAAACATGCTCGCAATGGTTGTACAATGGGAAGAAGTTCTCTTACATGGGGCATCGTCGGTGGTTACCGGAAAATAATAGATTTAGATTTCAGAGTTCTGTATTTGACGGCACTGAAGAGTTCAGAGAAGCTCCTTCGCAGACCAATGGCTCTGAAATCTTGTTCATGTTGGAATATATGAATTTCATTTATGGGAAGATGAACCAACCGCCAAACATGCAAAGAAACAGAAGATCAAATGATGAAGCTGATGATGACTCCAACGAAGAGGACGATCCTAATGAGGCGGACTTGTGGAAAAAAAGAAGTATTTTTTTTCAGTTGCCTTATTGGGAGCATTACCTTTTACGACATAATCTTGATGTTATGCACATTGAGAAAAATGTCTGCGAGAACATTGTGGGTACAATTTTGAATGTCGACGGAAAATCAAAAGAAAATCTTTAGAGTCGACTTGATTTAGTCCAAATGGGAATTCGACCTGATCTTCATCCCAATCCACTTCCGAATGGGAAATATCGGTTGCCGCATTTTATTTTCTCAATGTCCAAGACGGAGAAAGAACTATTTTGCATGGTGCTGAAGGATATAAAGGTTCCAGATGCGTATGCATTAAATATATCTCGATGTGTTAGTGTTAAAGATCGAAGATTATATTCGCTGAAATCACATGACTATCACATCTTAATGCAAGATTTACTGCCAGTTGCTCTACGATGTTGTATGTCTAAGATGGTGACGTCTTGTATAATGGAACTTTCCAATATAATGAAAGCCATTTGTGGCAAAGTTTTGGATGTTCAAGAACTTCAGAAGGTACAGGATCGAGCCGTTTTGACTTTATGCAACATAGAGAAAATCTTCCCACCTTCCTTCTTCACCATTATGGTTCACTTGATAATCCATCTCCCGCACGAAGCAATTCTTGGCGGACCCGTTTTCTATCGATGGAAGTATCCCATAGAAATGTGTTAATTAAAATTTTTAAAATTTTCCTTCATTCACCTCTATGCCTTTAGTTACAACTTTTGATAATGTTGTATATTATGTTTAGGTTCCTATCCAAATTAAAGTCTTACTGCCGCAACAAGCGATATCCAGAAGGATCGATTGCTGAAGGCTACTTGGCAGAGGAATGTATGACCTTCTGCTCAAGATATTTGGAAGATGTTAAAATAAGGTTGAACAAACCAAATAGGAATGTTGGACTCGCGGACCATAACTTAGTCGATACTTATTTGTTCCAAAGTTTTGGAGAACCAATCGGCAAAGTTGAAATTACAGAATTAGATCATTTAACGTGGGTACAAGCACATCGATGTGTTTTGTTTCACCACGAATCATTGGAACCTTTACGGAAGTAAGTTCTACAAATTTGATAAATATTTATCAAACTAATAATTGTTTATCTTCTAACAAAGTGAACATTTTTTTAACACAGTGAGTACAAACAAATATTGAGATCTCGTTCAGCTCCCCAAGAACACAACATCGAGATATCAATAAGTTGTTTACAGAATCTTTTATGAATGGTTAAGCCAAACGGTATGCGCTTGGAGCTTCTGCTTACAAATAATAATGTTTTTTCATAACATTTTTAATTACTCAGTTTACTTTCCATTCAATAGGTTTGGAGTGGGAAGAACGTAGACGACGAAGTTAAATGGCTCTCCCAAGGTCCAAATCGAGTGGTTAAAAAATATAGTGCGTTCTTCATCAACGGATTTAGATTTCATACAAAATATCGCGAGAGGTTGAGGAGAACGCAAAATTGTGGAATAGTTGTTAATTCTGCAATTACAAGTTATGCTAGTGCTAGGGACAATAATCCTGTCGAGGGAAATGTGGAATATTTCGGACATCTTACTGACATAATTGAGTTGGATTACTACGGTAAATGGAAAGTTATCTTATTTCGAGGTGATTGGGCCGATGTTAATACAGCTCGTGGAATCAAGCAAGATCAATTTGGTTTTACAATGGTGAACTTTGACCGATTGATTCACACAGGACAACAACTGATAGATGAGCCGTATGTATTCTCATCTCAAGTCAAATAAGTTTTTTACTCAAAAGATCCAACTGATGAGGGTTGGTACGTTGTACTCCGTAACATCCCTAGAGACTTGTTTGACATGGGCAGTGGAAGTAGAGATAACATCGATGACAGATCAGAAACTTTGCCATTTCCAGAACAAAGCTTAAACGATAATATCCCTAGTACTAGTGCACAATTTCAATGGGTTCGTTAGGATACAGATGAAGATATTTACGAATAATGATGTAGTAAGATTTTACAATTGTTTAATTATATGTAACTTACATTAGTATTAAATCTTGGTCTTATTATATATTTCAAATATTTTATATGTGCTGTTATTGTTGTAATTAGTTATTAAGTTTAATTACATTTTATGTGTATTGCAGATAAAATGCCTAGAAGAAAAATTATAAGGGAAAGCATGATCCAAACTCGATAGAAACAAATAGTACTGAACAACAGACAACAATTGGATTTTCGGATGTTCTGATTACACCTGAGGATCCTACGGAAGTTCAAAGTAATTTTACATTTAATTTACATGCGTGTTGACTTATAGTTGATTTATTTTTCAAATTCTTATATTATAATGTACCATTTGTAGCTGAAAATGGTGGGACGCGCATAGGTTGAGGACGTACGCTACTTAGAGAGTTATACGAGTTAGATCCAGTCGAGTGTGTCAAGGTATGCAGAAACAGTTTTGGTCAGCCTGTTGGATCAGAAGCTTGACTTTTAGCAGGATACCTGGGCATTTTAGCACGAAATGCGAATATGTTGCCTATCAACTACGAGTCATGGCGTCAAATGCCCGATAGCAACAAAAACCAAGCCCTCGATAATATTAAGGTAACAAAATGTTAATGTCATCTGTAATGCTTAGGAAATAGTTTCATTTATATTTACTTTATTAACTTGTGTTTTTTGTAGGCGAGGTTTGCTTTAGAGGTCTTGGATGCTTATGTAAAGAATGCATTGGGAAAAAGATGGATAGACAATAAAAGTACTTTGAAGAAAAATTATTATAAGACAAAAACAACCCTTGATGAGAAATTACAAAATGTCCCGCCGGGTATGTTGAGGTACCAATGGGAAGATGCGGTTAGATTTTGGCATTCTCAGAAAGGCGAGGTACGATGTACTTCCAAACTATTGTAATTATTTTGGTTTATAGTATTTACTATTTATGTACTAAAAATTTTATAACGTAGGATCGTGAACGAGTTGGAAAAAGCAGCAAGCAAAGAACAAAAATTCACTCACACAGCCGGGTCGAGAAGTTTTGCATGTGTAGCTGAGGCGGAGGTATTTTTAATTTTTTAATATTCTCAAATATGTATAACTTTCTATTAAATAATATTTTTACTACTATATTGTAGGAACGGTCGTCCGGTCAAAAAGTTGGACGCCTTCAACTTTTTGAAATTACACATAAGAAGAAAGATAGATCTGCTATGACTCCTGAAGCTGGTGAAATTATGGTACGTTTACTTAATACGATTTGACTTGTTTTAGTTATTTATAGTGTTTATTTTCTAATGGTTTAATTCATTGCTTGTAATGCGACTATTGTTATATTGCATTTGTTTTTTTAATATATATTGCGTTCCTAACTATGTGATTTATTTATTAGGAAAAACTAAAGGAAAAAAAGATGGAGTATGAAGCGATTGCTTCTAGTGATAGTTCTGTTCATCTTGAAGACATTGATAACGGGATTATTACTGAAGTTTTGGGTCCTGAAAAGTATGGTCGGGTTCGATTTCAAGGATCTTTTATCAGCCCAACCCAATATTTTGGATCCAGCTCGCACCAATACATGACTTCGGGGAGTCAATCTCAAGCTAAAGTTTAGAGGTTAAAAGACCAGATGGCTCAGATGCAAGCGACCACATTTGAGGTTCAAAGGAAATATGAAGAACTTCAGCAACAACTTAAAGCAGAGGTGATAGCGAGGGAAGCAGAGGCTACAGCGAGAGAAGCAGAGGCCGCAGCGAGAGAAGTAGCGATAGAAGCAGAGGTTCAAAAGAAATATGAAGAACTACAGCTACGATTTCAAAAAGATGTGGCATCGAGAGAAGTAGAGCAGAGCAAAAAGTACGACAAACTTCAACAGCAGCTTCAGATTATGATGAAGATGTTTCAGCAGTCGCAACTTCCGCCGTCATAGTGTATATTGCATAAATTTTTTTATCATTTTAACTTTTAACTTTTTTGTAAAGAAAAGTATAAATTTACTTTTATTTATATCAATTGATATTATTTTAGTCATTTAATTTGAAATATTATATAAATTTATTGTTTTTGGTTAGTTTAGATCTTGTTGCTTTTGATTTGTTGTTGCAAGAGGGCTGAAAAAAACAGAAAATTTTATTTTAAAAAAATCCCAAAATTAGTGGCATTTTTTAAAAAAGCGCCGCTAAAAGTCATATCAAATAGTAGCGTTTGTGACCAAGCGCCGCTATAGAACATTACTTTTAGCGGCGTTTTCTTCCTAAGCGCCGCTAAAGAACATGATCTTTAGCAGCGTTTATTTCCTTAGTGCCGCTAAAGAACATGATCTTTAGCGGAGTTTATTTCCTTAGCGCCGCTAAAGAACATGATCTTTAGTGGCATTTTTTTCTGTAAGTGCCGCAAAAGTTAGCGACGTTCTCGTTAGCGGCATTTTTTGTGGCGCTTCTTCAAGCGCCGTAAATGCCTTTAGTGGCGTTAAAAAGCGCCGCTAAAGGCCTAAAAAAACGCCGCTAAAAACATGTTTTAGTGTAATGCAAATTCTCATGGCTGCAAACTACAGCAGATACTAATGGCTGATGTCCGGATTTTGTCAGTATAAGTAAAAACCATAGACTTCCCAATTTTAACTCCCTAGTAAGAGATTTTACATCTCACTAAATCTACCAATCAATACTCCCCTAAACTTCTTTTATTTGAAAACTAGTTATGCAGAAGAAAACCTGATATACATTTGTTAAAGTTTATCAAAAAGACAAACAAGCACACAAGCTCTCAAATTCAAGAAGTGATTTAGCAGTGCATCATAAGTTTTTATGAGCTAAGCCCTCAATTTGCAAAATGCATATGATTACGAGCAACTTACATTGTGGCTCGTACTGAATCCCAAAAGTCAACCTTCCCAACTTGCTTACGAGCCATGCACTCCTTGGCAATTGGTCTTGAACTACAGATGATAGAAATTTTTGAAATATAAGTTTGTTTCCATACACTTTCATTCCTTATGAAGAAACTCGTAACATAAGGAACCTTGACTGATAATAACAATCCAAATTTAAAAGCAGAGGTTTATTAGTAACTACAATGAATCCAAAACACATACTGGCAAAGGGCATAACTGTGACTCCAGCTGATAACCATCCTGATCCATATCTCAATCCCATAACACCGTAGTCTTCAGCAGTTACTCTGCCGGGGAGTTATAGATTTCATCAGCAGAATCAATGTGATAAATGTGACAAAAGTGGTAGCAGGAAATACCATGAAGGTGTGCTTAAAAATATGATTTACTTTTTCTTTAACAGCAATGGCAAAACACCAGATACCCCAAAACCATATCTCGAAAAGTAAGTGCAGGACCTCATCCGTACAACACTGAAGCGAAAGCTCACCATGAATTATGCAAAAACCAGAAGAAATGTGGAAAGAAAGTGAAACTTTATACTTCAAACTGCAATGCCTTATGGATCAGAGTATTTTTATATTTTTATTAAAATTTACATTTTTTATTTAATATTTTTATATATTCTTTTAAAAATTTGAATGTTTTTAATGAATGACTGATTAAATTCCAAAGTTACATATTTTATGTAATTAAATTGGTTAATTTATGAGAGTGCACCACTAATTTTTCCATGTTTTTGTTGAATTTTGTGCAGGGGTGCAATTTGGGGCTAAATAGAAGAAAAAGGAAACAATTGGGCTAGATTGAAGAAAGAAGCAAAGAAGGAGGGCCAAAGCAGAATTTTTCCAAGAATAATTAGCTGAAATTGTTGACTTAGTGGGAGATTATTTTGGGATATTTTTTTATATCATGGAATATTTTTCTCTGATTTTCTATACTAGTTGGCTCTTAATTTAGCAAGGCCACTAGTATAAATAGAGGCTACATTGTTCATTTTAATCGATCAATCAATTGAAATATCAAGCTTTCATCTTTCAATACATTCTCTCTTTTCTACTCACGAATTTATTTGTTGTTTTTAGTTTCTTTTACTTTCAATCCATTAATTTCCAGCTTGTTACCACTTAAACCATTTTCAATTTCCTTTTCAAACTTTCTTTCCATCTCCAGTAGCTAATTCACTTTATTACACCACCAAAATTCCAGCCCCCCAAACTAAATCACGCCACCCATTCCTTTTACCCATTTGACCTTATTTAATTTATCCAATACCAACATACCCCAAACCTTAGCCAACTAAATCCATTTTCAGCTTTAGGTCGGAGTTAGCCTCGTCAAAACCCGTGAGTTACGAACCCGAGCAAATTAACTCTTAAATTCCAGTACTTATTATTTCTCCGGATTAAGAGTATGATTTTGTCAGCTCATAAAATCAGATCAACACTAAGTCAAAAAAGACGTCGTTTGAGTTAGTGTGGTTAGATGTACAGTTGAAATTCCGGAATGAACGTTTCTAATCGGTTTTCTGTGAACACATTGGCGTGCCAAGTGGAGATAGCTGTTTGGTTCCGTCAAGAGAAGTAGTAATCGGATTTAAATGTCCCACGTGGTTGAGGACATTGGTTCGAGCTAGGCTCTTCTAGAACGCAAGGCTGCTAGAGTTCTAAATCACGAACGTTTCGTGGTTGTTCGATCGGTAAGGGTTAGTTATTGGACGTTCCATAACTAATTTACACAAGGAAGAGTTGGTGTCCGAGGCGTCCTTCGTAGCTATAACTAGCTTATTGGAAAATAGGTGTTCATCTAATTTCGAGGATCGCTTCAAAGACGAGGAAAATTTGTGCCTAAAGCTGAGCTTATTCTAATTAATTTTTCTTCATATTTATTTAACTGTTTTTATTATTCTGTTTTCAACTTTTTCTTTTCACGCATTTTATTTATTTATTTCAGGTCTTCAAATTTTATCCCCCCGAACTTCTTGGGCACAACAACTGCCCCGACATAAATCTGGTCAAAAGAGGAACAATTTGCAGTAAACCCAGTCTCTGAGGGATTGACCCTACTTCCTATACTGCTTAAATCACAAATTAGGCGTAAGTTTATATTGGTGGATTCGACACCCATCAATGACAACACCAATTGCTATATGTAAAAGAACACCAGTTGACACATTCTCTTTAGCTAGTTGTAGGAACAAAAACTATAACGAAATGATAGTTTAAATACAAAATTTTTTTTTAAGTATCACCGTATAGAAAAACGGATATAGTTCGGATGCCAAATTGTGACATAAACCTAATAAATAACCACCTATGATTATGTAACTATTGAATTCTAGCATGTAAAAGGGCATACCTGAAATGCTGAAAGTGAACGAAGGTTTCCGCCATGACTTGATAGTTGAGAGGTCGCAACTTTCCTACAAAAAACAGAATGCATGCGTCTTTTGGATTTACTTTGGGTAACCTGGTCGGCCTGACTCAATCTACGCTAAATTTGATAAGAAAAACTTTTACTTTGGGTAGACTAGAATTCAAATTAAATAATAAACTTTTTTTTAAAATTTAAGGGAAAATTGCACCCAAGGTTACTAAACTATCAGTAAGTTCATGTTTTGACCACTCAACTTCAAAAAGTTACAAAATAGTCATTAAATTATTCAAACTTTTCATTGAAGTCACTGAACTATTCAAAAGTTTTTATTTAAGTCATTAGGTTGTTAAGGTTTTTTGTTTTAAAAAGTCTTGCTAGCGAGCTCCAAGCGACAATTCGATGATCAGTACAGTGGACCAGTACCTATCGACGAGTAGAAGAACACACCTTATATCCAAGTTGATCTGAAGGCTAATGTCAGGGATCGAAGAAGAAATCTATTTGGATTTTGGTTCATAAATTCATGACATTCAAAATTATTTCATGAAAAAAAACTGAGCTATAAAAGAAAATGAGAAGGAGATCTTTCAATTGATGTTGGCAGTGCAAACAAATAAGGCCATATAACAATGATCTTAACAACCCAAAGACTTAAATGAAAATTTTTAAATAATCCAGTAATCATTTTATAACTTTTTGAAGTTGAGTGACCAAAGCATAAACTTACTAATAGTTTAGTGACGTTTAGTGCAATTTACCCTAAATTTAATTATATCAATATAAGAACATAATTTTTCAATTTGTTATATAAGGGGACGGATCTACTTACTCTAATATATAACTAAACTAATTTTATACACTTTTGTCGAAACTTTTTTTTTAAATGGACTTTATTTTGAAAACAAAAATGGAGTTGCTACCAATCCTTTTTATTTAGGTATGATTGGATCACCTCAAAATTTAATCTTAAAAAGTTAGGTTTACTGAAACAATGATTTTTGGCCCACAAAATCTAAGAAAATAGGTTCGGGAGTTGGTTACGTGTGAGGAAGGATTAACACTCTCATAACGCCCAAAATTGGTACCTAGTTGATTACTTAATGTTTTGATGTCGAAAATTAAAAATTCGAAGGAAATTTAAAATACGATCTTTCTTTGCATCGTGTTACTTGATGGTATTGAAAGAAATCCGATCTAAATTGAATTTTTAATGAGGATGCGTTTTCATTTTAAGCCGATCAAGACGAAAAATCATGTCCCGTAAGTTGGGGCACAAAATCTCGAATTCTCGAAAATAAGGACGCTCTCCGTTTAATTATAGCCCAAATCTTACAATCTTATTTATTTTTTTAAAAAAAGGGAGGGGTATTCAATTATTTTAGTTCAAGGAAAAATCTTACCCCATAAGTTAGGGGCACAATTTATCAAATCCTCAAAATAAAGAATATCACATTGGTTTTAATTTCTTCTCATGAATTATGTAAAAACGTATGCATCACTTGATATGATATGCGATTGAGCATAATACAGGAATGAATAAATATATCTAAGCAAAATGGTTAAAATAATAATATAAGAACAAAATAATAATAAAATAAAATAATTACATAAAAATAAATAAAACATAGATAAAATTTGAAATGAGTATTGTAAAATAATAATATAAGAATAAAATAATAGTAGGTACCATTAACAATAAATTGGTGATGATAATAATGATAGTGACGATAATGATTTAAATTTATTACTAATTTTTACTGCACATTTTATTTTTGTTTCAAATTGGTCCAATATTGCGCAATGCTTTAGGTGGTTTGGGTAAATTGTTTTTTGGTCCTTCCCCTGGTTGCGCGTATTTAAATTACTCCCTTTCTTATTTTTGTTTTCAAGTTCAGCTCTCAAATTTTGTTTGGCTTTTTAATTTAGTCCTTAATTTGTTTTTTTTAGTTTTTTTTATATTGTAATTATTACTATATTATCTTTATTATATGTATATATATATATATATTAATATATATGTATGTTCTCAATGTTTCAAATATATAGGCAGTACGTAAATATGTTTTATTATCATATCATTTTATTTTTATAGTTTATATATGTTTTATATACATTCATATTTTTTATAATAATATTTATACTTTCAGGTTTTATAATTCATATGTTTATATATTTTTATAACGTGTACATATATTTTGCATTCTTTTCAAGGCTATTATAAATATTTTCCATGTTTTTATATTTACTAATACATTATACTTATATTTTTTAAATATATTAATATATTTTATATGTTTTTATCATTCTTTTATTTCTATGACTTATACATTTTTTACATCCTTATACATGTTTGCTAAAATTGTTTATATATCATACTTATGAATACGCATAATTTGAATTAAAATATTTGTTTTATACTGCATTAACATTTTTAATATATTTTAAAATATATTTTGATTTTGTCAAAACATTAAAATCATTTTTTATGATTCAAAGGTTTTAAAAATAAAAACGGTATTCAAGGTTAGGAATTTTCGAGGAAAATTGAGCCCTAACGTATTGGGTTCCGATTTTCTTTATTAATTCCAAATAACCGAGAATATTTGTTATTTAAAATATATAAGTAAAAAATCATTTTTGGGAACTTAATTTGTTATGTCCTAACGTATTGGGCATGACATAATTGCTTCCTCGAAATGAAGAATTACTTATAAAGCAAAAGTGATATTCAAAGTTCGGGGGTTTTGTGAAATTGTACCCTAACGTATTGAGTCTCGATTTCTTTATCTAACTTGAACATTTGATTATCCGTTTCAGATTTCAATATTAGAGTTTAACAAAAATCTTTTTAACCTTCGACATTAAGACATTAAATAATCAATTTGGTACCGATTTTTGAACGTTACGAGGGTGCTAACCCTTCCTCCTGCATAACTGACTCCCGAACCCGTTTTATCAAATTTCGTTGACCAAATTTGTTTTTAAGGTGGGCCAATCACACCTAAATCACAGATCGGTGGTGACTCTAATTTTTGTTTTTAAAGTCGATAATTAAATTTTTTTTCAAAAAAATGGTTTCGACATCTTTCATCAGAGACAGTTGCCTTGGCCTCACACAGCGAAGAACAAATGACGCAGGTAAGAAGATATTATTTTTATTTTTATTTTCGCAAAAATAAAATAGATAAAAACAAATTACCTCTTTTTTAAAACTTGTTGCTTTTTTTGTATTTTTTCTTTTTGCATCCAATACATCTCAATCTTCTAGCTTTTATAGCTGATTATACATATATTTTCTTTTCTTTCTTTTGTTGTTTCTGCTATTTTTATCATCTGTCTTGGTTTTTTTTCTTTGTAGGCGTTTGTGGTCAACGACGATGGGAGAAGCATACCCTTGCCATTTTGGTGAAATGGCAGCAGAGAAGGCAGACCTCGGGGCGAGGGGACTTCGAGAAGCATGCCTGCTGACGTGGCGAAGAGCGGAGGCTGAAAGCTTTACACGATGTTTGGTTCACTTAAATGGCTAAGTCATTCCGGGTGTATTCACCCCGCCACAGTGAAGCAGGTGTTTGATTGGCTGAATGACCATTCAACCAAATGGTCATTCCGGGACTAAGCGGCAAAGTCCCGTAATCACCATTACGCACGCCCACCTTTGAATGGGTTATTCTGCGATTCTCGAAATATATTTCTTTTTGTTTTACCCAATTTACCCATGCAGAAAATAATTAAAAACTCCAAAGTTAAACAAAGAAAATCAATAAAAAAATAGCAACACTTTAATTTAAACATTGCAGTAAGTAAACCATGGCCGAAAAAAAACAAAATTTTATTAACATTTATCTTTAAAAAAAGAGACTCAATCATCTCAATGTCAAACACTCAAAATTTTTAAGCATAATAAGTAGATAAGAATGGAAGGATACATATTTTACCATTTTAGATAAAATAAAAATGTTAGAATGTTGTTGCCCATCTGTTGGCTATTGAAGGATTAAAACGAGGGATACATCAATGCCTGTGAGACGGAGTTCTTGATTTTTCCAGAGAAGGGCATATGTTTATTGCTTTGAACATATGTTTTCTGATTCAAGGGAGGAGAGTCTTGGGTGGATGTAGGATCTGGAAAGGGCATTTTTGCAGGAAATGAAAGGTTGAAGAAGGTTGAGAAGGGGACTATTTAGGTAACCGAAGGAAATTAATTACTGATTGTTGCTTTATAGGAGAGTTTCCCGCTTTTGTTTCATTGGTTGAAGCATCGGTGGCTTTGGTATTTGGTGGGATTTTATGGGTAAATTGCACTCAAGTAATTAAATTATTAGTAAGTTTATATTTTGGTCATTTAATTTTAAAAAATTACAAAATGATCACTAAATTTAATTAAAGGATATATTTTGGTTTTTTAATATTTTACAAAAATAAACACATAATTATGTGTCAACTATAATGGAGATAACTTGAGAAGCAGTGGATTTAAATAATAGCGTATTATTTTAAAATGTAATAAATAAAATATTTTAAATATTTTAATATAAAAATAATTATATTAAGAATGCTATTAAATTATATATTATTTTTATTAAATTATATTTAATAATAATCTTATTAAAATTTAATAATAAGAATCATCTACCTAAAATTTTTTTGCTAAGGGTATTCTGGTCATTTTAGCTCTTTTCCTTATACTATTACAAATCTATTCCATTCAACCAAACAAAATAATACTATTACAGTTCTATTCCATTATATTCAACTAAACAATTGAGGGTCTGTTTGATAGGGGAAAATATTTTTCGAAATTGGTTTTCCCCATTTTCCAGTGTTTGATTGGAGGAAAATATTTTCCTTTTGGAAAATCAATTCCGCAACACGGGAAAATCAACCCATATTTCCGGAAAATGTCTTACCCCTTAGAAATCAGTAACACATTTTCCACAGCTCATCTATTCACCCTTGAAACCATTTCCACAGCTCCTCATCATCTCTGCTATTGTTGTTAATTTTTAAGTTGTATCCACAACATTTGCGTTTTGTTTTACTGCCGACAGTCTTCCCTAACCCTATCTCCCCTCCTCCTTTTTTTTCCCAAATCCAAAATCAAGGCATCAAGCTACCTCCGTCCTCCACCAATCCTCCACCAGTTCCAGAATCAAGCATTTAAGGGTTTGTTTATTCCCGAATCGCCAACAAATTCGTATTTAAGGTAAACCGTTTGTTTACTCGTTGATGCTCATAATTTGTTTGCGTTGTATTTTGATTTTTTGGGTAATAATGTTGCTAATTTTAACTTTTGCTTTACTGCCCTACAAACTTCCAAATCTCTAACCCTATCGTAATGTCTATGCCCTGAGAATGGTTTTTCGTTGTGTTTTTAAGCTGTTTTATTCTCGTTGTATTTTGCATAAGGTAATGTCTGTGATGTTTAATTCTATCCTCTGTTTGTCCTTTATATTGTATTTTTTTTGTAATGCAAGTCTTGGTGTTTTGCTTAAGCTTGGTAAGTTGGAAAAGAATTGAAAATGTGAGTCTTTTGACAATGCTTCAGCTTAGTAAGTGAGAAATTAATGGAAAATGTTGCATTTTAGTATAGTTTTTAAGTTATTCAATGTGATTTAGGAACTTCATTGCATTGATCTACTGGTTCTCTATGAGTAATATTATTGAGATTGTATTTTAAGATTGAGATATCTTTGAATGTTGTTGCTAAAGAATCTGAATGCACATACTATTAGAATACTTTGTTATCACAACAGGATTATTTGCTTTGTTAGTTGTAGCCGTCTAGGCTTAGATTATTTTCAAAAGTTTGAGAGTCCTATTCTTGCTGTTGTTGTCAGCTAGACCTTTGAATTTATCTCTGAAACCCTAAACTGGCTTGGACCCAATATGATCGAACTTGTATTGACCTGGTATAAAAAAACCTCAGCCTCTCAAACCTTAAATGAAGACTTAGAGCAGAAATAATCCAAAAATTTTAAAACTCGAGTTGATCTAATCTAAAACAAATCTGATCCATTCAAAAATATGAGCAACATATTATTGATTTGATGACATATAGAGTATAAGCAACATGGTAAAGATCAAGCTGACAGCAGACCAGGATAATCCAAAAATATGAGGCATTAGCATATAGAAATCATGCTCATTCCTTGATGTTACTTAAAAAAAAACATATTATTTATCACTAAGCAAAACAATACATGTTAACTTGTCACATTGTGCTGAAAACAAAGTTTCAACTGAGCAAATCACTCAAAATCGTCTTGCAGCATATGTAAAGTTTACTGATGTCAAAAGAATTGTTGCAGAGGAGACCAAAGTCCAGAAACTCTTTTTCTTTTGTGCTTCCACAACTGATTTCTCCATTACCTCAACTTTCAGCTTCAAATCTTGATCTAATGTCTCTTTCATCATTGATTGTTCATAGGAAAGAAAAGTCAAGGTAACGAATACTTGAATTTTGTTTTGTTTTTATTATGTAAACGGTGTATCTTGAGTCGTTATGTTTGTTTAATTGGATGTTAAATTTGGAACTTTTAAAGAAGCTATGACTTCTTTTTTTGCTTTGATTTATTTGTAAAAGTTAAAATTTGATGTAGATTAGCTTTTAGGCCTTTGTAAAAGCTTACAATTCAATTTTGAGACAACTATGCATTAATGATTGTTTTAAAGGAAATGATTAAACAAATTATACCAAATGATATAACCCCTAAATGATATAATCCAGTTTGAAATGTATGTAACATACTGTCAAAAGTTCTAAGAGCAAGATTGTGAGGTTCAATGAGCCTAAGTGGACAATACCTCATCAAAAGTTCTAAGAGCAAGTTTTGACCTCTTTCTTCTCTGTATGAGGAGTGCGATTAAAATTGTGAATGAGAGGTTTATATTTGATCGATTTCTGTCTTTTTCTTCTATAATTTCCTAGCCTTATGATTCGGGGAACTTTATTAAACCCCATATTCTTTTAGGGAAATATAGTCATTTTTCTCATGTTGTACTAGCTGAACTGTATTGTTCTTTTATATATGTTCTGCTATAATTTTACCGGGTTGTTATAAATTATCTTAACTCACACGACTTGTACCTGATGCAAATGTCTATATATACATGACAAACACATTCTAAACATGAAAATATGAGTTTCATTTTACTAATATCTCTTGCGACTGGTGCCTGATGTGATGTCCATATATCCAAACATGAAAATGTTGGTTCCAATTTACATATCATGAAGATGGTAGTTATATAATTTTACATTCAAGTGTTTTGGTGTGATTGCGATCAAGGATGGTTTTTTGAGGGAAAGACCGGTTGTGTCTGTTATGTTCGCAATGGGGAAGAGCAGATCTGTGCTCTCAAAGACATTGGTCCTAAGTAGTTTCAAATTCATTTATTGCAAATCTTAGATGGAACCATAAAAGACTTTGGCAGTACTAAATGCGGTTTTGATGTTTTGTTTTGGGTTTGGATAGAAAAAAGAGAACAACAATATAACTAGTTTCTTGTTGTGTTATGGATTACTGTTTTGCTTTTCTTTTCAATAATTTTATTATCTCGTCTTTATTTCTTGTGTTGGTAACATTTAAATTCTAGCTTTTAATTGCATATTACACTTGCATTAGTTACCCAATATATATTAATGTAGCAATTTAAGTTTGACATATCATTTAGTACGAGTTAATACAATATACTAGTTTTTAAAAAAATGAAATTTTCTAATAATTACAGATTTTTATTTTAATTTAAATCCCATGCTAAATATATGTATCACAAGAATCATATTGGATAAAAGTAGAATCAAATTAATATAAAATTTAAATACAAATAAATGTTTTAATAATGAAGAAGTAAAATCAAATCGGTATAATCTACAAATAGATGAACATTTGGAATTTAATTAGATAAAACTTTTATTAATAAAAAATTATTTATAAATAAATCATTACAATATGTGTAAAAATAATTTAAAATATAAAAATTTATTAATATGTATATAAATTTATTAATATATGTAAAACAACTTTTCCTGAAAATATTTTTAGGAAATCATCAAACAATGTAAAATATTTTACATGATTCAATCAAACACCGTAAAATATTTTCCAAGAAATCATTTTATAGAAAAGTAAAACATTTTCCAGAAATCATTTTATGGAAAATATTTTATTGCCAATCAAACAGACCCTGAATCACTGATTACAACTCTATTCCATTACAGTTTTATTCCATTACAGTCCTATTCTATTGCAACCTTATTCCATTCCAGTGAACCAAACGTACGGTTAGGGTAGTTAGGGTTTTCTGAAATTTTTAAAGTTTTGGGCTTTAGTTGATTGGGCTTTTAGGGTTTTGTATTGGTTTGAGCCTGATTTGGGTTTTATTTATTTTATTTTTATTTGGATTTATATATTGGGTCGGGCAAAATTGGGTTACTACAACTTCAATTACATAATATTTATATTTTAACAATATAATCCTTAAATCTATCTATATTTGTATTTATATTTATCATGCATGTAAAATTTTAAATTGATATAATTTTTTTATCATATTTATAAAAAATATCGTCTTTATTAATATGCATTTAAGGCCAAGGGGGACACACCGTTGGTCCTTGGCCTTTGGTTTAAATTATTAAATTACTTTTCTAGTCTTTGCAAACAAATATAATTTAATTTAAGTCTTCTAATTACAAAATTTATGTTAATACAATAGTAAAATTGTATTTTAAACTTAAAATTTATAATTCAATTATGGTCCTCTAAAAAGTAAATTCATAGTTTAGCTCCTTTAAAATTGTAAAATTTTTAAGTTAATATAAAGAAAACTTATATATCAACCCCAAAATTTATAACTCAATTTAGCTCTTTGGAAAATTTTCTGGGTTCATCTTTACCTCTAACTATCGTGTTCTTAAAATATTAGTCATATAAAAAGCTATTAAAATTTGTAAAACTATTTTAATTCTACACTTGATTCTTCCTATTTATACATATATATGAATAGTAAAATTAACCATAAAATTGGATCAAGCCGAAATTATACATATATATTCAAATTGCAAATATTGAATAATTCTATTAGTAAGTATTCTTTTAAAGGCTAATTAACAACCAATTAAAAAAGACATTTAGTTAATATGTGAATACTTCTTCATATATTTGGAATTTAGCCTCTTAATTTTATTTTAAAAATATAATCCCTGTATTTTTCAGATTTGAAAATATATATCCAATCGTTAACATCATTAAAATTCTTCTGTTACATCGCCATTTTTGTTACATGGTTGTCAATTAAGTATTTTCTTATTTGAAATGTCACATCAACGAAATTAAGAGAAGAATTTTAATGATGTTAGTAATTAGACTTAAAATTTGAAATCCAGAAAATAGAAAAATTAAATTAAAAAAACAGAAAAACTAAATTTCAAATCTATAAAAGTAGATCAACTTAGAGGATATTTTAAACAAAGCATTTCCATTTGTCTCAGGCTATTGTTTAGGGTTACTAATGTTGCTGGTCTTCTTTAAATCTTCGAATGCTCGAATGGTGTCTGCATCAAACCCACCTGCGAACTGAAATTAGAGCAAATCATTATAGATCGATAATAAATAAATAAAAATTGAGATAAAAAGAATTACATTTGAACAGATTATGGTTTTTTTAATTAAATATTGTTGAATTTATTAAATCGAAAATTGATAGTCTAATTGGTTTGATCACATGTTTGATTCTTAAGATACTAATTTTTACAGATTAAATGTATCGGATGTGCTCAAACCATGGCCCAAATTTTACATTGGTCCTAAACTTCAAAACGTTTTGATTGAGTTAATTCTCAAAGTAATAATATTATATCAATTAGGTTCTTTTGGTAATTCGTTAGCTTGAGTGTTAAATTATAGCTCCGATATGATGTGAAAGCATATTTAAAGCTCTTCTAAATTTTGGCACAATTTTCATTTATCTTTTAAGCACATTAGATCTAAACTGTTTATGTGTAATGTAGGGACAAGCAGTGCCTTGCTCCCCTCCCTCAAATGAGAAAATTCCCCTTCAAACCCTTTCGAATTTGTAAAGTTATAAGTTAATATATGGTAAAATTACACATGGACTTCCAAAAATGATAAAATTATGGTTTACTCCTTATAAAAATAATGATAAAAATTACATTTTAGCTCTTAAAATTTTATAATTTAATTTTGCTCTCCAAAAAAAAAGTTCTAGTTTTGCCCTTGGCGATAAGTACACATATATTTACAATATCGATTTATATATTTACAATATGCATCATGATAGATCTAATTAGCATTTTCCTTCTAAATTTGCTGCTAAGTTGACAGAAATACTTGGTTGATGCAATACTGATATTTTTATGAATGTTTTGAAGTTTATGGACTAATTTAGAATTAGGGTAATATTTTGTGGATGTTTGATGCAATTAAGCCCTTTTTTAAAGACGAAATGAAGGGTTACCTGGTGAACTCTGTATGCAAATCGAACTCCTTGAAGCAAGAGATTGTTAACTTGAGAGCATTCATGGGATTGCAGTTCTTTAGCTGTCCTTTTCATGTATTCTTGGGCTAGCTTCAATGAGCTGAATTTCATCTGCAAAAATTTGCAGCCAAAATCAAGGATTGTTTTTGGTGTATTATATCTTCGCTGGATATGTTGATCTAAATTCCAACTCGACAAAATCTGATTTGATTATAGAAAAGTTAACAACTCAAACTCAAATTAAATAGTATTATGAAATTATCTAAATAAGTAATCGGACTACAATTGTTAAACCAGGGATGAAGATAGGAATTTTATGGTGAGGGACCGGGATAAAATTTAAAAAAAAAAAGGGATAAAGGTGAAAATTTTTGTTTTAAATTAGTCTAAATTGAATAAATAATTATTTGGAGGGGCCAAAAATGCATTCTTTTCATCTAGCCAAAGCTAAGAGGGATTAAAATTGAGCTATTCATTTTAAGAGGGACTAAAAAGGGAATTATACCATATAATCAAGGTGGGGACAAAGCTCTTGCCCCTTCCCTGTATCAAACTTGAAATGATATAACCTAAAAGACCCAACCAACAAACTCTAACCATTCAAATCTAAAATGATTTAAATAAGTAACTTAAAATTATCTAAACTCGACCGTCAAGCTAGAGTGATAAAATCCAAAATGAGCTAAGATTAGTAAACTTAAATGATTTAAACTCAAAATCAACCAAAACCCAAAATGATCCAAAAATTTTAAGACTTGAATTGGTTGACCTAAAAACATCTTCAACGGATGAATTGATATATCCACCCCCAGCATTATTTAGTTAAAGTGAGGTCAAAGCCCCGGTTCGTCCTTTGATATTATCTCCATAACAAACCTAAATGACCTAATTTAAAATGATTCTACTTAAAGTATTCAATTGACAAACTTAAATAATCTAAACTCGAAATAATTTAAATAAAAATCTAAAATAATTTAAACTCAACTATTAAATCCAGAGAAGAGAACCCAAAATGATATAACTTCAAAACTCTAACTCGCAAACCCTAAACTATTACATGCTCAATTAACATGAAGTTTTAGCAAGGTTAGTTTCATAAATTTGATGATCCCTTTAAATGCACTCTTTAGTTGAATATTAGGTAAAATGAGAAAAAAATATTGGTCAGTTTTTGAAATTAAAGTCGGATGTACCAACCTGACCAATAAAACCTGTATCCAACATCCATTCCCATGGGATCTGCAATTCTCTGTATCTTTTCCCACTGCTTTCTCTTACCCTTTCTATGTTATTCACACTTTGTTCCAACCTGAAAAATTTTAGTCCAAAAACCAACCATCATGCATTAATTTATACCACTCGTTCAACATATCAAGTTATAGTAAGGAATCGGTCAAATTACGGTTTTGGTCCTTTTACTATGCTTGACTTTGAGATTTAGTCCTGTCACTTTATTTTGTCTCATCTACATTTTGTAAGTGATAAAGCAACCTACAAATGAATTTGGTAACTTTTTTCAAATTTATTCTTGAACATTTTCTTGTTTCACTTTAGTCCCAGATCTAGGTAGCTTTTTCCAATTTGGTCCTTAAACTTAAATTTATTATGATGTGATGACATGACACCCTCTTAGAGTATCATGCCATCACCTAAGTTTTTCTTTTGAAAAAGTTACATAAAATCTAAAAAAAAAAAAGTAAAAATTATAGAAACTATAAAAGATTTTTTCTAAAAAGATCAATGTGATAATGTGGCATAATCTCATAATGCCATGTCATCAAGGTGAATAAAAAAAAACTCAAGGACCAAAGTGGAGAATATCATTAAGTTTAGAGATTAAATATTGCTTTATCCTTTTTTATAACATGGTTAGTTAGTCCAAAAAAACATTTGCCATTAAAGTACAATTTGGACTAACTAATGATGTTATAAAAGTAGAGTATGGTAGATGGACTAAATACCAAAATCGAGTATGGTAGATGGACTAAAATCGATTTCAACCCAAGTAATTCAGTTTATACATGCTCGCCTGTCTTGCAATGCTTGCATCTTTTTAAGCTCTGAATTAAAAGACTCTTTGGGATTGACCTTAAACGACGTCACTTCAGCTTCAAGGTTCTTCAAGTCTCTGTAGCTAAAAGCAGCTTCTCTCATGGCGTCGGCTTTTCTCTCCGGCCACTGTGGGAAATGCTTCAGAACGGCCCTTTCATCAACAAGGGATGATAGCTCTCCATCTAACCATTTCACAAATCCTTCCACATCTGTTATGTCTTTGAACGTTGCAGATTGGACCTCTGAGATTAAGAAATTTATGAACTCCTTTTGTTTCTCCACGTCGGATTTGATCTGTTCCTCGATTGAAAAACATGCATAAGCCGGGAATTTCGAGATAAAAATACAAAATTTCGAGGGTTGAAACTAGAAAACTTGTGTTAAAAAAGTTCAAATTGAGTTATTAATTTTTTTAGAGGAGTCAAAAATGCTATTTTCCCTTTTGATTAAAGGCTAAAATAGCTATACCTCAATTCTCATACTAGTCCTTAAAGTTTCTTTTTGTTAGAAATTATATCTAAACTATCAATTCTGTCACAATTTACCCCAAAACAATATCATCCAATTGAGATAAAATTGATAGTTTAAATATCATTGCTGACAAAAAAACCCCAGAGAATTGGGGTATGGTTCAAGGGTCAATTTACCAATAAAGCCAAAAGAAATGTGGGTTTTGAATTTGGAAGTGATGATGTATACTTACAGCTGAAACATATGTTGATCGGTTTTCGATTTCGCCAATCATGTTCCTAGTGAATGCAAGCAATGGGGTTGTTGTCATGTTGCTCTTGTTTTCCATGTTGGCATCTTTCCTCGTTAAAGAACGGTAAAGCTCCCCGACTTCGGGTACGCGCCGGACCGATCTCGAACCAGCTAACAACTTCGTTGGCAATGGTGGTGGTGCCGGTGCCAGTGCCGGGGTTTTAGCTTTGTTTTCATTCACTTCCTTTTGATGAGACCTTGATGA